>NC_142368.1:10668143-11041476 GCF_059441175.1 Urocampus carinirostris
CACAGAAAAGATGCATTCATGTACCCGTCTTTCTCAACACCGTTGAGTTCGAAAAACGGGAATCATTTCTATATATTGTGATGCACGCACAAGAAGGAGGCGGGATCTTAAACAAATTCGATTCCACAAGATGCCAGAAGATAAAATGGATTCATGCGGTACAACATGATTTGCTGTCATGATTACTGACTGTTGGCGCCAAATGTCTTGGACTCTGATTGGCTCCCTGTCCCTATTTAAACCCACTCCTTTCTGTCACCTGTTGTCAGTCCGTCCGCGAACCTCAGTTTACTCTAGGCAAGCCTTTTTCGACCCTGACTCCCACCGGTTTTTGCTCCCGTCTGTTCCCCGGCTTCGACCCGTTTTTTGATCCTGACCACGTCTACTCTACTCTCCTGGCTTTCGACTTGTTTCCGATCCCGAACACGTTTTTTGCTCTGCTGTACGGCTACTGACCTGTTTTTTTTTCGTTCCCGACACCGCCATCGCTCACCACTGCACTGCCTGCACATTCTCAGCGCACAAGAAAATCTAGCCAGCGCACAAAAATCAGGGCTCGAAATTGCTAATTAAGAAGCGAATTAAGTCAAAGTTACAGTGCATGAAAGTAAAAATACTCGGGTTTCCCTGACGTTGTTTTCTACTGTAAATGCGGTATTTTGAAGTCAATGTCGAACGAAGTTGAAAATTAAAGTCAGTAGGGTTCTTCGAGAACCGGCTTCTTCGGCTCGGCTCACTAAAGAGAACCGGCTCTTTCGGGTCCCAAGCGGCTCTTCTGGTTGTTTTTGCTTCTTTAATCCCTACACGACCAAATATTATGTAAAATTGTGCACAAAATTACTTTAAGGAAAGGGGTGGGGGGCGAGAAATAGAACAAAAAGAAAAAAATACCAAAATAAAAAAGTAGTGAAAAGCTTAGGAAAAAAGTCCTAAATGCGGTATTTTGAAGTCAAGTCGAAGTAGAACGAAGTTGAGTAAAGTTAGTAGAGTTTGTCGGGAACCGGCTCCTTCGGCTCGGCTCACTAAAAGGAACCGGCTGTTTCGGGGCCTAAACAGCTCTTCAGTTTGTTTTTGCTTCTTTAATCCCAACATGACCAAATATTATGTAAAATTATGCACAAAAGGACTTAAAGGAAAGGGGGAATAGGAAAAAAAAGCTGAGAAAAATGGAACAAAAGGAAGAGAAAAAAGAAGGAATAATTCAGAAAAAAGCCAAAGAAAGAAACTAAAGAAAAAAAGTAAATAGAGAACAAAAAGAAAAAAGTAACAGCTAAGAAAAAATAAATACAATAAGATTTTTTTTAAAGGAATTTAAAAAAAAAAGAAAAAAAAACAGGGAAAAAGAAGAAAAAGTTTGTGTTGCATCCAAATAATTTCCAATTATATCGAGTGAATCTTGTTGCCAACATTGTACTTCCACTAAATAAGTGATTAAATACAGTTCTGTATCTTGCAACCGACAAAATAAGCCCCCCAAAATGTTAGTATTATGCGTCAAAAGATACCAGGTAAAAAAAAAAAGAAAATCTTGTGAAAGAGTTGTTGTGAAAACAAATTTGAAGGCCGTACAACCTTTGCAATAATACATTAATAATGAAAAATTGTTTTTGCATTGCCGGAAACTCAACAAAATGTAACGTGATGTCAAGTTTTGGACATGTTTGATAATGACTAAGTTGCCACGCTTGGGATTGCTGTTGCTCACTGTTGTTTCAAGCGTTGCTCACCGACTTTGTATGAACGCTCAGACCCCTGGAAAATTACAGGGAACATTGTCTCCGTTCTGGTCCTGACATTTGCAAGTTTTTGGGAACAAAATATGAATCAGTATTGTGTTTAAAACATGCAATTATTCCTAAAAAAATGAAATTATTAAATATACTAAAACATAATGAGCAGCACTCAAACTAGCACCAGCTCCAACCAACCATTGAACAAATACCGGCGGCCATGATTAAAATCATTGACAACGTAAACTATGAAGACAATACCAATATAAAATTTACCATTTCTTTATTTAATATCTCTCAAAGTCCAATTCATCATCAGACACACCAAAGAGTGTTTTCCCTCATCGTGCTTTGTTTGTGTTTATATCTTTCAGGACTATTTACTATTTTCTCCATTCTCTTACATTCATCTCTAGAGGTGGGTGGGCGGTTCCCTTAACCACTAAGGTTGTAGGGACACCATTTCCTGTGGTGTGTCTTGGGCAAGTACAGCCTGGTGGCACCCATACCTCTTTCAGGCTAACACGTGTTTCCACTCGGTCTCGAACCGGCGAATGTGCGAACTGTGTATAAATGATAAAGAAATGAAATCTAATGCGTATAGTGGTACGGATTTGGCGCTCTCACCGCCGTGACCTAGGTTTGGTTCCCTTTGCATCGAATGTCATGAATGAAAACGTAATTATCTTTCGTAGTGAAATTGTCTTGCTTGGTTGGCAATTTCTTTGCTTATTTTTCCCCTACATTATTCAGCCCCTTTTATAACACATTTTCTGAATTCTGTCAGCTTCGTGTTGCAAAACGTTTGTTTATAAAAATAATTACATTAAAATAAAGCAAAATTAGGAAAATAATTTCAAATTGTAGTAAAAAATATATATATTATGCAGTAGTCCTTTGCTATAACTATTTTTCACGGTTTTGCGTTGTGCATTTGGATTCTGCATTCTGATTGGCCTAGCAGACGTAATATTATTTGACGGTATTTAAAAATAACACAGTAGTACTTTTATTTGTTACTCAGATGCTTAACCTAGTAAAAAGCATTTGTTCTTTGGTGCTAGTTTATAAGAGTATTTACTTGAATGATAATTTTAAAGAAATAAAGGTTTCTTGAACCTTCCTGTGTGGAGTTTGCATGTTCTCCCCGTGCTTGCGTGGGTTTCCTCCGGGCACGCCGGTTTCCTCCCACATTCCAAAAACATGCATGTCAGGTTAATTGGCTGGTCCAAATTGTCCCTAGGTGTGAATGAGCGAGCGAGTTGTCTGTCTGTGTGCCCTGCAACCAGTTCAGGGTGTCCCCTCCCCACTGCCCGAAGATGGCTGGGATGGGCTCCAGCAGCCCCGATAAGCGGTGATAATGGATGGATGGATGAATAAAGGTTTCTACTTCATGGATTTAGATTTCTCCTATTTTAGAACCTAACCCTCGCGATAAATGAGGGATTACTACAACAATAAAATGAAACTAGCTATCGACCAACCGCATACAATATTTCAGGGCAGTGTTTTTACAAATTACAGTCAAGGCTTTCTAAGTGAGCCACCCGTCTATGGACTGTTTTCCAAAAGAAAAACTTTGCACTTTAATTAGCGCCAAGAAAGAGACAAGAGCGGGATGGTTGTCACATTGTTTTGCGTATGGCTCGAAAGGAGAAAAGCAATCACCAAGTCAATGGCGCTGAACATTGCTGAAGACACAGTGCCATTTTGTGCACCGCAATAGAAGCGATTTATCTACTTGTTGGAAACACGGCAAGACACATAATGGAGCTGCTGAACCATGCAGGTAAATGGTTCGTTCTGTGAAGAACATTTAAGACTTCTACTAGTGTGAGACTTTGACAAAGGAGGCATTTTCACACAATGGAGGGCTCATTTTTACAATACGAAGAAAAATATTAACTCGAAGACTGTTCCAAGAAACACTCATTTGCAGTACAGTACACATAATAAACACACACACACAGATATAAGACCGCGTTGAACCCCGGAGAAATCTGCTATTCTTTGCACGCCGCGTCAGTCTTTTCTCACTATCTCTGTCTCAGCGGCTTTATTAGCCTCCTCCAGGCCAGCGAGAGCATGTCAAACCCGAAAGAGCGTTGGAGTTAAAAGCAACAAGTTGCCTGGTGTGGAACCCTGTCAAGGCTGCACACGTCGTGTGTAATTTTGATTGTTTGGGTGATGTTTTACTCTCCGTTCAGGTTACCATCACAATGACAGTGTAGTCATGTTAGTGGTATTCCCACACAATACGCTGTGTGCAGCCAACGAGGGTCAACTGGAAGCAAACAAAACAGGAAGCCCTCGGCAGGACCAACGCTAATGGGGAGCTAACCGGACAATGTTATATCAACTGCAACACACGCTGCAAAAAAACACAAAAAGCCACAATTTTCTACCTAAAAGGAGAAGGCTGACAAGGAACATACACTGAAAAGCCACAATCGCCTTCCTAAAAGGAGAAGAAGGCGAACAAGGAACGTACACGGAAGAGCCACAATCCCCTACCTACGAGGAGAAGGCTAACAAGGAACATACACTGAAAAGCCACAATCGCTTACAGAAAAGGAAAGGGCCAACAAGGAACGTACACTGAAGAGCCACAATCCCCTACCTACAAGGAGAAGGCTAACAAGGAACATACACCGAAAAGCCACAATCGCCTACCTAAAAGAAGAAGAAGGCTAACAAGAAACGTACACTGAAAAGCCACAATCGCTTACCTAAAAGAAGAAGGCCAACAAGGAACGTACACGGAAGAGCCACAATCCCCTACCTACAAGGAGAAGGCTAACAAGGAACATACACTGAAAAGCCACAATCGCCTTCCTAAAAGGAGAAGAAGGCGAACAAGGAACGTACACTGAAGAGCCACAATCCCCTACCTAAAATGAGAAGAAGGCAAACAAGGAACGCACACTGAAAAGCCACAATCGCCTACCTAAAAGAAGAAGAAGGCGAACAAGGAACGTACACGAAAGAGCCACAATCGTCTACCTAAAAGGTAAAGAATGCGAACAAGGAACGTACACTGAAGAGCCACAATCACCTACCTAAAAGGAGAAGAAGGCTAACATGGAACATACACTGGAAAGCCACAATCGCCTACTTAAATGGTGATGAAGGCGAACAAGGAATGTACACTCTAACGGCGGCAGGACAATCTCAAGGCCCCCAGCAACACTGTAGGCAAAGATCCAATTTATCCGAGCAGAAATGAGCCGGTATACAATCGCTGATTGATTCAGAGCTGCCTCACATGTTGCGTTAACGGGATTCGGCATTTTGAAACTGATCGATCAACTTTGAGACTAAATTTCTCAAGTCCCCCAGTGCATTGACTATTTGGCATCACATTTGCGTGATTGTGGGTTTGTGCTTGGGGCTAGGCCATGAATCCAGGGGTGTGCAAACTTTGGTTCACGGGCCGTATAGCGTTAAAAATTTGGCAAAGGGGCCAGGACCGTAGGAAAACAATGATTGTTTTGAGGTTTTTGATTTCCTTATCAAGGTTTCACGACTTCACGGGATTGTATCCTGCGTTCTCATTGACTGAAAAGTTGCCCCTCCCCTTTTCTGCTTGTCAGCCTGCCAATGACGTTGCAGTCTGAGTTTTACACATACAGTAATCCCTCGGTTATCGCGGTTAATGGGGACCAAGACCACCCGCGAAAACTGCAAATCCGCAAAGTAGCGGTGCCCCTTCAAAAATGCTTAAAAAAAGCGAACTACGAACCATTCAACCACATGCAGCCATCGCAGTTTATTTGGCTTGTTAACACTACCGGTTACAAATTGAAAATAAAAACCGTGAAAATGTGATATTTGATGAGTGTTTGTGAAGCTTTTTGGGAAACAGCAGTTAAAAAAATGGTCTGTGTTTATTTTAATGAAAGTAAAAGAGCTACCTTCTGACAATAACAACATACTTTAGCTAGCGGCATCGAACGGCTTTTACAACAAATAGATGAAACCACACACAATTAACCGTGTTTAGGTAGTACAAACTACCGCTCGCTTTTGGTATCATAAAGTCAAACTTGAGATGTAATCTGACAGAAGAGAATATACTTACGTCGCGTCGCCGAGTTCCTCCATTATAAACAGCGCCACATAAGAAGGGGGTGAGGTGGGAGGAGTTGGAGGGGGGGTGAGCAAAGCGGCAATGACTAAGCATTGTGTCAGGGCCTCCCCCTCCCCTTCACAATGAGAGTGTCCACACCGTGTCCTCAGTTGACATAAGCTCGCGCTTGCTTAAGTCACTAAATGATTTTATTTTTTAGACCCGCACAAGTGGAACCGCAAACTAGCGAGGTTCCACTGTATGTAAAACAGCTTGACAAACCTATGTGCAAATCTTTTTCCTATTCACGGTGCTCTAATAGCCATCACGTTACCATAACGCTCTGGAGCCACAAAAGCAGCAAAATGCTATGGAAAATGCTTTTTTCTAACCAACAAAATTGAACTTCTTCACTCTGAAAACCATTTGCCGATCTTCGGCACTCCCTAATGTCTCTCCCCGGCACTTAAACTCGTGAGAAAATGTTACATTTCAGTTTTCTTCTGACCGTAGACAAAATCTGGCATTACTGCTTTTCATCTCGTTACCGCTTCATAAATAATTCATAAGGGCAGGAACCCGGCAGAAATGCATTATGGGAGATAAATATGTATCCGCACAAATAGAAAAGGCAGTATTTACAATTCGCTGCAATTAAAGGTAATGAATCTTCCTTCTTTGCCCTTGCGGAACATCCCCAGATTGCGGACTCGGCTCTTTTGTAACCACGCACGATAAAAAAAAAAAAACATTTTCACCTCAGTGGTAGAGAAACACACTTTAGGGTGGGAGGTAAAGATGCCATCACGTTTGAGTATTCCGGGAGGTGTTGAGTGGGGTGATTTAACAGACAATTAGAGGAAGCAATTCATTGCGCACATTAAAACTCACAGACTCAAACAATCGTCAATTGCAGCAACTACTCACTTGACTTGATTCAAAGTCAAGTGAACACTGTTTGCTTTCATTCTGGTTACATTTTGCGGGACTAGGCCGTAAACCAATGTTCCCTGTAATTTTCCTTACGGGTCTGAGTGTTCACACGAAGTCGGTGAGCAATGCTTGAAACAACAGTGGGCAACGGCAATCCCAAGTGTGGCAACTAAGTCATTATCAAACATGTCCAAAACTTGACATCGTTACATTTTGGTGAGTTTCCGGCAATGCAAAATTATTTTTCTCTTTTGAATAATTGACTCATGTACTCGTGCAAAGGTGGTACTTACAAAACGTCGTTTGTTCAATTCTTTCACAAGATATCCATTTCTTTTTATTTCCTCAATATTTTCTCGCATAACATTAACATTTTTGGGGGATTATTTAGTCGGTTGCAAGATACAGAACTTTACTTAATCACATTTTCCAGTGGAAGTACAATGTTCAGGGATCAGAATGGAGATTTTCATTTTCAGCTGAAATAGCCAGGGTCCAGGAATAAAGCAGATAAGTTCAAATGCAGTTCAGTCCCTGCAGCTTGAGCAACAATGCAGCCAATTTTTCTAACGGCCGCCAGGGTGCGCCAGAGCAATAAAGGAAAGAGTGAGACAGTCGGATTTTGAATTTGTTTGCTACGCAAGAGAAAAAGTGAAAAAGTTGGAATGCCTTTGGGGTTCAAAAACAGCGGAAATCCGCGGTTCCGCGGAAAATTCTGATCCCTGAATGTTGGCAACAAGATTCACTTAGTAGAATTGGAAATTATTTGAATGCAACACAATACATACATTTTTACTAAAATAAAAAAATATATATACTTTCACTTAGCCCCAGAGAAAGACGATTTTACATCCATCCATCCATCCATTCATTATCTGCACCGCTTATCCTCAGTAGGGTCGCGGGGGTGCCGGAGCCCATCCCAGCTTCGGGCAGTGGGCAGGGGACACCTTGAACTAGTTGCCAGCCAGTCGCAGGGCACAGAGACAACCCACTCGCTCATTCGAACCCAGGGACAATTTGGACCGGCTAATTAACCTAACATGCATGTTTTTGTAATGTGGGAGGGAACCAGAGTAACCAAGGAAACCCACTCAAGCATGGGGAGAACATATAAACTGCACAAAGGAAGGTTTGATCTCACGACCTCAGAACTGTGCCGCACATGCGCTAACCACTGCGTCGCCGTGCTACCCCAATATTAACCAATACAAACAAAATACGTACGAATGCATGATACACACACCTGCAAAAATATATTAAAATAAGGCACCTTTGTTTGAGCTTTGTGAACAAGAACCAAATGCAAATCTGAAAACCCAGTAAAATTATTTTCAACCTTAACAAGCAAAAAGTAACCACTATCACCCTTTCTCACTAACTCAAATCACTATTCCGTCTTTAAGAGCTTTTCATCTCGTGCATCCACTCAATATGATTGGTGTTAAGTGTAAATAGGCGAGCCGTATCTTCTGAAACGAAAGTGGAATAAGAAAGCTTGATGCGGTTGAGAAAATTTACCTTAAAGGAGGAAGGCACCTAACTCTTGAAGCTCACCTTCCAAAAGTAAGTTAATCTTTACTTTATTTATCTTTATAGAGCATTTTATTTTAAGTTTTTTTTTTCTTTTAGTACAAAACAATACAGGTTGCTTATACAAGCCTTAAACATACAAAATATAGCACCGAAGCATCTTACGAACAAATTCAACTTACAAACGATTGTCCATAGGTCGGGCTGCGTCCGTAGTGTCGTCTACAATCGCATCGCTCATAATTCGAAGCGGGAAAGAGGATACTTGACCAAAATCAAAATACAGTAGAACCTCGGTCTTCGAACGACTCTCAGTTCGAACAAATCGGAGTCCGACCAAAAATTTCGAGAAATTCTTGCTTCGCTGTTCGGTCAAAAAATCGGAGTTCGAACGGCGGTAATGCGTGAGTGCGTACGCTAGGGTGCGATGCTGAGCGGCGTACGGGTGTAGATCGCTCTTTTCGTGACCGACTGTTATCGCGTGCGGACGTGCTTCGTTTTGCTTTCGTTTTAATATAGGTGTACGAAGTGTTTTAGCCCCTAATTTAGCCTCTGAAGAAAGTCAGTGCAAGCAGCAAAGTTGCTACGGGTGAAAAAAGAAAAGTAGTGCGTACAACTATTGCATTTAAGAAAGAAATAATGGCAAAATATGAAGGAGGTGTGCGAGAGTCTGATCCTCTCCCCACCGTCCACCTGCGCCTTCTGCTGACCACCACAAAGGTAAGAAATCCTATGCCTAATTCTTTTCTTTATTCTTTTATTTTTTATTTTTACACGTTCATGTTAGCGTAATCTTTCATACGGAAGATTACAATAACGCGAACGTATGATTAGCCTGGGTTAGCTTTATGTTTCAGTTAAACATTCAAGGTAAACATTCAGGGTGTTGGAACAGAGCCCACCATTCAGGGTGTTGGAACGCGGCCCCCTTTCCAATGAACCGCTCACCACTTGTTGTGGAGATCCGGGTGCTAAATGCCTTGTAAACGACCTGATTTTTTAATTTTTACACGTTCATGTTAGCGTAATCTTTCGTATGGAAGATTACGATAACACGAATGTACGATTAGCCTGGGTTAGCTTCACGTGTACGTTAAACATTTCAGGTAAACATTCAGGGTGTTGGAACGGATTAAAACGATTTACATTATTCTTAATGGGAAGAATGATTTCGGTGATCGAACAAATCGGTTTTCGAACAGGGTTCTGGAACGGATGATGGTCGAGAACCGAGGTTCCACTGTATATTCTGATGGATAACATAAGTGCTTAGCTCAGGAGGTAGAGCGCTCGTCTTGGGATCTGTGTCGTGGTGTCCTTGGCCAAGACATTGAATCCCGAATGCCCCCAATAAGCAGGTAGGCGCCTTGCATGTCTGACCACCTATTGGTGTGTGAGTGTGTGTGTAAATGGGTAAATGTGAAGCACATTGTAAAGCGCTTTGGGAAGTCTTCATTGACTTGAAAAGCGCTATAGAAATGCAGACCATTTACCATTCATTGCAATGCAAAAATGTGAGCATGCCAATGAGGATCATGTTGAGGATGCTCTCGGTGATGACAGCTGCTTGCTGTAGCATGCATGGTGTCTCTTTCCCATCATAAAGCTTGTCATTGTTTGTCATTTTCTAATGAGATAAGACAGTATAGTATGAGTATTATTGTGGCACCATTTACAAACTCTCAATCACTCAAAAAAGTAAAACTCGAAGCCCAATCTTAAACGTATTAACACCATTGTGTGCGAGTTTTTTTTTTTATAAAGCACAATTAAACACTGCTTAAGATCACACGTGTAATAAGGGTGGGCGCTTTAAAGCCTCGGCTTCAGCCTACTCCCCTTGGGCACATGTTTATGTTAATATTGCATTGTTCTGCTAATTTATTCTTTGTGTTTGCCGTTAATTAATGGTTGATATTGTTTTTGTGCTCTGCCCAAATAAACTATTACTCATTTAACTGAAATAAAAAGTATTTTGCTAACACACACAAAGTCATTAATAAGCTAACAAGCAAATGTTAGCATTGAGCGAACGACCAGAGACTAAAGTTGCGTTTCCTCACTTAATCATCCGGAGTTTGCCGGGGAAAATAAAACTTGATGCTCAATCTTACCACCATTTTATGAAAGTGCAGGGTTTTTTTAATGAAGCACAATTAAACACTGCTTAAGATGATTTAACTGAACAGTCATTCGGCTAAAAAGCAAGTGCTAACATTAGCGAGCTACCAGAGGCCGCATTACGTTTTCACACTTAAAAGCCCAAATGAACGACTAAAACGGATAACGCAGTGGCTTACCCTGCTACTGAGCTCCCTTCATCCTCGTCGGTGACTCCATGTTTTTGTTTCGATTGCTGCCATACCATCGTAGTGCTCCCGTACGTTATTACATTTTTTGTTTCGTTAAGTGTGGAGTGGTGCCACACTTTAGCAAACTTCAGTCAAACTGTTTTCTCCGCTTCTGTCATGTTTCATGTGTTGAATTTACCATTCCCTTTGAAATTAGCGCCCGCTGACTGCGCGATGTGCTGAATCTTGCGACACAACGCATTGATGAAAATATTCGTTGGCAAGGCTTTTAATTATCGATTTTAGAGCGCTCGTCTTGGGATCAAGAGATCTCAGTTCGAATCCCGGCTCCTCCTCCGTGTTACATGTCGAAGTGTCCTTGGGTAAGACACTGAACCACTAATACCCCCAATATGCAGGTTAGCGCCTTACATGGCTGCACGGCCGCTATTGGGAAATGTGAAGCACACTGTAAAGCGCTTTGGGAAGTCTTGACTTGAAAAGCGCTATATAAATGCAGATCATTTCATTTCATTTTAATCGATTTTACCGATTTATTGTTGCAGCTCTAAATACATCTTCTAAAAACAGTTCCCCCTATATTTTTATCATGTTAAAAAAGAGCCTAAGTAAAATGTCTATCACCTGCGAGCAAAGCAAGGGTGGTGAAAATGTTTCGTTTGGGATATAAGTACGTCTCCATTTGTTGGTGTGTCAGTCCACCGAAAAACGTGGAAGGAGTTTAGATATGACTACTATCTTTAAACAGGCAGTCAAGCAGGTTACCCCAGATGTGAAAAATGCCAAAAAGCTAACTCGGCACTTTTGGTTTTGTTGACTCATCATGTTTTCCCAGAAAGACATTTAACTCTCCTAGGCCAGAATGACAGTGAATATCAACACAATTTCAGGATTTTAGTCTCCATCTGGACTCAGTATTACTCTTTGAGTTTTCCATTCTTATGTACCAATGACCCTGCCAAGAAGGTAAATACCATCCAAAAATGGTTTAGTGTCTCAACGCAGGTGTGGCTCGAATGGTGCCCAACCATTCTAGGTCTTTTTCTTCTTTTTTTATCACATGCTTATTCTGGAGTGCCACGTATAATCTCGTCATAAACATCGTACACTCTTACATTTATTAATCAATGAAAATAAAGTCAATTGTATTCCTTTTTGTCAAGCTTAGTAAAAGCATTTATCGTCACACCCATCAAAATCCCGCCCAAACTCCCCCAAAAGACATTACCCTCTTCCAGGCCAGAACAACGCTCAATTTCAACACACTTTCTTGCAGACCTGTATGTGAAAAAACGCCCCAAAAGTTGACTGCGTGATTGGTTTTGTGACTCGGTGGCTTTACCAGAAAGACATTATACTCTGCCAGGCCAGAACAAGTTCGGCCAGGATCACAATCCTTTACAAGCAAAAACCCCCCACCGCGACCCAAGACCCAACTCAAAATTCGGGCTTTTTGTAACCTCATTTCAGGATTTTCGTCTCTATCTGGACTCTGTTTTACTCTTTGGGTTTTATATTCTCATATGCCAATAACCCAGCCAAAAAAGGGAAACGCCACCCAAAATTGTTTCACGTCTCAACGCGGGGGATGCTCTATTGGTGCAGAGCCGATCTAGTCATAAATTGTTTTTCGTTTGTCATGTTCTCGTGTAAAAAGTGAAATACATCAGAGCTTGAACCAACTGTACTGTTCTTATCTATAATTCAACATCCTTGTTAGAAAACAAAGAAAAACATATAAAAGCGACAAGGAAGCTCTCAAACAGTGGAAGACGAAAAAAACAACAACAAAAGCGGCCATTTTCCAAAGCGTTTTCAAAAAACCAGGCATGTCAGAAAATTTGCATTTCTGCAGCGACGGCAGTGGCGGACTTTGATTGACACCCGAAAAAACTTCAAAACATCGCCGGCAGTGTAGCAGCATTTCGGGATGACTGCGATTCGCTTGACAGTTGCTGCATCAAAATGGAGTTTTGGCTGCAAGTTCAGATTGCTGTGTTCGGTCGGGACAATCTGTGCTTAGATAGAACACAGTTGGTACATGATAACTACTAAATATCGCAGCTGCCTTTTGCACATATTTGGCTTTGCAGTCTTTACTGGCATTTAGCATTGCCAGGACCTTCATTTAAATACAGTTGCTATTTGTAGTTTTTCACATTTTTGTAGGACTGAGTATTCTTGCTGCCATTCACAGTGCTTTCAGACCGCTTATTTTCATGGCCGTGTGTTGTAAATACCAACACTTTGATGTTCATTTCTCTCATCTGCTGCTACTGTTGATTTCCCTGCACCGACAATCAAAGAAGGTTTATTGTTCTCTTATTTTACATGCCACTGTTGCCCCATGTCGATCTTCCTTTCTGTATTGTCACTTAGCATTTTGCAACAGTCAAGTTTATTTGTGACTTAATCACACGGAATCTCAAAGGGCTGCACAGACCACACAGATTATTGCAAACTACAGACTATTATTACACCGTCCCCTGATCTAAAACCTACATGAGGGCAAGAATAAAACTCAAAAACCTCAGTAAAGTCCAGTCATGTTTATTTGTCAAGCCCTTAATCACAAGGAGCCTCAAAGGGCTGCACAGACCACAGATTATTGCAAACTACAGACTATTATTACACCGTCCCCTGATCTAAAACCTACATGAAGGCAAGGAAAAACTTAAAAACCTCAGTCAAGTCAAGTCAAGGCATGTTTATTTGTCAAGCTCTTAATCACAAGGAGTCTCAAATGGCTGCACAGACCACAGATTATTGCAAACTACAGACTATTATGACACCATCCCCTGATCTAAAACCTACATAACAGCAAGGAAAACTCAAAAGCTCAACATGAGGTAAGTGAAGAAACCCTGAGAAGGGACCGCACATGAAGAAATTTCCACTTAATAAACAGTCTGTGAAACATGTTTAATACTCCAAATTCCTCTATGTTCTCCTCATCCAGTAAAAAGGCAGAAAACAGTGAAGTCAAGTTTTCTCCCTCCTATAGAGCTTAAAGGGCATGAATTGGGCTTTGAAGATTAATACCGCCTCAGGGCACAGTGCAAAAAAAATGTACAAAAAGTCTCAGATGACAGAGTCAAAAGTAATGTGGAATACTATAACTGTAGAAAACTGACTATTAGTCTCTTTTTATTCAAGTTTAAACAATATGGTATAGGAGAAGATACAGTCAATTTACAAGCCTAAGTGAAACGTTAGCCCTACTTGAAAATGGGTCCAAATAGCCCCAGAAACATTGACTGAATGACATACAGATGCTGCCCTTCTTACGAAGAAGATAGGTTCGTAAGTTGAATTTGTTCGTAAGTTGCTTCAGTGCTATTTTTGTACGTTTAAGGTTTTGTATAGTCAACCTGTATTGTTTTGTACTGTAAAATAAACATTTCGTAAAATAATATGCTCTATTAAGATAAATACATTTGAGTTTAACCTACTTTTGGAAGATGCGCCTCAAGAGATGCTCCTCCTTGGTAAAAAGTGGCCAAAAAAAAAATGTTCCGACCCTTTTCTCAACCGCATCAAGCTTTCTTATTCCACTTTTATTTTAAAAGAAACAGCTTGCCTCTTCTTTACACTTTACAACAACCATATTGATGCATGAGATATTAAACAATACAAAATTTCCTAGTGGGCAGCACGGCGGCGCAGTGGTTAGCGCGTGTGCGGCACAGTTCTAAGGTCTTGGGAACCTCCTGTGTGGGTTCAAATCCAGCTACCGGACTTACTGTGCGGAGTTTGTATGTTCTCCCCGTGCTTGCGTGGGTTTCCTCCGGGCACTCCGGTTTCCTCCCACATTCCAAAGACATGCATTTCGGTCCAAATTGTCCCTAGGTGTGAGTGAGCGAGCGAGTTGTCTGTCCCTGTGTGCCCTGTGATTGGCTGGCAACCAGTTCAGGGTGTCCCCTGCCCACTGCCTGATGATTGCTGGGATGGGCTCCAGCACCCCCGCGACCCTACTGAGGATAAGCAGTGCAGCTAATGAGATGAGATGAGAAAATTTCCTAGTGCGCTGGAGATACAGTATAGAACGTTTAAACACGAACTACGAAGAGGATTTCTTCTTCGGGTGGATGCTTGGTGACCTCTCACAGCGCCACACGCCGGTAGCGGTGAAAAGAAGCACTACAGTACTGTCCTGTACTCAGGGATGTGATTTGACCAAAGTGAAATTATCTGAAAATTAGCGGGGGGGGGGGGGGGGGGGGGTGATTGCTAGCTGGGGGGGGGGGGGGGGGGGAAACCAGGTAGGACCAGGGCAGTGCCCTGGTGGGGGGAAAAGTGGGGCGAAGCCCCCCCCCGGAGCTCATGGGTTTTTTTAAGTACTTTCAATGCACTCAGATGACAAAGAAATAGACAAGACAACAGCATAAATTTTCAATGTATATTGAACTATCCCATATAAAATTACAGTTTAAGTCAACTCAAAATCAGTCACATTAAAAAACATTTCCCCAACGCCACTATCTTAATTGTAAAGAAGATGGTTCCAGTGGCAAGGGAGACCCTAGACGACCGGCATCTTTCTACAACTGCAGGCGGCTAACGGGATCCAGGTCTGTAGGAAACCGCCTCAAAGCGTGCCGCCACCAGCTTTTGGGATCACTCTTAGTCTGGACTCTACCCTTCGACCTGTTCGGCTTGGGTAACCCTACCAGGAGTACGAGACTCCCGCCGACATAGCTCTGGGGGTCATGGAGACGCGCAAAGTGCCCCACCACGATAAGGTGGTGATCCGTCGGGACACAGCTAAATCCATTCACATGACCCAAACACTACTTCCTCCTAGACTTCATTGCTTTGGAATGGGTCTTTCTAGCCTGCTTCTGTGCAGCTTTGATGGTTCTTCTTGAGGCAGCCTTGCTCATTTGGGTGTCCTGTTTCACAGCAAGTTCTGTTCGTTTTGCAGACAACATAGCTGCTTCTGCATCCTTCTCCTCCCTGTACCTTTTGGAGGATGTCCTCAGATTTAGGCACAGTATGGACTGCACAGGATCCATCAGAATGTCTTTCCTTCCAAAATGGCTGACAGAGGTGGTATTTCTTGCTCTTAGGGCATATTTTACAGTCTGGATAGAACTGTATGTGGCTATGTCCATTCTGCATGCTTTGGGGTTCAGGACATCACCCATGACACTAAAAGCCCCCTCTACTTGCGGCCCATGGAAGCAACTCATGAGAGCCTTCACCATCTTGGCCAGGGTTGGGTATCTTCCAACAGCAAAGACTTGGGCCCACCAACGATCCAGTGCAATTGCCTTCCCCTCTGAGTCCAAAGGTGTTGGCAACTCACTGTCCAACTGGTATTCTCTCACCTCGAGATCATAGTTCCCCAGCTCTGACTCATCAAGGACATTGGTGACCAACGACGACAGCTTCTTCAGTTGGTTTAAAGTTGAGCTGTGTCCTCTGGCAAGTGGGTCAATGGCAGAGGCTGCTCTCAGAAGCTTGCTGTTCATGGGCAACTTTTTCTGAAGGTACAGACCACATGCCAGATATGCTGCCTTGGCTTTGGCTTTGAACTTGAACACAACTGACGACTTGTTAGAAGAATCCATCAGTTTGCTGGTGACACCACCATAGAAAATATCATTTTCTCGGAGTTGGTTGGCTTTGTTGTTCAGTTCAATTTCTGTCAGTTTACAGCCTTGAAGGGACTCTGGCTTTAGGAAACAGGACAAGAACTTCTTGAAGAAGGACACTTGCTTGTCGTTCAGCTTGTGGATCATTGGCGTTTTCGTCTCAAAGGTGATCACATAGTTCTTCAGCAAGGGCAGAACTGCTGTGTACAGGTTGAGGGTGAGAAGCGTATCCAATCTTGTGAAGAATATCTTCTCATAGATCCTCTGCTTCCTCTTCCTTCCTTCCTCAGTCATGTTCTTTTGGCCTAAAGCTGATTGTATGTCTTTGAGTTTGGCTTTGACTTCTCTTGAAAGATCCTTCTTGTGGTAGATGGCCATGATGGTGGGAAGATAGAGTTCTTTATCTCCTCTGCCAAGAAATGCATAGTAGAAGATGGTAAAGACATCCATGAGGCGTAAGGTGGACATTGAAACATTATAGTTTGAAAGCCATCGATGGCTGACAAATCTCTCTGGCATGGTGAAGGTGATGCCTGTCAGAAAGCAAATTTCTTGAAGAGCTTCCTTCAGATCGGTTGACCACTTGAAATCGTTGAAGAGATCATTATGGAGTCCTTCAATCTTGTACTCAAATGGCTTGCAAAAATGCTTAGAGGCGTTGTGGATGTGGTGGCAGGTATCCCCATCTATGTCAAGGAGATGTGGTGCTGGTCCCTCTCGCAAACGCGTCTCAACTCCAGATTTGGAACCCCGCATCACTGCACATGAGTCCATCAACACAGACACCAAATTGCTCCAGGGAATATTGTTCTTGGTCATGAGGGCTGAGAGTTCATCAAAGAGAGATTTGCCGTCAACTTTAACAACACTCAAAGATGCTAAATGTTCCACCACAACAGACTTTGTCGACGGGGAAAAATAGCTGACGAGAACACACAGGACACGGTGTAGATTGTTGCTGGTGGACTCATCAATGTTCATTGAAAAGTGGGAGGATCTTAAGTTTGTTAAAGTCTCATCAAGCATAGTATGGGCAAGGCCATACTTTGTTTTGTAGGATGCACTGGTTCTATCCATGGACAGTCCATTCAGAGCTTTTGGATCCCTTGCCAGTTCCTTTGACAGTGTGATGAGCTTTGGGGCCATGGTGAACGGAAGAGAATTTTCGGCCAGCACTCCCAACAGCATTGCCTGAAGAATAAAAGAAATTTAACAATAATCAGTAAACAATTAAATAATTTAAATAATTATTTGAATTATAATCCAAAATGTCATGCGACCAAAGTAAATAAAAAAGGATTTAGTCTAAACTTTCATGCACATTCACATGTCAGAGTATTTATTATGGTGACAAAAAAATGTTGAAAATTAGCTACAAACCATTGGAAATAATATTTACCATGCAATAAATCATTTAATCAATCATTCTTAATACATAATGGATAACAAAAACATAAAATACCTCATGCAGCAAGCTCTGATAAAAACACAATCATGCATTCGACTAAGATCATCTCTGTAACTGCATACATCAAGACACTCAACATCTTGAAACCTAAAAAGTGCAAACATGCAGCATTCATTTGAGTTTGTGTCAATGATTAACCATGTTATTAATATTAAGTAAATTATGTACCATAATAATATCGTGGCCATTAAGAAAATCAATGGTAGAATATCATACAAGTACTTAATTTAAAAAATATAAATACTGACAATAGTTTTGATTACTATTAGGCTTAATAATATTTTTAAATTTCCTAAATCATATTTTAAATGTAATAATTTATTTCTTTAATAGCAGCGTATCCAAGTATTTGATAAATGAAAGTACAATAAGTATAGGCCCTACAGTAAAGTGTTGGTGTAATGTACACATGAAAATCTATTATTGTAATTGTTAAATATTTATGGCCATTTTTATTACGTTATAATATTTTCGAAAAAAATGGGAAAACTGTCAAATAAATTTGAAAAGTTTACCACCTACCTCAAAATTCACGACTCTATCAGCAACTGGTACAGGTTGTTGGGGTGGATCACGTCTCTTTATTACCGCTTCCGATTGTGATGTCAATAAGGGATGGAGGCCGTAAAGTTTTGGAGTTTTCGTTTGGGCACCGAAACTTCCAGCGATGGAATAATTTGTCGTTCTTGACTGGAGTTCTTTCACGTGTTTTTTGCTCTTTGCGTGACTTTCAAGAGCTTTGAAACCTCTCCCACCATAGTCGATGGTATCATGACACCAAATGCAAAGTGCTTTCCCGGCACGATCGATCTTCCGAATAAAGTCATTGAACAAATTCGTCACAGTCTTCTTTCCAACATTCGTAGATAATTCCTTCTCCAACCAGTCCCATCGAAACTTGTTTTTTACAATCTTATCAATTTCTTTAGCTCGCGGAGCATCTTTGCGTTCGATCACGGACATCTTTCTTTAAACACCCGGCAAAAACGTGTGAGAAATGAACAATGGCACACTCCTATAACAAGCGCGTTTATTGGTCAACACGAGACTTCAACCAATCGCAAGTACGTTTCATTTCAGTTACGGAAACACTCAAATGGCATGCTGTCGAGACGAAATCGTTTTTTTTTACCAATTAAAACACCGGAAATTTTAAAATTTTATTTTTGGAGATAAAAAAAGCGGAATTCCGCGAATTAGCGGAAAAATCACATCCCTGTGTACTCCGAAAAAGGTGCACACAATACAAAATCTAACTAACAGCAATGTCCGGATATTTTTCGACATCCCGAAAAAAATCTATCGCATCTACCGTTTTTCTTTCTCAAATAGTCGGAAGTAGGGGAGCGTCTGTACTAATGGATTGGATCAATGGCTGCATCATGAAAAAATTGAAGTTCTAATAGGTGTTTTTTAACGATGTATGGAAATTCAGTAAAAACAGAAAAATAGCTTACTTGGCAACAAATTTAGTGTTATACAGTCATTTCTAACTTGTACATCGGAATGAAGCAGTTCACCAAATGTCCTTGAAAACATTTTAGGCTGAAAACTTGGAACACATAACGTATAGTAACGGTTTTTATTTGGAATCGTTCACGGAGATTCCGGTCGAACGGTTTTGGCAAATTACAACTGGCTACCGAACAAACGGCAGTAACAAGGATATCGTAAATGTGGGATGTAAAATGACCATTTGCTCCAGATCAAATTCACGAGACGCTTATAAAAATGCAAATGATGTTGTATTACCGCAAAAAGCTGTGATCCCAAAAAGATACAAACATTGTGGTCTTTTTTACTGGAACTTGTTTGGAATCATTTGCAGAAGAATTCTATCGTGTGCATTATCGGCACCCAAAAAAAAAAAAGACATTTTTAGGATCCATCCGTTATCTGCACCGCTTATCCTCAGTAGGGCCGCAGGAGTGCTGGAGCCCATCCCAGCTATCTTCGGGCAGTGGGCAAGGGACACCCTGAACTGGTTGCCAGCCAGTCAACCTGAAATGCATGTTTTTGCAATGTGGGAGGAAACTGGTGTCCCCGGAGTATACCCACGCAAGCACAGGGAGAACATGCAAACTCCACACAGGAAGGTTTGGTCCCATGATCTCAGAACTGTGCTACACACACATTTACCACTGCGCTGCCGTGCTGCCCTACCTCTAATAGATTACTCAAAAATGTGTTGCCTTCTTTTTTCTTTCAAATCTGTTCAACAACACTTTGAAATGAGCACTACAGAAATCTATACGATTGGAGTACAACCAATGTTCCCTCTAAGCTGCGCGCGTGCGCAATCGCGCACTACCCAGAGCTTTTCCGCGCACAAGAAAATTTAGCCAAGCTCACAAAAATCAGGGCTCGAAATTGCTAATTAAGAAGCAAATTAAGTCAAAGTTACAGGGCATGAAGGTAAAAATACACGGGTTGGGGGGAACGAAGTTGAGTAAAGTCAGTAGAGTTTGTCGAGAACCGGCTTCTTTGGCTCGGCTCACTAAAAGGAACCGGCTCTTTCGGGTCCTAAACGGCTCTGCAGGTTGTTTTTGCTTCTTTAATCCCTACACGACCAAATATTTTGTAAAATTGTGCACAAAATGAATTAAAGGAAGGGGGGGAAATAGAACAAAAAATAAAAATAAAAACCAACATAAAAAAGTAGTGAAAAGCTAAAGAAAAATGGAAAAAAAAGGAAGAGCAAAAAGAAGGAAAAATTCAGAAAAAAACAGAAAAAAAAGAAAAGAAAGAAACAAAGGAAAAAAAGAAAATAGAGAACAAAAAGAAAAAAGTAACAGTTAGGAAAAAATAAACACGAGATTTTTTTAAAAGGAATTAAAAAAAAAACATTGTACTTCCACAAAAAAATGTGATTAAATACACTTGTGTATCGTGCAACCGACTAAATAACCCCCCAAAAATGTTAGTATTATGCGACAAAAGATACCAGGAAAAAAAAAATTGAAATCTTGTGCAAGAATTTTTATAAAAATAAATGACGTTTGAAGGCCGTACAACCTTTGCAATAATACATTAATAATGCAAAAATGTTTTGCATTGTCGGAAAAATGTAACTAGATGTCAAGTTTTGGACATGTTTGATAATGACTTAGTTGCCACACTTAGGATTTCTGTTGCTCACTGTTGTTTCAAGCGTTGCTCACTGACTCTGTGTGAACGCTCAGACCCGTGGAAAATTAGAGAAAACATTGAGTACAACTGCTAAGTAGTTTACAATATCATTCAAACAATTGGATTAAATAAACTAATATTTTGAGAAAAAGCTTAATACTGAAAATAGAAAACTCACGTCTCAGTCACGTTGCATTCACTAGCAGAATGAGAAACATAACGGACGGCAAGAGGCACTTGAGCGCATGCTGTCGAATTGAAATAAATACCAATAACCACCACAGATGAAAATAACAACCACTTTTTACCATGGCAATTTATTCCTGTGCAGTGGGGCAAGCTTCTAAGCCTGATTTGGAATGGTATCTCTCTTGATGAAGACGGCCATGTTTATCTGCAATCAAATGGAGGGACATCACTGGCAGCCCTGAAGTATTCTAGGATTTTGGAGCGAATATTTTTTATCAAGGTATGTTTGATGCATTTCCGAGAAGTTTAATATTAAGTAAGTACGAGTCACGTCAAAAGCCCTTAATACAATAAGTTAGCTAGTGCTAACCAGCTACGAGAATGGGTTACCGTAGCCATTTCTTACTACGTAAATGAGCTGTTTTTATTGTTAATTATTGTTAATTAACCAGGGATTCAAAACAGTAATCTATCCCATGGATTGAAAACTGTTATTGGCTCTACCATAAAGCTTACAAACTGCCAAATTACCAAAAGATAACATGAGGGACGAACGTTCAGGATAGAAAATGTCATTTCTCCAAAGTGATTTCCATACAAGATGCAAATACTCCATGCTTTCCAATTATATTACATTCCCCAACAATTTAGATATGAGGTTGTTTTAGTAAGTTTTCCCGAGGGAAACAGTTCAAGCCGTGCATTTGTCGGCAAAACTAAGCATAGTACCGCGTAAAAGCTATGAACTGGTAAGCATATAGACTTTTAAAAGCACTGGTGTATGGGGAGACTCCATTTACAATATAGTGGTACAGATTGTGTGGACTGAGTCAGGCAGACTGGATAATTTTTTTAGATGTGTGAATATGTCAGGAGGAAGACTGTATTGCCCAATAGCTAGCGTTGCTAATGCTATCCTTAGGTTCACTAAATAGCGCCCTTTGCGCTTTCTGACAAGGTGAGCCATCTTATTCGACAGCTGCACAATATTCGGTTGACTAGTCATTACAGTTAGTTAGTTAGTTAGTCAGTTAGTTCTTTGTTCCTTTATCTTTTTGTTTCCTTATCCTCACTGTAAATGTGGAACTGGAGTTGTCCAATTTCGTTGTCACAGCATATCCCATGTAGTAACAATGACAATAAAGGCATACTCTATTCTATTCTATTCTAGCAGGCGGCACGGCAGAAGAGTGGTAAGCGCATACATGGCACAGTTCTGAGGTCATGGGTTCAAATCCAGCTACCAGCCTTTCTGTGCGGAGTTTGTATGTTCTCCCTGTGCATGCGTGGAATTCCTCCGGGCACTCTGGTTTCCTCTCACATTCCAAAAACATGCATGTCTGGTTAAGTGGCCGGTCCAAATCGTCCCTAGGTGTGGATGACCTAGTGAGTCTGTGTCTGTGTGCCCTGCGACCGGCTGGCAACCAGTTCAGGGTGTCCCCTGCCCACTGCCTGAAGATGGCTGGGATGGACTCCAGCACCCCACGACCCTACTGAGGATAACCGGTGGAGATCATGGATTGTCATTGCCAAAGGTGTTGAATAGTATACCTGTTTTTGGTTGTTGTACTCTACCGTTTACTGGCCTTGTCCACTGTTTACAATGGGTTACTACCGTGGAGTCATCACATGGTAAGGTCATGTGTGTGTGCAAAAGGTCCATAAAATAAACTTGAAAAGATTCTTAGTAATTTTCTAAAGTAAACCAGAATAAACATTAGTGACAGTTGGGTGAAAAGCAAAGCAAGGTCAGTTTATTCTTGCTGCCGCTTTTCAAGCCGCGGTAAGATTGAAGAATAGGTTAAGGTCAGCTCGTGACTGGTGGTTGTTGCGAGCAGCTTGTTTTCAAGGATAGCAAAGATAAGGAAAATATACTTGAATATATATATATATATATATATATATATATATATTTATATATTAATACAACCATATGTAACAAACTGCTTTTTCTATTTATTATTTTAATTGTAATTATGATTATACAGAGATTAAGGATGAATTTGGGCTTTTATAAAGGTTTGATGAATCAATTGGTATTGGTATGGTCTTTTGATCGGGACACAGATGACTATTAGTTTTGTTTTTTCATTTTTTTTTGCACAGACCTCTCTATTTGTCCAAAAAATAGAGGAATACCAACTTTCTAGTGTTGCTTCCTGTATCCGGGGTGCGAGTCATGTACAGTTAACTCTTCAAAAAAAGATGACAAAGCCCCGTCGTCATCGTCTGGCCGGAGAGGGATGACGTTTTGTGCATGTCTGTAGGAATCGCCATGGTGACTGAAAATGTGTGCATCGTTCCTGTATCAGTTGAGTGTTCTTTCAACAGGCATGTTTTTCTCCCAAATGTTCTTATAAAAAAGTATTTTCAAGAAAGTGGTAAATGGTAAACGCTAGAAACGTACTTTATTTTTTAATGAGCTTTTCTTTTTGACTTCAAAGCTACAGCGCAACAGTTTCTGTAGGCTGAGTCAAAATGGTCAAATTTGGCTGATACTTATTCTTCTTATTTAAGAAAAAAATCTGGTTTTGAATGAGTTAATGTAAAGTTGGCCGTTTTGGATGTACATTTCTCAGAATTTCAATGCAATGAAATGAACTTGTTTTTATATTCCTAAATATAAAAACAATCTTTCTCACACACACACACAAAGTAACGTTTCAATCATCAGAGTAATTACATCTTTTGTACGTTTATCAATCTTATATTCTTTTATTGTGAAGTTGTGCTCATGTGTGTTCCTTTTCCTGTTTGCACTGACGAATAATAAACCACGCCTACCGTTTGGGAAGTTCTGTTCAACCACTGATTCAGCCTCGTGTGTTATGTGCAGCTGCGACCACGATGTAGTTTATAACTTAATATCTGTATTTTACTTATGTAATACAGCCACCAAAGAGTCTTTATAATGACTAACTTTAACAGTTAATATGATATCCTATTGAAATATTCGAGTAATGTACCGTATTTTCTGCACTATAAGACGCACCGGGTTATAGGGCGCACCCTGAAAAAATAGTTTTTGGTCCTATATTTGACATACATAAGACACACCGGATTATAAGGCGCTACAATGGGAACGTCGACAAAACAGTCATATAGTTCAGTCAAACTTCTTACCCCCTTAACATTCCCAAAGCTTGCAAAGACGCAAATACGTGTCGAGAACACGTGCGGATGCGGTGTCCGTACGATGTCACTCAAATGCATCGTTCCATCATTCGGAAGGTTAAAGTCTTGGGATTCAAGAAATGCCAACCATTCCTTAGTTTCTATTTTCTTTTTCGCTCGCAACTTTACTGTATATATGACAATAAACACTTGGAATTGGGTTTAATTTAAAAATAGACACTCCATTCCATCCATTATCTGCACCGCTTATCACAGAAACATCGAGTTCAGTCTGAAACAAGATACAGGGATAATATATATAGCCAGAGTAGCTCACCGAAGTCGTTGTGTTCATAATAATGTGCAGCCGTGGTCCTCTTATATCCGTGAGTTTAGTAAATCCAGGAGAATAAAATATTTACAAATACAAAATAGTAAAAAAATGCTTTCTGTATGCCGTCAGCCACGTGCTATACGCATTCATCTTTTTCGGCCAATTGCAGGCTTTGTTTTGCCATTTAAGCCAATGCCAGCCTGTAAATGATAAAAAGGATCCGCCCCTTGACCTCCGAATATCTTTAGCCAATAGTGATCGATTCAAATGACTATTGACACATTGGTTAGCCAATGAAACGCCGGTATTTAAATCCCAGCATACACCTCGGACTACTTGGCGTTCGGGGGAAAATCTAGTCGGCGGCTGCAAGTTAGTTGCAAGACTTTGCGAATTAATTTTGTTCCATAAATAAGGCGCACTGTATCATAAGGCGCATGGTCAGCTTTTGAAAAAAATAAAGGCTTTTAGGTGCGCCTTATAGTGCGGAAAATACGGTACTTTGATTTCATAACTCGTGCGGTAACATTGATAATAAATAGGTGATTGCAATTTCTTGTCGTCAAAAGTTAAACAAACCTGTTGGGATAGCCCCATAACTCCTCCTCGCAATGTGAGTCAACAGACCATTCCAAGGCGAGTCCCTCTTAAAAATGAGCTCAACGAAGGAGACCATGCAAACCCGTTTGATGGCCAATGCTTGCTGCCTTCAGGCAAGGCCCGGAGACCCGAACGCTCTTTTTACGCTGCTGAGCACACAACAGGCTGATTGCGTCCCGATGCTGCGTTTACACAAAGCTCGCTCGCGCCGGAGCTTAAAAGCCGGCCGGCTATGCACACACGCTTGACATTTCACACTCCGAGCCAGAAAGAAAAAAAAAAGTGTTTTAAACGGAGCGTTTACCGGAGCAGCTTGGAAACGAGTGCAAAAAAGCCTCTGGGCCACGGTACGGCACGAGCCTGCCCACGGCAAACTGCTGAGGCTTTTTTTTCTCCGCTAGATTGAAAAACACACGTTGCCGTCGGGCTTCCCGGAACTTAAAATTCGAGCCTTGAAGTTCGCAGCACGCGATTGAGATTTAGCAGTCGAGTTGTTTTTCACGGTTTGCACACAACGCAGAAATCTTTGACCGCTGTCTGTAAGATCAATGAAAATCCTACAAGTAAGCGATAGCAACAAAATTCATGTATACGAACTACAGAAGGGGATGCCCATATTTCTGCATGTGAGCTACTTAGATCAAAGCGGCGCCGCCACCGAGCGGCTGCGTTTCCAGCAGCTCCCCTGTTATCTCTCACTTTTTGTGTTTTTTTGTTTTATTGTCTGCTTCTATCTTCGGTGTTTTTCTTCCCGTTTTGACAACTACACTATGGATTACTTTCTATCCTATGGACATGGGTTTTAGCGCACAAAAATGCGTTTATTCAAGGAATCAACTCCTTGCCCTGAAGAATTCTCGTGCCGGCGTGATGAAGGGGCCTATCGTGGAGGAAGAGACGGAGCTAGCTAAGCGGCTAGCGGCGTTATAAGTCTTCGGTACCATGCGTAATCATGGTAAATGTGAACTCACTACCAAATAAGACCAACGAGTGCTGGTGGAAAACATCGAAGCGCACAGGGAGCGCAGTTGCTGTGTTTTGCGGAAACGTGGCTCACGTTTAGCATTCCGGACGCTAACGTGTAGCCACCCGGAGCTATCCGGCTTCAGCGCCGCTATACAGAGACACAGAAGCCTGCGGAAATCGGAGAGGAAGCGGACTTGCTAACACGAGGTGGTGTATCCATGGACACAAAGAAAAGATTTCCATCTGCCGCAGGGATGTCGAACTTTTGGACTAGCGTGTGACGTCATCCACTCCGCTACAAGCACCCCTAGGGCATCATGTTAATCTGTTAATAAACAACAGGGTAGACTGCTGGAAGTGGGAATTTCCCTACGGGGATGAATAAAGTATCTATCTATCTATCTATAAAATGGCCATGTCCAAATGTTCTATCTATCTACCCTCGAGAGGGGTGACCTCTCCTCCTGGGAGGTGTGAGAATTCTCCCACCTTGGTCCGCTGCATATCCTAAGACAGGGGAGTCAAACTTATTTTAACTCGGGGGCCACACCATAGAACAAACATTCTGTCGGGGGCCGGACCAGTAGATTAAAGAGAAAGAAAAAGAGATAAAGAAATAAGAGAAAGAGGGAGGAAAAAGGAGAGAGGGCGGGACAAAGAAAGAAAAAGAGAGAGAGGGAGAGAGCGTGACAAACAAAAGATAAAAAGTCGTGAGAGAGGGGGAAAAGAAAGGGAGAGGAAGAAAGAAATCCAAAGAGAAATAGAAAGACAGAAGGAGAGAAAAGAGACAAGGAAGTGGAAAGGGTATGACGAGAAAAAGAGAAAAGGGAGAAAAGGAAAAAAGGAAGTTAGAACAAAAGATGTTAGAAGACACAGAGAGAGAAAGAGACAAAGAGCAACAAAGGAAGAGAAAAAGAGAGACACAGAGAGTGAAAGAGACAGAGACAGAGTGGGAGAAAAGGGGTGGAAAAGAAAGATAAAGATAAAGATAAAGATAAAGAGAGAGAGAGAGAGAGAGAGAGAGAGAGAGAGAGAGAGAGAGAGAGAGAGAGAGAGAGAGAGAGAAATAAATACAAGTACAGTGTCTTTGTTCGAGGCACCTGGCTTAGGCAACATCAAGTTGACATAGTTCAACCTGCAGCTTGTTTTTCTCTTGCGCTTCTCTGAGTGTGGTCTCGCGGGCCGGATTCAATCCCTTACCAGGCCTGATCCGGCCCACGGGCCGCCTGTTTGACACCTGTGTCCTTAGAGGAGACTAAAGTGGAGGGTGCGAGAGGACTGGGGATCTATCTCTAGTGACTAGTCCCTATGAGACAGCAAGGCAAAGAAAGGGGGGTGGGAGACCGAAAGGTCTCGCAAACCCTAGTTATAGGGTCACTAAATGTGAGAGGATGTGGAAGTAAAGCGACTGAGTGGAAGAAGAGGAGATCGGAGGGATGATGACTAAAAGGAAGGTTGATGTGTTAGCCTGTGTTAACAAAATGAAATGTTAATGTGTTAACAAAAACAAAATGTTCTACCTACAATAAAAAATCACAACACATTCACTTATAAATGTAAATGGTCTGCATTTATATAGCGCTTTTCAAGTCAAAGACCACCCATAGCGGTTTACAATGTGCTTCACACTTTACACTTTTTACACACTAACTATACGATAGCCATGCAAGGCAACTACCTGCCATCGGGGGCATTCGGGATTCTGTGTCCAACCCAAGGACACTTTGATATATTACACGGGGGGATGGGCTCCAGCGGCCCCGCGATCCTACTGAGGATAAGCGGTGCAGCTGATGAGATGAGAGACATTGGAGGCTAACTCAGCAACTCATTAGTTAAAAACTAAATGTTGTATGCACATGCGTGGTTGCCCATGTGTCCAAACTGGTCACATGTCAAAATGGCTGCCTGGTATGTCAAATCAAGTGACACACTTTAAAGTGAGGAGATGATTGGCTGATTTTGTTAACGCTATGCGCCCCCAGAGGGGTGTGCATTTTCGTCTACTGTTGCCAGGCTGGTCTAGCGGCTGCATCCGGTAGTCTTATTATTCCCAGGAGTAGCACAATGTACAATGTTTTGACCACGCGATGATGACTTCATAAACCTTCATTCCAACCACACCGTCGTTCCGATCGAGGTATTGGGCACCCCTGCACTACAGGGTCAGTGTAATAAGAGTGATCCGGTTGAGTGATCCGAGTCAAAACGAATCAGCTTAATGCAGTAATACTCTCCGGTGATTACAACGAAGCATTTCATATCAACAGCGGCCGTGATTTAAAAGTCCAAACACACAGCGAGCTCCATTTCTAAGTGATCATTCGATAGATTTAATCTGTTGTGACAATAACGTAGAATTAGCAGGAGGCGAGCGGATTTGTAATCGCGCAAATGATTCTTACCTGGGTGGTGTTTATTTGCGCGGAGCAAATTGAAATGAGAGCCGCTTTGATTTACAGCGAGGGGACGGGGTTTTTCCTTGATGAAATTGATTTTAATTAAGAGTGCGCGTTGTAGGTTGCGCGTGACAAAACAAAGCTGCCACGTGTTGAGAAGAAGCAATAAATACAAGGGGGGTTATGGTGACTTTTGACAGCTTCATTAGGGTCTTCTATTTAGTGCCATGATCATATACTAAAAAAAATAGTTTCAAAACATTTTTTGTTAATGGAATAAAAAGGAAAATGATTTTCAAAAAACTCCAATGATATAGACCATGGGTGTCAAACGGGCGGCCCGCGGGCCGAATCAGGCCCACTTAGGGATTGAATCCGGCCCGCGAGACAACGCTGAGGGAAGCGCAAGAGAAAAACGAGCAACAGATTGGAATAGGTCCACTTGATGTTGCCAAAGCCAGGTGCCTCTTACAAAGATACTGTACTTGTATTTATTTCTCTCTCTCACTCTCTCTTTCTTTTCCATTCCTTTTCTTTCTTTTCCACCACTCTGTCTCTTTCACTCTCTATGTCTCTCTTTTTCTCTTCCTTTGTTGCCCTTTGTCTCTTTCTCTCTCTGTGTCTTTTAACCTCTTTTGCTGTAACTTTTTTTTTCTTTTCTCTTTTTTCTCTTTCTCTTCATACCCTTCGCGCTTTTTATCTTTTCTCTCCTTCTGTCTTTCTATTTCTCTTTGGATTTATTTCTTCCTTTCCCTTTCTTTTCCCCCTCTCTCGCAACTTTTTATCTTTTGTTTCTCACGCTCTCTCCCTCTCTCTCTTTTTCTTTCTTTGTCCCGCCCTCTGATAATGACAACCGGGTAATAACATAGTAATAACATGATTAACTGGTAATTCTGCACGCTAACCGCTAACCTTAAATTAGCGTGATGCTGCAAAAAGGTTGGCGAACCTTGGTCTAAGTCCGGGGACCTAGCCCCTTAAGTCCCCCGGAGTAGCTCACGGACTGGTTCTGAAAATATATCATGGGTCATTGATATACAAGGAAATTTGAAATCTAGCATGATGTTTAGTGGTTGATTCAGCCTGTTTTAACCTCTAACAATGACCAATTGGTAATAACATAGTAATAACATGATTAACTGCTAGCTCTTCACGCTAACCTTGGATTTCGTTCTTCCTTTCCCTTTCTTTTCCCCCTCTCTCACGACTTTATCTTCTGTTTCTCACGCTCTCTCCCTCTCTCTCTTTTTCTTTCTTTGTCCCGCCCTCTCTCCTTTTCCCTCCCTCTTTCTCTTATTTCTTTATCTCTTTTTCTTTCTCTTTAATCTACTAGTCCAGCCCCAGACAGAACGTTTGTCCTATCGTGTGGCCCCCCGGGTTAAAATGAACTAACGTGGCGCTACCCAGAGCTATCTGTCTTGAGCGCTGTTAGACAGAGACACAAAAGCCTGAGGGAAGCGGAGAGGAAGTTGACTCGCTAACACGAGGTGGTGTATCCCTGGGCACAAAGATTTCCATCTGCTGCAGGGACATGGAACTTTTTGACTAGCGTGTGACGTCATCCACTCCGCTGTGGCTAAACTACAACAAAGCACCGCGAGGGCATCCTGTTAATCTGTTAATGAACAACAGAGGAGACTGCTGGAAGTGTGAATTTCCCTACGGGGATGAATAAAGTATTTATCTATCTACCGTAAATTCCGGACTATAAGCCGCTACTTTTTTCCCTAATTTTCAACCCTGCGGCTTATTCAGTGATGCGGCCAATTTATGTAATTTTTCTAACGGCCGCCAGCGGTGCTCGAGTGTGCTACCATTAACTGCCCTGTCACAGCCACCGTTTGGGATAAAAGCTATATTATTATAATTAAAGCTTTGAAAACTCTCTCGGTGTACCGTCTTTCTTTGTAAATATGTGTAACCCATGTATAATATGTATTTGCAACTGTATATTTTTGTCATGTATTTATTTGTATTTATTTTAGACACTGATTCTGAAATGTTTTGCACGGGTGAACGAAAAATGAGGGGCAGAACAAACGCGGGGTGCCGAGTTTAAGTGGGGACCGCTAAAGGTGAGGGACAAACAAGGAAAAAAGAGGGGGTAAAAAGTTGGTTAAAGAAAAAGGAGTTGCGTAAGTAAATGTCTTCATCTGATATATTTTCCCACCCTTACCTTTGGAAATATAGACTTTTTTCCTTGGATTACTTTCAACGGGACCCGGACTCTGCAGGTCTGCATCAAACCTTAAGTACCGCTATCATTTTTCGTTCTGTGATTTTTAAACTGTGGACTTTAACGAAGGACATTTAGTTTCAATCGCGGGACTTGAAGTCGGGTTTGGGTTAATTTTCTGTTTATGTTACATGTTTAAATGTGGGCGCATGCGGCTTATATACAGGTGCGGCTTGTGTATGTACAAAATCAGTTTTCCTCCCGAAATGTGGTGGGTGCGGCTTATAATCAGGTGCGCTCTACAGTCCGGAATTTACGGTAGTTGTTCTGCCGTGTCTATAAAGCACTGTAGGAACCGCTGCCCTGCTTGCCGACTGAACATAAACCTTGAATTCCTTCCAAAAGGAACCCACCGTGATGTCAACCCCGCAAACTCTTATTCTAAGGGCTTTCAGGCTGATTTGACAGAATAAAATTAATGACACATTTTAGTGCACTGAAGCGTTACTGCAAAGCACTTAGAAAACAAAGCTTCTTCAAATCATGTATCTAACCTATTTTCCCTCTTAATTGACTGAAACGCCCAGACTTTCAATCTTGAGAAGACAATTACGCCCCATGCGGGGCTCGGGATGATGGGAAGTGTTGCAACACTTCAGACTGTTCAGCATCGTTAATGCATTTGTTCTACAGCTTTTTTTCTTCCATCGACGTTTGAAGGTTAATAACGCGTAAAAATAACAGAGGACATGGAACTATTGACTTATCACTGGAGACATGCATTGATTCCGGTTATCTGTCACAAAAACATACCTCTGGGCTTGTAATGAGGTCGAGCAAACTCAGAAAAACTTTGTATTAAGATTTGACATTAAAATTAGGAAAATTGTGAGCAAACAGACAATTCATACATACTCTAGCGAGCGCTAAACTGATTTCGGTGATTGAACAAATCGGTTCTCGAACAGGGTTCTGAAACGGATTATGGTCGAGAACCGAGGTTCCACCATAGTTACAGTCAGTGTTCCCTCTAAGCTGCGCGCGTGCGCAATTGCGCACTGCTCGCACATTCTCAGCGCACAAGAAAATCTAGCCGGCGCACAAAAATGAGGGCTCGAAATTACTAATTAAGAAGCGACTCGAGTCAAAGTTACAGTGCATGAAGGTAAAAATACACGGGTTCCCCTGACGTTGTGTCCTAAATGCGGTATTTTGAAGTCGAGTCGAAGGAGAACGAAGTTGAGTAGAGTTTGTCGGGGAACCGGCTTCTTTGGCTCGGCTCACTAAAAGGAACCGGTTCTTCGGCTTGGCTCACTAAAAGGAACCGGCTCTTTCGGGTCCTAAACGGCTCTTCGGGTTGTTTTTGCTTCTTTAATCCAGACATGACCAAATATTATGTAAAATTATGCACAAAATGACTTAAAGGAAGGGGGGAATAGAAATGTAATGCGTGAGTGCGTACGCTAGAGTGCGATGCTGAGCGGCGTACGGGTGTAGATCGCCCCCACCCCTCGTGACCAACTGTTATCACGTGCGCACTTGCCTTTTTTTGCTTTCGCTTTTAATATCGGTGAACTGAGCGTTTTAGCCCCTAACTATGCCTCCGAAGAAGGTCGGTGCAAGCAGGACAGGTGAAAAAAGAAAAGTCGTTCGTACAACTATTGCCTTTAAGAAAGACATAATAGCTAAATATGAAAGAGGTGTGCGAGTTTCCGATCTTGCTAGGGGGAATACAGCATGTGCCTTCTGCTGACCACCACAAAGGTAAGAAATCCTATTCATAATTCTTTTCTTTATCTTTTTTTTTTACACGTTCATGTTAGCCTAATCTTTCGTACGGAAGATTACGATAACGCGAACGTACGATTAGCCTGGGTTAGCTTTATGATTCAAGGTAAACATTCAGGGTGTTGGAACTGAGCCCAAAATTCAGGGTGTTGGAACGGAGCCCCCTTTCCAATAAAGCGCTAGCCACTTGTCGTGCTAAATGACTTGTAAACGACCTGATTTTTTTACTATTACACGTTCATGTTAGCGTAATCTTTCGTACGGAAGATTACGATTAGCCTGGGTTAGCTTTACGTTAAACATTCAAGGTAAACATTCAGGGTGTTGGAACGGATTAAAACGATTCACATTATTTTTAATGGGAAAAATGATTTCGGTGATTGAACAAATCGGTTCTCGAACAGGGTTCTGGAACGGATTATGGTCGAGAACCGAGGTTCCACTGTATATTCCTTTTACTTTATTATTGTTTTATTTTTAACACAAGGATACTGCTGGAAGTGTGAATTTCCCTGCGAGGATGAGTATCTATCTGTCCATCTATTTCCAATTTTATCCATCATACTGCTGTATATAAGGCACACTTTTCAATTCCTGGCCTATTGAGGGTTTTTAGGTGCGCCATTGTTGGAATTATATACATATATTTATCCTACAGTTGACATTAATATGTTATAAGTGTTCTCAGCCCTTTTTGAAGAGTTTTCAGCCCGTGAGCTGTTCTTCAAGGCCATGAGTTGTTTTTTTGTACAGTCTGTCTCTTTATCTCACATACCAATGGGTGCAACTTGCCCTGGAAAAATCTGTGTAATAATTTTCCTTTTATGCATGCAATAACTCAAGTTGTTTTTCACCGAAAGCCTTGAAAGAAGAAAGGAGGTGTCCATACAGAAACCAGCTGTGATCATCGTGCGGAAAGCAAGGCGTGCGAAAGAAGATTAATTAACTCTGCGTAGCAACAGTTAGAATGCGGTCTCAACAAGTTAGATAGAACCCCTCCCTTTAGAGAAGTTGAGACGATAGGGCGAACCCTAATAAAAAGAGGATAGAGATCGAAGATTTCTTCAGAGTGATTTGGGAGATTGGCGGTATACAATCTTCGATCGCTCTCCTTGCAAGATATTATCTAAACTGATCAGATTCTCTATTGTCTATTTATTTCAGAGCGTTTTATCATAAATGTTGGGGACAGCCATATAGTCCGGAAAATACGATACTTAAATATTCCAAGACTGTCAGCGTTTGTGCAATTAAAACAAAGTAAGAGCTAGAGATCGTTAAAAATGCAGACATAATGAAACAGATTTTCTTTGGTTATTTGGCTACACGCTCCTTCCCATAAAATGGATTTAATGAGGTCTTCGTCGGCCAGCTACTCTCCGGTCCTAAAACTGCCGAGGTTACTTCCTCGATTAATATGCTAAACCGCTCGAATGTAAACTGGAATTTCAACCGAGCCAAAGTGAGGACTGTTAGTATTAATCCAATACTAATATCTTGAAGTTTGTTTTAAACCTGGGGCAAGCAAAGTACTACAAGAGGGCCCTGGTAGAAATATGACAGGACATACAGGACTGTCTCAGAAAATTAGAATATTGTGATAAAGTTCTTTATTTTCTGTAATGCAATTAAAAAAAACAAAAATGTTATACATTCTGGATTCATTACACATCAACTAAACTATTTCAAGCCTTTTATCATTTTAATATTGCTGAATTTGGCTTACAGCTTAAGAAAACTCAAAAATCCTATCTCAAAATATTAGAATATCATGAAAAAGTATACAAGTAGGCTATTCAACTAATCACCTGAATCATCTAATTAACTCGAAACACCTTGCGAGGGTTTCCTGAGCCTTAAAAACACTCAGCTTGGTTCAGTAAACTAAATCACAAGTATGGGGAAGACTGCTGATCTGACTGCTGTACAGAGGACCATCATTGATACCCTCCATCAGGAGGGTAAGACACAAAAAGAAATTTCTCAAAGAGCAGGCTGTTCACAGAGTGCAGTTTCAAAGCATATCCACAAAAAGTCTGTTGGAAGGGAAAAATGTGGCCGGAAACGCTGCACAACCAAGAGAGATGACCGCGGCCTTAACAAAATTGCAAAGAAAGGCCGCTTCCAGAATCTGGGGGAGCTTCAAAGACAGTGGGCTGAAGCTGGAGTCCAGGTATCAAAAGCCACAGTTCACAGACGTGTCCGGGAAATGGGCTACAATAGCCGTATTCCCATGGTCAAGCCACTTCTGAACTCAAGACAACGGAAGAAGCGTCTGACTTGGGCTATGGAGAAGAAGCACTGGACAGTTGCAGAGTGGTCCAAAGTCCACTTTTCAGACGAAAGCAAGTTTTGCATTTCATTTGGAAGTCAAGGCGCCAGAGTCTGGAGAAAGGCTGGAGAGGAGCAAAAAGTTGCTTGAAATCCAGTGTGAAGTTCCCACAGTCAGCAATGGTTTGGGGAGCCATGTCAGCTGCTGGTGTTGGTCCACTGTGTTTCATCAAGTCCAGAGTAAATGCAACTGTGTACCAAGAGATTTTAGAGCACTACATGCTTCCATCTGCTGAAAAGCTCTATGGAGATGAGGATTTCATTTTCCAGCATGATCTGGCACCTGCCCACAGTGCCAAAACCACCAGTAACTGGTGCACTGACCATGACATCACTGTCCTTGATTGGCCTGCTAATTCCCCTGACCTGAACCCCATCGAGAATTTGTGGGGTATAGTTAAGAAGAAGATGAAAGACACCAGACCTACAAATGCAAATGAGCTGAAGGCCGCTATCGAAGCATCCTGGGCATCAATAACACCTCAGCAATGCCACAGGCCGATTGCCTCCATGCCACGCCGGATTGATGCAGTAATCCGTGCAAAAGGATTCCCAACCAAGTACTGAGTGCATCAATGGACATTTTCAAATGTTTGATTTAGTTTTGCTGTTATGAAATTATTTTTTTACTTGGTCTGAGGAAGTATTCTAATATTTTGAGATAGGATTTTTGAGTTTTTTTCAGCTGTAAGCCAAAATCAGCAATATACAAATAATAAAACGCTTGAAATAGTTCAGTTGATGTGTAATGAATCCAGAATGTATGACATTTTTGTTTATTTAATTGCATTACAGAAAATAAAGAACTTTATCACAATATTCTAATTTTCTGAGACAGTCCTGTATTTTAGTAAATGAAGTACTATGAATAAAAAATGTGTACCCATTGTCATTTTAGAATAGAATAGAATAGAATATACCTTTATTGTCATTGTTACAAAATGGGTTAACATATTGTGACAACGAAATTGGGCATGACACTCCAGTTTCACACATTCTTGTGCGTCTATTACTTCAAAAATACTACAAAATTACTACACAACTAAATAACGGATTTAGTGCTCAAAACAGGGACCTAACATATGACTTTCGCTTTCATTCTGAGAATAAATAAACTATTACAGAAATACTACTAGAAATAATACGACAGTAATAATCTAATACAGAAACCCTGTAAATAGTACAAGTAAAATACTACAAAATACTGCAGAAATACTATAAAAATACAGGTTATCTCACAAAAAACTACTTTGAAAAATACTTGTTTGGAAAGGTTTAAAAAAAAAAATCCAGAAATACTACTAAAAATAATACTAGAGTAACACTAATACAGAAACCATATAATTAGTACAATTAAAATACTACAAAAATAATACGTCAGAAACACTACTTCGAAAATACTACAAATATACTGCAGAAATACTACAAAAATACAGCTAATCTTACAAAATACTACTTTGAAAAACACTAGTATGGAAAAGTTTAAAAAAATGATCCAGAAATACTACTAAAAATAATACTACTGTAATGCTCTAATACAGAAACTATGTAAATAGTACAAGTAAAATACTACAAAAATAATACGACAGAAACACTACTTTGAAAATACTACAAAATACTGCAGAAATACTACAAAAATACAGCTAATCTTACAAAATACTACTTTGAAAAATACTAGTATGGAAATGTTTTAAAAAAATGAATCAGAAATACTACCAAAAATACACTACAGTATTACTATATAAACAGTACAAGTAAATGGTAGCAACACTCGAGCGGCCGTTGGAAAAATTATATAAATTGGCCGCGTCACTGAATAAGCCGCAGGGTTGAAAGTTAGGGAAAAAAGTAGCTGCTTATAGTCCGGAATTTACGGTAATCCATGCACACATTATTTTCCCACGTCCTAATTTTGTTGTAACGGCGGGCCAAACACGACATCCGACCGGCCGGCCGCACCAAATTCTGTCCCTTAATCTTCCTCTAAACTCCCTGCATCCCCAGACAGATTTGACCAGCTGAGAGGAGATTTAGAGCGATATCCAGCAAATTAATCGTCCACCCTTTCTAAAAAAGAATCCTCGCTTGGCCGCGTCCGTGCCTCCGTGTGTGGGATGAAAGCCCCAAGATGGCGGTCAGCCCCAGGAGGCTGTTTTCCTCGCGGCTGCCCGGCGGCAAAGCCAATTTTCTCCGGCTGTTGAACGGGATTTCCTGAGGACGCGAGATAGAAGCTGTCTATTGGGCACTCACAGAATTCTCTCCTTGAGAGTGTGTTTCTCAGCTGGCGGTGGTCTGAGGGGGCAGCTTGTTGGGTGGACACAGTGGGAGGCTTTGTGTTTGTGATCTGCGCTCTCGGTTACAAGTATTTTTTGAAAAAAGTACAAAAGTGTGAATTGCTATAAATATAGATTGTCAAAAGCTGGTAAGATATTGACCTTTATTGAGCGGTTCTCTAATTTGAACATTTAGTTGTTTAATATTCCGATGCTGTTTTATGATTCATTAATTATAAAAAAATCATAATGTAATTTTGCGGCGCTTGGAACAGATTAGCATATATACATATATAGAGAATAGGGGTAAGATCTTTAGCCAGAGCCGGATCCTGACCCGAAATCAGGTTGTGTCAGGCCAAAAATATCAGTCATTACGTTTGGGTTCGGGCTAGGCTTCATTCTCGCTTTTATTTTGTAATTATCAACTTGCCATTGTTCATTTTCTTTTAACGATCTGAAAATGTGGTTTTGCTTCAGGCTCAGTCACTGAAATCAATTTATTTGATCGGGCTCGGGCTGGAGTTTTTTAAGCCCGATCTTACCTATAAAACGTGAAAACATTTTTGGAACACGCCAGAAAAACGAGGGATTACTGTACTTAAAGAACCATACCGTGCTACCATCTACTGAGATATTTTTGGGGGAAAAACAAAGTTGCAAAATGTTATTAATTTTATATTTTTATAAGCTGTTAAAATGTGTGTGATAATCATTTAGTTTAATTAGAAAGAAATGGCATCCATGAAATGAAGTTCTGAAAATAGCAAAATATCGATTAAGCACAAGGTATTTTATGGTGAGTGTTTAGTTTGAAGTTAAAATATTGAGGATTTGAAGATTTTTTTGTCCAAGGTGTATCTATATCACTGGTTAGTGCCGGTTAATTCAATAATGGATCAGTTCTCAATGAATCGACTACCGTAAATTCCAGACTATAGAGCGCACCTGATTATAAGCCGTACCCACCACATTTTAAGAGGATAACCGCTTTTGTACCTACACAAGCCGCACCTGTATATAAGCCGCATGCGCCCACATCAAATCATGTAACATAATCACAAAAGTAACCCAAACCCAACTTTAAGTCCCGCGATTGTAACTGAATATAAAGTACACAGTCCAAAAACCACAGCCGGCAAAATGAACGGAAAATGATACGGGTACTTAAGGTTTGATGCAGACCTGCAAATTCCGGGTCCCGTTGAAAGTAATCCAAAGAAAAAAAAGTCTATATTTCCAAAGGTAAGGGTGGGAAAAATATATATCCACTATTGTCCGCTGCGTCCAAAAACACGTCTCACCTTTACTCCACTTCCCGTCAGCCACCGTTTGCCCCGCCCCTTCTTTCTCATTTGCTCGTGCAAAACATATCAGAACAAGTTTCTAAAATAAATACATTACAAAAATATACAGTTGCAAATACATATTAAACATGGTTACACATATTTACAAAGAAAGACGGTACACCGAGAGAGTTTTCAAAGCTTTAATAATAATATTATAACTTTTATCCCAAACCGTGCCTGTGAAGCGTAGCAAAACGCTGCTAGCAACACGCTCGCAACACAGTAAACAGCTCTGTTAAAAAAAACATACCGTACATGTAGAAATCACGGTAAACCGTCCTCATCTTCCTCCTTATAACTGACGTCATCAAAGTCGTCTTCCTTCAGTATGGGAAAGAGACTGTCATATAGACGTCGTCCCACGCTCCCTTATTCCAAAACACGCTAGCATCACGCCTGCAAAGTAAAGTTTACGTGCAATATCTGTTTCCTTCTTTATCGGATTGCTCGATTGCTTTTAGCTTGAAAGCTGTGTCATGTGCATTTCTTTTTGCAATTTGCATGATGATGGTAAGTTTACGCTAATATAATTTGTGCACAAGCTAAGAAGTTGCAGTCTTCCTTGGCGCATATATTCCACCGGTCTAAATCTTACCTTTTGTACTCGAGCGCCGCTGGCGGTCGTTAGAAATATTACATAAATTGGACGCATCACTGAATAAGCCGCAGGGTTGAACGTTTGGGAAAAAAGTAGCGGCTTATAGTCCGGAATTTACGGTAGTTGTTTAACCTTCACTGAGTGCAACTCTTTAGAACTGTAAGTGCGAGTCATTCCCCGATTGCGTCGGCATTTACTGACCTTATGCTTGGCAGGGCTGCCACAAACTGTTTTCATAGATGTGTTATCTTCGAAAGAGCGCTAATGAGTTTCTCTTGATAAATAAATCTATCTCTACATGCTGCGTTGGCCTAGTGCTGAAAGACAGTGTACTGTTTGTATGAGTGAAGACTGACAGACAGTAAGCGTCCTGCCAAATGAACAGGAACGATATTAACTGGGAAAAACAATTCGATTTAAAAAAATTAAGATTTATTTCAGATTAATTTGTCATTCATTGACCAAATGTGATAATAATCAGAAATCTGATTTGTGGCGCTACCTACCGGGGCTCGACTTCTATTACCATTATGGGCGTGACTTGCCAAGCTTGGGGTTCTCAGACGCCCCACCAACATAACAGTTTCACACCCAACACACACCCTGATAAGGGCCTGGATGGCAACATGAGTTGAGTCTTCAGTCTTTCCTCTCTAAAGTACTTGAAAAAGTAGTGGCACAGCAGCTAAATGTTTTCATATCCGAGAATAACCTTTTTGAATCCATGCAATCAGGATTCAGGGCTAACCACTCTACTGAGACAGCTCTGATCAAGGTAACAAATGATCTCCTACTGGCAATGGATTCTGGCGCTTCATCACTTTTGCTGCTGCTGGATCTTAGTGCTGCTTTTGACACAGTGCACCACAATTTCCTACTAGAACGGTTGGAAAAATGGATTGGTCTCTCAGGAACCTTCCTCTCGTGGTTCAGATCCTACCTCTCAGATAGGACGCACTGTGTTAAATATGGCGAAAAGACATCCGAGCCCTTTAATGTTACCTGCGGTGTTCCGCAGGGTTCAGTGCTTGGCCCCCTTCTTTTCAGCATTTACATGCTTCCATTAGGTGATATTATTCGCAAGTACAATATCAGCTTCCACTGCTACGCAGACGACACTCAACTATATCTTCCGTTGGAGGAATCTCCCACACTAAACTGTGGAAATTTGGAGGCCTGCCTCATTGAGATAAAAGAGTGGATGTCACTCAATTTCTTGCGTCTGAACTCTGAAAAGACCGAAATGTTAGTCATTGGTCCATCTAAATGCCGTGACTTATGCTCAAAAACTGCTGTGAACATTGACAAATGTCTCATCACACAGAGTGACTCAGTTAAAAATTTAGGTGTCATATTTGACCCTGATCTATCCTTTGAAATGCATGTAAAGAAAATTACTAGAACCGCTTTCTTCCATCTTCGTAACATTGCTAAAATCCGGTCAATACTGTCTCAGTCTGATGCGGAAATTATAATTCATGCGTTTGTTACCTCCCGTCTCGATTACTGTAATGCACTACTCTCTGGTCTCCCGAAGTCCAGAATCAAGTCACTTCAGCTGGTACAAAATGCCGCAGCGAGGCTTTTAACTAGGACAAAAAAGTACGATCACATAACACCGATTTTGGCTAACCTGCATTGGCTCCCAGTTAGCCATAGATGTGATTTCAAGGTTCTCTTAGTATTGTACAAAATCATACATGGACTTGCTCCCTCTTATCTTTCAGATCTGATTTGCCCCTACGTCCCGGTCCGAAGCCTACGATCTGTGAAGCCCTTTGAGACTCTTCGTGATTTAGGGCTATACAAATAAAAATGACTTGACTTGACTTGACTAGATTTACAAGTGACCAGATTGAACAAGAATGGAGTTAAACAAGCCTGGGGTCCCCTTGTCCTTAACTCAATGCCACCCACAATCAATTTGTTTCTGACACCAGACACCATTTGCACACCGGTCAATGCCAAAACACTCGTTTTTCTTTTTTTCCCTACCGACAAAGAAAGTGAAACTTCAAAGATCCCCAAAACAATCTGACGTCTCCTTTCGCCTAGGTAATGTTGAATCACAGCAGTCTGCAGGGGAATAAGCTCACATCTTATGAGTTTTCGTTTTTGTCACCGCGCTGTCCTCGCCGATTTCCACCTGCCATCCTGTAATTTTTCATCACGGGCGAGCGACTATCTGCACTCCTACCTTCTCTCCATCATCTGAGTCACTTGCCAAGAGTGGGCTGTCTATCGTCAAGGTTTTTAGGTGATTGCTTCTTACTCGTGCTATGCGCACGCTGCTGCTGTTATGTATGCGGCAGTGTTTCTGTCTCCATGCACTTTAGGTCTCATCTTTCCTCTCTGGGACTTGATGTATTTTCACTTCCTGTCTTGAGGTGTGATAAATACGTACAAAGAAGACACATGTTGTGTTTGTACTCTCTGGCTAGGGCTGTCTTGTCACACAAGTATTTGTTTTTTTGTGTGGGATGCGTTATTGTTGGGTCTAGAACAGGGGTGGGCAAACTTTTTGGCTTAAACATTTTTTGAAAGGGCCAGGAGGAGAAAAAAACGTTGATTATATTTTTTGCATATAGCAATACAGTCTCGAATACAAACCTCAGCAATACCCGAGTGTTGCTCTGTAAAGTTAGCTATTTTTAGTTGGGTATTTCTCAGAATCCCATGCTATGAAATTAACCTGCTTTTATATTCCTAATATACAAGTAATCATCACACACACACATAGTCACGTTTCAAAGATCAGTCTTTTTCTATTCAGTCTAATTCCATTATTTGTAATACGTTTCAGTCTAATTTTCATTGTAATGTAATATGACACTCATGTGTGACACCATTTCCTGCTTATGTGTGATGTCAATAAACCACGCCTACTGACCGGATGTTGTCAGTATGTTGGAATAATGTACATAAGTTATCCAATTTTACTATCATTTATGTGTGTTATATGTTTGCTTGAAATATTGTGCTTACGAAATAGGATGTTCTCACAAGCAAAGTTTTTCACTGCACTCTAGAGAGAACCAATGGTGTGAATAAGTTACAGATTTGACCCAAAGGGGCAAGTAATTCTTGAGTAATTAAACAGAGTTAATCATTCACATTTCAAATCACAAGTGTTTGCACGAAAACTGGTTTCGACTGGAAATTGAACTTTCAAATGCATTCTTCTGTTTAGCAGTCCGAAACCACCTTGTAATTAGGGCATACCTTTTCTGAATAAAAAGCAGGGTGGGGGGAGACCGCTTTGAAATGAGTTGGAGGCACTGTGATAAAAAGCGGTCTCCCGTTCGCTTCCTTGCAGAAAACCATAAACAATTCTCTCTGTCCTTTTTGTATACAGGTTTTTGTTACAAGTGTTGGGTTGAACCTGACACAGTACGGCCCAGGCAACCTGGCAAGATGGCGACTGGGCCGTGCTCGCTTCATTCGCGAAGAGATCAAAACTCAATAAGTGCTTTTATCTGAAGAATTCCGCCAGCAACGAGTTTATATCTTTATAAACTCTGACAAGCTCTTATGCTGTTAGTCAGAGGAAAGAAAAGCTACTGGACTTGTTCTAGGTTTGAGGAGTGGTCATATTTATTTTGTTAAATATGTTTGATTTCGGGCAGCATGGTGGAGCAGTGGTTAGCGCATGTCACAGTTCTGAGGTCATGAGAGCGAACCTTCCTGTGTGGAGTTTGCATGTACCCCGCGTGGGTTGCGTGGGTTTCCTCTGGGCACTTTGGCTTCCTCCCACATTCCAAAAACATGCATGTCAGGTGGACTGGCTGGTACAAATTGTCCCTAAGTGTGAATGAGCGAGTGAACTGTCTGTCCCTGTGTGCCCTGCGACTGACTGAAAACCAGTTCAGGGTGTTCCCTGCCCACTGCCTGAAGATAGCTGGGATGGGCCCCAGCTCCCCTGCGACCATACTGAGGATAAGCGGTGCAGATAATGGATAGATGGATGTTTTATTGTTGGGTGTAGAAGACAGACGCTACTGTGCTCTTTGGTACCTTCAACTAGGGCAATGGTCCCCAAACTTTTAGAGGCTTGCACCCCCCTTGGCTCCCCAGTGAATTCCCAACATTGGTTGTTTCTTTGTGCCTTTGCGAACTTTTCGGGAAAAGTCCCGACATTGCGTAGTTCACATTGGTTTTGCTTTCCTGTTTTATTTATCTAGCGTCATTTCATCATATTAAAGCTTATCCTGTTCTTTATTAAGGAAAATAGAGTTTTAGAATGCTATAACTTTTGGGGGTGGTTAAGCACCCCCCAAATCAGGCTGGTTACGCCCATGGGTTCACTGTAGTTTAAAATATAACTCCATGAGGATTGCATCATTCAAGTACTTTCCCCCACCCCTCCAGGGAACGTAAGAGTGCAGCAGCGAGACAAAACCATGTTTATCATCCAATCAACTATACATAAACATGTTGATTAACCAATAAACCAATTAACCCAAATAGCGAGTGAGAGGACGAAAACACTAGTGCATTTGCTCTATTATATAGAACAGTTCTGTTGGCCAAACACTCCATCAATCAAACAAAGAGCTATAGAATAGAATAGAATATACCTTTATTGTCATTGTTACAACATAGGATATATTGTGACAACGAAATTGGACGTGGCACTCCAGGTCCACATTTTACAGTGAGGATATAAGGAAAACAAAGAGATAAAGGAACAAAGAAGATGTTTGTACTGTCCTTGTATAGGCTTTGTTTTCCTCCGGAGGGGGAGGGTGTATGAGGGGGTGAGGGACAGACAGAGATGGGCGGATCCAACTAGATGTTTGATCTTACTGTACACACGGTCTAGTGTTTTTTTTCCCTAATTGATCAGTCCACGTATTGAATGGATTTGGGAAGAACAGTCCTTAAACATGCCCGATTAAAGTCGCCGGCGACAATAAAAGCTCCGTTCGGGTGTGCAAGCTGCTATTTATTGATAGCAGCGGGCAGGAGATTTAGCGCTATGCTAACGTTAGCATCCGGTGGAACGTTAGCATCCGGTGGAACGTAAACAGCAAGCACAATGACCACAGTTAGCTCTCTCGGTAGATAGTAGGGTCTACACAATACTGTTAGAAACTCTTGATCGAGTGAGCAGTGTGTGTCAATGATTCGGCTGTTATTGCAGCGCATAGTCCCCCACCCCTGTTTTTACCGGAGTCTATGTCTCGGTTGTGCCTGTGAAGCGTGCGTCCTGCTAGTTGGACTGCGGCGTCGGGAAAGCTAAGACTCCGTGATGACAAAAATACTCCCAAAATACTCCCAGCTCAAATTCACTCATTTTGTGAACGATGGATCTGGCATTGGTTAGGAACATGCTTGGGAGCGGTGGTCTGTGTGGTCGCCTTCTTAGCCCAGGCCCAACTTGCAGCCTTTTTCTTTTGCTTCGTCGTTGTCGGCAGGCAGATCACCCAGGGAGATCCGGTGGTCTCTGTTTATCCCTCGGTATGTTGTTGATGTTATTGTAGTTGCGAAAGGAGTCGAAGGGAAAATATGAGGAATAAAAGAACACTGAAAAACAAAAGACGAACTGGAGCCCGTGAAGCCGCTGCACTTGCGCGCGCCGCCATCTTGGAACAATAACAATAAATCCTTGAAAAAAGCCGCAGTGCCTTATGATTACACAATCGCACTACGTCACATGGGGATATCGATTCGATTTCGGGCCTACCCCGGACCCAAACTGAGTTTGACAATCCTGGTCTCCATCTTTAATCTGAAGTTTCTGATGAGCGACAACATTAACCAGAGTTAAATACGCTTGTTTTTGGGTAACACTAGCAGTCAACTGACTTTAAGGGCCCAATAAGTCAAAAAACCGGGCAAGCAGAGAACAAAATAGGATTAGCAAAAGTAACACGCCCTCAGTCTCATTTGCTATAAATTTCCAACCAGAGACACATCGGTGACCTTCCGAACATTCTCAATCTTTTCATTCTGCCTTCAATCTATTCTGCCCTTTTTTTTCCGTCTTTTGTGAATATGTCAGAGTCGTTAGCCGCATGCTAACCGCTATTTGGAGTCACTCATCCAAGTGACCTTCATCGCAGGAGAAGGCCACCAATCAGCCGCCTTCCACGAGGAGCCCGATCCGTACGAAAGGAGGCGTGCAATGATTTTTGAGGGCTTCGTATTGATTGACTCATTAAATCGGGGAAGGGGGGGCGTTTTATGAGAGAGTGCTAAGGAGGGATAACGAGTGTCACAGTTTGCTCCCGTGGTGAGGCCATTACGCATTCAAATCATCCGCTACCTGCACAGATTCCCTTCAAGAGCTTTTTGTCCTCGTTTCCGTACGCCAATCAAGTCAACATGGCTTTTAAACCGCGAGGATGATTATTAAGAGTGTTCATTTTACCTGTGAAAAGTGATGGGTCCCAAGGACTCGCATGCTCAAAAATCTATGGGTCCCAACAGAGATCTATGGGTCCCCAAAATGTAGTTTTATCGCGGTTGAAATTGTAAATCGGTGACAAATATATACTATAAATCTATATATTCATTCAGTTTTAATCATCACATTTTATTGGTAATACAAATCAGTTATCACTTCAAGATTTTTTAGTTCACAACAATATTGTACATTATACAAAATATTATTGCTGAAATAATTATATTAATCTATATTTTCGTTCAGTTTTAATCATCACAGTTAATTGGTAATACAAAGCAGTTATCACTTCAAATTTTTCAGTTCATATATTCTTCGTGGTTTGCTGTCCCGCCATAGTTATAATGCCTTCTCAAGGTCCAATCCATTATCATCCTCCTCATAGCGTCACCAGGAATATAATTTAGTCCATTTTGGCAGAAAAGTCCTTTTCTTGCTAGAAGCATTCTTTTGTTTATCTTTCGTCGTATCGTTCGCTTCAAAACTGGTTTTCCTTGCCTTCGCGGTCTTCTAAAGAATTTCTCCGTTGTTTTTTCGTGCCTGAATTATTGCCCTTGTTACCACTATCTGTATCAAGTTTCGACTTATTACCGACACTGAAGAAATAACCAACTTTTTGTTGCACCTAATGCCAACTGTTTTTGCGGAGGCATACTTCTCTTTCACTCGACAACCACCAAAACAATGACGTCATCTCGAAGCAACGATATCTCGTTTGCCGCGAGACCAAAACAACAATGGCGAATCTGCCTGACGAAAAGTTTGGAGTGCAGTAAATCTTTGTTTAAAAAAAAAAAAAAAAAAAAAAAAGGGAATCAGGTAATAATGACAATTTGGTGTCAAAAACGTTGTGGACGCAGGGATGCGGGGAAACAAGGGCACTGAAATTAATATCATTCATTGTCAATGTCGACACGCAGATGTGGGTCACTTGCACCAGGTTGAGTCTCGATTTAGACCTATTACTACTTCGTTTATCACTTGTTCACCGCTTCAGGGATTTTGAATTGAAATGTATTTATTGACATTGATATCAACGTATTGTACATTAAGCCATGAGAAGGACTCAGCTAATGCTATCCCAGGGGGCAGGTTAGGAGGGCTTTGTGTTGGGTGGGCGTGACTTTCTGTGTGTGACTGTGATAGGCTGGTGTATGCTGTCAGTGAAACAGCAGGGGCGGGTGGGCGTTCAAGTCAGTGTGTCCACCCACCCAAAACAAACGATCAAATTCAAGATTCATGAATTAAATCGGACTCTGAGGAAAAGTCAGAAAAGAGTAAAGAAATTGTGATCAGCAGCAGGTGCTCTGTGGATTGTTATGAGGTTTGGGAAGCGACTGAGGCGGCGTTGGGACAAAAGGCTGCAGTTTCGGCCTACTGTTACAGCTAGGCTAACAACTCTTTTAAGCCATCCCTGCTGAGCCTGTATCTCACCAACGGAAGATCTATTACCCACGAAACGGATGCCCTGGAACTGCAAATCATGGGAACAGTTGTATTTTTATCATTGAGTCAACCACTCTCTAAATTGCTTTCTTGCACTAAAAGGGGAAGACCTCAAATTTTGTTGTACAGTGGAACCTCGGTTTTCGAACGCCTCAATTCGAACAAAAATTTAGAGAAATTCTTGCTTCGCTGTTCGGTCAAAAATTCGGAGTTCGAACGCCAGAAATGCGTGAGTGCGTACACTAGAGTGCGATGCTGAGCGGCGTACGGGTGTAGATCGCCCTCACCCCTCGTGACCAACTGCTATCACGTGCGCACTTGCCTCTTTTTGCTTTCGCTTTTAATATCGGTGAACGGAGTGTTTTAGCCCCTAACTATGCCTCCGAAGAAGGTCGGTGCAAGCAGGACAGGTGAAAAAAGAAAAGTTGTTCGTACAACTATTGCCTTCAAGAAAGACATAATAGCTAAATATGAAAGAGGTGTGCGAGTTTCCGATCTTGCTAGGGAATACAGCATGCGCCTTCTGCTGACCACCACAAAAGCAAGAAATCCTATTCATTATTCTTTTCTTTATCTTTTTTTTTTTACACGTTCGTGTTAGCGTAATCTTTCGTAAGGAAGATTAGGATAACGCGAACGTACCATTAGCCTGGGTTAGCTCTATGATTACGTTGAACATTCAGGTAAACATTTAGGGTGTTGGAACTGAGCCCAAAATTCAGGGTGTTGGAACGGAGCCCCCTTTCCAATGAAGCGCTAGCCACTTGTGGTGCTAAATGACTTGTAAACGACCTGATTTTTTTATTTTTACACGTTCATGTTAGCGTAATCTTTCGTACAGAAGATTACGATAACGCGAACGTCCGATTAGCCTGGGTTAGCTTTACGTTAAACATTCAAGGTAAACATTCAGGGTGTTGGAACGGATTAAAATGATTTACATTATTTTTAATGGGAAAAATGATTTCGGTGATTGAACAAATCGGTTCTCGAACAGGGTTCTGGAACGGATTATGGTCGAGAACCGAGGTTCCACTGTACTTTTGTACGATGACAATAAAAACCATCCGTTCAACTGCTGTTCTGTGTTCTTATTTGTAGATCTATAGTTGTTATTTTGTTACAGTCGGTAAGGACGTCATCTCCAGCTAAGTTTAATCTTGATGTGACGCTACTTCCTGGATTTTCGCTTTTTGCAGGGGGTTGACCTTGATAACCAAAGAATTACTGAATTCCTTTTTTGTTCTAGGAAGATTATAGATAATATACACCCACGTATTGTCTTAGGACCCATTGGATTCCGTGCAAACAATACCATTTCTTTTTATGAGTGTTCTCAAAGAGCTTTTACAAGCCGCACTGGCAATAACATCCCAGCTATTGTCTTTTATTCATCATTCAGCATGAATAAACAGACAACTAGACACAGCAAAACCGCTACAAGACACTCGTTGACTTCTGATTTGTTTCTTCTTCCGATACATTCTTTCCCCGTAGGAAATAACAAGGAATGGAAATAATCAGCGCAAGGTCTTAAAATGTTTATTAACGGTGTTTAGTCAGATCTTAACACCCTGTAATGGAAAGTCTGTTGCATGAGTTATTTCACATATGTTCCGAGTGAGCGGCGTTGATAGCACTCTTAACTCTTGGGTTAATCAGGTTACAGGAGAACAGTTCAGAAATATCCACACAATGAAGCTGTACTTCCCTGGTTGTTGTTTTCGGTTTCAATGACCTTGGTGTTTCTCTGTACGACTGCACAAGGGAAGTTGCAAGTACAATACATATCTAGGATACGACGACACAGTATTGTGAAATTTTTACTTTTCAAGTCAAGTCATGTTTATTTGTGTAGCCCTTAATCACAAGGAGTCTCAAAGGGCTGCACAGAACAGACTGTAACAAACGGCAGACTAATATTACACTATCCTCTGATCTAGAACCTACATGAGGGCAAGGAAAAACTCAAAAACCTCAGTCGAGTCAATTCAAGTCATGTTTATTTCTGACGCCATTGATCACAAGGAGTCTCAAAGGGCTGCACAGACCACAGACTATTGCAAACTACGGACTATTATTACACCATCCCCTGATCTAAAACCTAAATGAGGGCAAGGAAAAACTCAAAAACCTCAGTCGAGTCAGTTCAAGTCATGTTATTTGTGACGCCCTTGATCACAAGGAGTCTCAAAGGGCTGCACAGACCACAGATTGCACAGACCACAGATTATTGCTAACCACAGACTATTTTTACACAATCCCTTGATCTAAAACCTACATGAGGGCAAGGAAAAATTCAAAAACTTCAACATGAGAAAAATGAAGAAACCTTGAGGTAATCAGGCCCGTTAAGGGATGGAATCCGGCCCGTGAGACAACGCCCAGAGTAGGGAGAGAGAAAAACGAGCTGCAGGAAATATGTCCACTTGATGTGTGCCTCTCACAAAGCTCGCTCTCTCTCTCTCTCTCTCTCCCTCTCTCTCTCTCTCTCTCCCTCTATCTCTCCCTCCCTCTTTCCCTCCATCTCTCCCTCCCTCTCCCTCCCTTACTGTGTCTCTTTCCTCCATTTTTCTCTCACTCTGTCTCTCTCTGTCGCTTCTCTCTTTCCTTGTTCCTCTTTGTCTCTTTCTCTCTCTTGCTTTCCCATTCTCTCATTCTCCCCTTCTCTCTTTCTCTCCCTTTTCTCTCTTTCTATTTCTCTTTGGATTTCTTTCTTTCTCTCCCTTTCTTCCCTCCTCTCTCACTATTTCTCTTTTTATCTCTTGTTTCTCGCTTCCTCTTTCTCTCTCTCTTTCTTTGTCCCACCTTCTCTACTTTTATCTCCCTCTCTTATTTCTTTCTCTCTTTTTTCGTTCTCTCTTATCTACTAGTCCGGCCCCGAGAGAATGTTTGTTTTATCGTGTGGCCCCCCCGAGTTAAAAGGAGTTTGACGCCCCTCTTCGAGAGCAACCAAATGAAACAAGACGCACCGAACGGGTTGGTAAATGTTACGTAAAGCACTCTAAGAGGAAGAAACGCAATCCGAGTGCGGTTTTGTGCGCCCGAGAAAGGAAGAATTCTAAAGGACCGCATTTCGGATTTGCGGCAAGCAAATTTGACGCACGCGCCGACGGTTTCACTGAGCTCGAAAATTGTTTTTTTTTTTTCTTCCTTCTTGCGGCTAATGAAGGAAAAGACGAAGCACGGCCTCGCACGCTTGCTGAAGACACAAAATGCAGCTTAAAGGCAGAATAACATCCACAATCAAGGCTGCAGTCAAATCTCTAGCGAGATAGCCTCTTTTTTTTGTTTCCTCAAAGCAAGCGCACTGTTGCCTGAGGTTTTAAGCGGCTCTATGGCGGAAGGGATTTTCAGGCCGCATATCTATTGATTCGTAAGCACAAAGCTATAATTAATTGGGAAGAGAAGCATATCATTAAAGAAGAAAAGAGATGAGGAAACAAAACTATGCTGTCACTTCCTGAGCCTCTTTCGCAAGCAGACTTCTAAGATCCCAATAAGCATTTTGTCACATTTTAGGCCTGCAGCTCTTGAATAATTTAAGAACTTTATACCCTATTTATCATTGTTTAGCTAATTGTTAACGGGGTGCTTGAGTCAAAAATGTTGTTGCAACCTAATTCAGTTATTTGAAAGATCACTGCAGCCCTTTCTCATTATTAGAAAACGATTACAGTTTAAACAGATTCATTCGTTTATTTATTTTCTATCTCCACGGTTATGCTATGAAAAAGATAAGAAAACGCAATTCAAATGTGAACAAAACCATTTTCGTGATTCAAAGTAAAAACCCCATGTTAGCGATTTAATTTAAAAAAATACATTACGTAAATTGGAGTCTAAACTAGTGCTCCTGGGTAATCTGGAGGCCTGCACAGGATTTTTCAGTGGCCCGTAGCATTCACTAAAAATGATAGTAAATGTCTTACAATACAAAAATACACAATAACCAGAAAATTTTACAAATTTTAAATATGTTTTTTTTCTTTTCTTTTTAAAATCCATCCATTATTTGCACCGCTTATCCTCAGTAGAATCGTGGGGGTTGCTGGAGCCCATCCCAGCTATCTTCAGGCAGTGGGCAGGGGACACCCGGAACCAGTTGCCAGCTGGTCGCAGGGCACACAGGGACAGGCAACTGACTCGCTCATCCACACCTAGGGACAATTTAGACCGTCCGTTTAACCTGACATGCATGTTTTTGAAATGTGGGAGGAAACCGGAGTGCCTGGAGGAAACCAACGCAAGCACAGGGAGAACATGCAAACTCCACACAGAAAGGTTTGATCCCATGACCTCAGAACAGTCGCAGGGAACACAGAGACAGACAACTCACTCAATTAATCTGACATGCATGTTTTTGGAATGTGGGAGGAAACCGAAGAGCCCGGAGGGAACCCACGCAAGCATGGGGAGAACATGCAAACACACGCGCTAACCACTGCCCCTCTTTTTAACATATATCTATCTATCTATCTACCCTGGTCATATCCCTCAAGAGGAGTGACTGACAGCAAGGCGAACACATACAAAAACAAAAGAAAATAAAAAAGGGGGAAAAAGTAGCAAAAACCACACACAAAAATGTTTGGACCATGGCCAACCCAAATGCCCAAACACCCAAACAAGTTAAGCACCTCGGCACCCAAGTCGGTCATGCTTTCGTTCCTCCAGATGAAACGGGACACAAGAAAGCGGCCATGTCACTCGGGTCAGGGTAACACAACACACTCTTCTGTTCAACAGCAGGGCCCGACAGCTTTCACTGGTTTACCCCTGCCGCATCATACAGGTGCCCTTCCCATCCCTTAGAACATGTCTAAACATCCCACTATCCTTTCGAAACACCTCTCCACTCATTCCTATCACCAACAAGAACTCTAGCTTCCACTATATTTAGCCTCTTTCCTGCAGTGCACTCATAACACCATCCATCCACGTCAATTGCGGCCTTCCTCTTGGTCTCCTTCAATTTACTTCTGCTCTGTAGATCCTCTTCAACATTCTTTTTTAACATATATAACCTTATTTCCCCAGTAATTAAAAAAAATATATATATATAAAAAGAGCAATAATATCAACATAACAAAATAATATGGCACATGTCACGTATTCTCATCATTTCTAACCATGTTTTTTTACTGTGATACAATGAATATGACACTGCCAATTTTTTTTTTTAAAATAAGGTAATTGAGTTTTTTTTTTCCAATTTAATGATAACCACGTAAAAAATTGTAACATTATAAAAATATCTCAAATGAACTGCCAATAGCCTAAGTTATTTTGCAGTGTATTTACTGTACACATTTTATTTATTCAATGCTAGCTCAGGAAAAAAAATGACCAATAGAAGTCAATGGCAGTGAATTATCAAAACATGGAATAATTTCTAGTCATCAAACCCTAAAATCTTATTATTTGAAGAACTAATTGAGAATACTGGATGATTAATCAAATTAATTAGATTCATTCATAATTTTATTGTCAATTAGATAATTTGCCCGAATCGAAGGTAGGAATTCAAGAGTTTGATTTGATTAACTCAAATCGAGCGCTTATTACGAAACAATACTGCTAAGTTTATAGTTCATTAGAAACTAAAAATAAAGTAGAGAAGGCATCAATGGATTCCGTGCTTGAAAGAACAGGAGAGGACCCAAACCTCAGATAAGAAGGGTTACTAGTAATTAGATCATTTAAAGTAAGTCACAATTACCCGAGCTAAAAATTAAGTATTCTTGTACAAACATTTTGCACAAGTTTTATGTTTTTACTCAATACAATTTTGGTGTTTATTAATCTGTGATAATCCTTTACAATCGATACAAATAAAAATGGGGATTGATTGAATTCGAGATTTTCTTTTTCAGCCTAGCCAAAAACTGGACATAGGCACGGCTAGGCTTTACTGGCCCAAGACACACCACAGGAAGTAGAGCCCAGACGACCCAGGTTGTCAAAGGAATCTGTGAACGTGAGCCTACGATGTGTGATTGGGTGAAATTGACAATAATAATTTCGGGTTTGAACAGGAAATACCTGAAAAAGTTGACTCCCTATGTCCCTCCCCCCTGCCCCAATATATGTCTATTCTTACCTCCTTCCCGGACAGATAGTAGGCCGACAGAAGGCCGCCTACAAAGCGGATGTTCACCTCGAAGACGGAAACTTCAGCATTCTGCAGTGGGAGGAGAGAACAGAAACAGAAAAAGTGGAATCAGCCGAGGTCACTTAGCAGCGAGGTGTAACGTGCATGACAGGTTAAGACAAAGTTAGAAGAACTTAATCACAAAAACCTCAAAAAATCCGGCCCTCCACACAAAATGTATGTACAACACAATATTTACGTACAACACAACATTTTGTCATATTTAATGAGAGAAAATCTCATAATTTGGTGAAGATTTGGGGTTTCAAGTAATTTATCTACTTGTTACCAAAATTTCCGCACTATAAGGCACACCGGATTATAAAGGCACACCCTCCAAAATATTTATTTTCTATATTTATATTATAGTGTTTTCATATTGATAAAATCATTCAACATAACAAGCAAATGTACCTGTTTTTATATAAATAATAAAAACTTAATAGTCAACTAATAATAAACGTAATAATATTTAATATTCTCATTTATACAATATTTATATAAAACAACAACCCCATAAAACCTACGAGCCTCTGAAATACCAAAACACCAAACAAAAACAACCAAAATAAAAATAAATACAAAAAAAAAATAATAATAATGATGATTAAAAAAAAAAGAAATCTTAAATTCCTACTAAACTAAACATTGTCCCATTACTGCTCAAGTCTATTTCAGCAAGTAAAACTCAATCTTTCAGTGACCCAGCCTTGACAAAAAATGGTCTTTTTGTGATATGTTTTTATAAAAAGTGCACTGGACTATAAAGGTGCATGGAATTTAAAAAAAATGTAAGGGTTAGGTTATTTGGGCATTGATAAGTCTGAATAAAGATTGGTTAAAGGTAGAGCGCTCGTCTTGGGATCAAGGGATCCCAGTTCGAATCCCGGCTCGTCTGTGTTACATGTCGAAGTGTCCTTGGGTAAGACACTGAACCCCTAATACCCCCAATAAGCAAATTAGCGCCTTACATGGCTGCAAGGCCGCTATTGGGAAATGTGGAGCACCTTGTAAAGCGCTTTGGGAAGTCATTGACTTGAAAAGCGCTATATAAATGCAGATCATCATCATTAAACAAGTATTTCAGGATTTGCAGAAAACATTTTTTTGCAAAATACAGTTAATGTATTTCAAAGCAATTTTATGTCAAGTGAATTTCCTTACGGGGATGAATAAAGTATCTATCTATCTATCTATCTAAGTCACGTCCAAGACACTCAATATAATAAGTTAGCTAGTGCTAACTAGCTAAGTTAGTGGCTTACAGTTGTCATTTCTTACTACGTACATGGGCTGCTTTTATTGTGATGAAGGATTCAAAACTGTAATCTTATGGATATCACATGTATTGATAACGTTTATAAAGCGTATTATGCCAAAAAGAACTGTGAAATTATCAACAAACGTTCAGAAGATAAAACGTCATTTGGCCAAAGTAAATATTTTCAACAAGCTCAAAAGTCTATACAAGATGTGAATATCCTATGCTTTTCTGTGATAGATAGATAGATAGATAGATAGATAGATAGATAGATAGATAGATACTTTATTCATCCCCGCAGGGAAATTCACATTTCCAGCAGCATCCCTTTGCTGAGAACAATACAATAATAAAGCAAAAAGGAATACAATACACAAATACCCAATGTGACGTGCTAATACCCACTGTAGCGTGTTGTATAGAGTATTTAAATAGTGCTACATAAAATACACACTGCAATAAAAGTACGGTAATATGCAATGTAGGGGGTGTGGTTTAATGTGGGCCTTTACTCCGCCGGGTGGAGTTAAAGAGCCTCATGGTATGAGGAAGAAAAGATCTCTCGAGTGTATTTGTAGGTCTTGTTTTAATACATTCCCCCAAAAATGTAGATACAAAGTATGCAAAGGGTGCATTTTATCAAAGTGCAGCAACACGAACCAGCTACAAAGAACTGGTAAGCGTCAAGACTTGTATACATTTTTAGATCAGCATTGGTGTATGGGGATACTCCATTTACAATATAGTGGGACTGATTGTGTGGCTTGAAGTCAGACAGACTAGAGGATTCAGTTAGATGTGTTAATATGTCAGGAGGAAAACTGTATAGGGTCCGGAGTTAGCATTGCTAATGCTATCCTCGGTTTTTCTACATAGCGCTCTTTGTGATTTACTATAAGGTGAACCACCTCATCTGACAGTCTCACATTTCTTTGACTAGTCTTTGTGTTGAATACTTTAGCCTTTTGTTGTTGATGTCTACTATTTACTGGCCTCACCGACTGTTTTCTATGGTTTTCTGCCGTCCATCATGGTGTCAGCACATGGTTGGATCACAAGTGGGCAAAGGATCAATAGTCTGGAAAATATGGTATTTTATATAATTTTTTTCAAGTTTTATTTCACAAAACCTCAGAAATAAAGAGTTTTGAGATGAATTAAAACCTGCCTTGAACATCCACCATCCAGGGAAGCATCTTAATTGCAACTTTGTGTTTTTGACTGACAGCCGAGTGTGCTTAACTCAACTTTATTTGCCGTCTCATACAGCTTATAGCTCTGTCATGTGCCAACAACAATATAATTGTTTTCTCACCGAGTTGCTGATTGCAAAGTTGGATTGTGCAGCTAATTAATCCCCCGCGAAACAAAACAAAATTATACAAAACCGTTTCCTCCGTAACTGCTAAGCCATAAAGTATAGAAGATATTAGAAGAAAAAGAGAGTAGTTTTGGGGAAAGTATGTTTTATTCCCCTTTCGGCGAAAAACTTTTTCTCGTTTTTACTAACCAAGTATACTGTTTCTATCAAAATATGCTCAAATGCATATCAAAGGCATTTTAAGTGAAAATATTAGGAAGAAATTACTGTTAAAAGGGGCGGGGGGAATAATGACAGATACCATCTTCAGTTTGCATATAATTAAGCTCATAATATGTATCAAATTCTTTTATTCAACCACATATTTATCATTACTTATCTTATTTTATCATACTTTTCCTCAATGTATGAAGCTTCACATTGAGGATGGTCCAGTAAAAATTAAGGGGGGAAATATAGTAGAAAACAACAAAATTGGCAGGTAAATTGTTAACTCCAAATTGTCTCTGTGAGTGAGCGAATGAGTTGTCGGTCTCTGTGTGCCCCGTGACTGGCTGACAACCAGTTGGGGGTGTCCCCTGCCCACTGCCCGAGAACAGCTGAGATGGGCACCAGCACCCCCGCGACCCTACTCAAAGGATACACAGTGCAAATAATGGAGGGAGATAAACATTATACTTCCTTCCATCGATTATCTGCACCGCTTATCCTCAGTAGGGTCGCGGGGGTGCTGGAGCCCATCCCAGCTATCTTCGGGCAGTAGGCAGTGGACACCCTGAACCAGTTGCCAGCCAATCGCTGGACACACAGGGACAGACAATTCGCTCGCCAAGGGACGATTTGGACAGTCCAATTAACCTGACATGCAACGTTTTTGACACCAAATTGTCAATATTACCCGGTTACATTTTTTTTTTTAAACAAAGATTTACTGCACTCCAAACTTTTCGTCAGGCAGATCCGGCAGATGTTGTTTTGGTCTCGCGGTTCGAGTTTTCATCTGCACGCCGATCCCTAGTTGTGTAGTGAAAAGTCCGTCTCTTTTTAGAGAACCGGCTTTTTCGGCTCAACTCATCAAAGAGAGACGCTTCTCAAACGGCTCACTTGCTTTGATGCATTATATTACGAATGATTATGTTGTATAAAGAAGTTAAAAAAAAAAGGATGTTTAAAAGGAGAAATGAAAGAAAGACAGGTTTGTGGTTATCCCCTTAATCGGTATATTACCAACAATAATTTGATGCAGAAATGAATTCATAATTTGATGATTAAAACTGAATGAAAATATAGGTTTATATTATATATTTGTCGCCGAGGTAAAATGAACACTGATGATATTGTCTGACAACTACGTGCAAAATACCAGTGTTTCCTGACCTTTTTAAAGCCAATAAACACCCTAATTTTTTTTTAAATACTGTCCGCCGAAAAAAATGTTAAAAAGTACTTTTTTTTCGTTTAGGGTTAAATAATCATGTTGCCTAAATTGACAGTACAGTAAGACCTCGGTTATCGCCGTTAATGGGGACCAAAACCACCCGCGATGAGTGAAAATCCGCGAAGTAGCGGCGCACCTTTAAAAAAAAAAAAAAAAAAAAAATCTCATCTCATCTCATTATCTGCACCGCTTATCCTTATTAGGGTCGCGGCGGGGCTGGAGCCCATCCCAGCCATCTCCGGGCAGTGGGCAGGGGACACCCTGAACTGGTTGCCAGCCAATCGCAGCTGCAAATCACATTAGTTCTCGCAGCTTGCTGCGTTCTTCATCGACGCAAGAGCCGAGTGATCCACCGCTAAGAGTCGTACAGCTGGGCGGTTTTACGTCCGCCCGGGACGATCGGAGACAAATTCACGACAGGGTTTTTACCGCGGGTGCTGTTCGGTCGCTCCCGCGGGCAAGCCCCTAACCCGCGGCGCGGGTACTTTCGGGCGCGATACGCACGACACCGACACAGTTACGGGGGTCCCACGCACGTCCGCCACCTTTCGCCCGCCGCGCGCGAACGGCCGCCTGTCGTCGCGCCGCGCTACTGGGCTCGTCGGACGAGCGGGCTCCCCCCAGTTACGGGGGTAGCCCGATCACACCCGCCGCCTTTTCTCGCGTCGCGCCGTGTGACGCCGCATCCGCCGAACTCGCTCCGTCGCGCAGCCCGGGAGTGACCTCCGCGAATGGGTTCAATTAACATTGCATGTTTGCATTCATATATACCGTAAGTGTATAAAATGTGCAACTGTTATACACTAATGAATAAAGTAGCTCTTACTGTAGCTTTAAATCAATCTGCCTTATAGTCCAGTGCGCCCTATGTATAAGAAATATATGACCAAACAGTTGTTTGGGGTGCGCATTATAACTCAGTGTGCCTTTTCGTGCAGAAAATACAGACATTTGTCTGCAGAATATCAAATGATTCCAATGTTGGCGCTCGGATTTTAATTAATAGAGATGAATCCAAAAGCCATTATAGTGTAAAAGACATAATTAGAAATGTTGCTATCTATACGAGGAAATGTCATTCATGTCTTTTTCTTATTAGTGTGCATTCCACACGCAAAGGCCTGCAACTAAAAAAGCTCGCTGGACTACAGAGTGGTTGCGTTCAGTATTCAGGTGAGGATGGCCGCGACAAACGGCATTCTCCGTCTTCATTTGAGCTGGGAACTGCTCCTGGATTATTTACCACTTTCACCTCCAGGCTTAGTTGGGCGTCAGCCGGTCGATCGTCGCTTCCAGAAAACTTGGGTGGCTGTCCTCAAAGTCATTTGACATTCATTTAGCATGTACCGTATTTTCCGCAATATAAGGCGCACCTAAAAGCCTTTATTTTTTTCAAAAGCTGACCATGCGCCTTATAATACAGTGCGCCTTATATATGGATCAATATTAAGTCGCAAAGTCTTGTCACTAAGGAAGGAGCTGCCGACCAGATTTTCCCCCGAAGGCGAAGTAGTGCGCGGTGTATGTTGGGATATATGTACACCAGCATTTCATTTCCTGACCAATGTGTCAATCATCATTTGAATCAGTCACTAATGGCTAATGTTATCCGGAGGTAAAGGGGGCGGATCCTTTTTAATCATTTACAGGCTCGCATAGGCTAAAGGGGCGAAACAAAGCCTGCAGTTGGCCAAAAAAGATGAACGTGAATCACAGGTTGGGTTGCACTACGGCATAGAGAAAACATTTTTTACTATTCTGTATTTGTAAATATTTTACTCTCCTGGATTTACTACACTCACGGTATTAAGCAGACCATGGTTATGTGATGGCTGCAAGAGAACTTAGGTGAGCTATGCGGCTTTATATTTTCCCGGTATCTTGTTTTAGAACGATCTTGATGTTTCTGTGATGAGTCTATTTTTAAACTCAATTCAATTCAAAGTGTTTATTGTCATATGCACAGTAAAGAACCCCGTTTCCCTGCACAATAAAATTCTTACGTTGCTGTCCACACAGTTACCAGCGAAAAATAAAATAGAAACTAAGAAATGGTTGGCATTTCTTGAATCCCAAGACTCTAACCTTCTGAATGATATGTGGAACGATGCATTTGAGTGATTGGTGACATCGTACAGCCACTGTTTCCGTACATGTCTGAGACACGTATTTGCTTCTTTGCAAGCTTTGGGAATGTTAAGGGGGTAATCAGTTTGACTGAACTATCTGACTGTTTTGTCCACGTTCCAGTTGTAGCGCCTTATAATCCGGTGCGCCTTATGTATGGAAAATATAGGACCAAAAACGATTTTTGGGGGGTGCGCCCTATAACCCAGTGCGCCTTATAGTGAGGAAAATACGGTAAATGAAGGAGCAGCGGATAATTCCAGAGTTTATTGAGTGAGATGTGTATAACCTTTCACTAACTCTATTGATTTGATCAGCATGATAAACAAAAATGCACAGGTATGCACACACATTGAGCATTTTACTTTAAGCGCTTTTTAGCTTGTGCGAGCATTGCAAATGTTTTGGAGTTGTGCTAAATCCCACAAGCACCATCCGTGAGGTGTTAACATCTGGCCGTTTTGTGGTAAAACTGATTTAATGGTAAATGTGATCATTTTGCACAAAACGGCCGTGATATGAAATTTGCATACGCTTTCATTTGTAATCGTGGGGAGAAATGTTGAAATGTTAGAGTAAATGTAGCTTCTAGATCTTGAGACCAGGTCAGATTTATAATTAATTATTTCAGTAGCTCATTGAACCTTGAATTACCATTCCTGTAAAATTTGCTTAATCCAAGAAGTGCCCCAAGTAAAATAAATGCTCTTCTTGAAGAATATGAACAGTTAGGGGCTCTTTTGAAAGGTAAGACTGAAGTTTTGTCCCAAACTGAAATACTCAGACGCGAGCATTGAGTAATCTGAGTTGAAACACACAAAAAAAGAAGGTTTCTATTTATATACACTGCATTTTTTGGGGGGGCAATTAAATGCCTCCAATCAATGGTAGCATGTGCATCTTGGATGGAAAACAGATGAGGCAGTAGCTTAAAGCCGTACCTGTTAATTTGTCAAATTTAATAACAATCTGTATTTTCCTATGGGCATTTTTTAGACATTGTAAAAGAGTTGTAAATGTTTAACTCCTCTTCCAGAATTCAAATCAACGATTGTGCACACTTGCGCGTAATAATGGTGTGTAAAAATGAATCATGGATTGCCTTGCGCACAATATTTTCGGGTCTCATTTCAATACACCCCGGCATAAAATGATGTTTGGATTTTCATTGGCTAAACAATGTGTCAATCATCATTCGACTTGGTTATTACTGGCTGAAGACGTTCAGAATTTCATGAGGCGATCTTCCTTTTATCGAACAAGCCCGTGTAGACCATGAAAAAAAGCCTGCTATTGGTGGAAGAGTGAAGTCAATCGAAAGGTCAGAGGCTAAGGGAAATAATGGAAGTCATTGGAAGAGTCTTCTTAGTTTTAAAGGAGAGTTTTGGACAAACAAATGAATTACAAGTAACATAGAACGAAGCAGACATGCCTGCAGGTGTATATTTTTTATCAGTCCGTATGGTTGGGTGTTTTGAAGTAAATATTGGTTGGATACTAGACTATTGCGGATGTAAGGAGGCCATGGTTGTATACTTTAATTAAATTTGATGGATGCAAGATGACAACTTTGGTTAGTTACGCCAGCTTTAAAGTTTTCGGGTATCTTGTTCGGACCGACCGTGATGTTTCTGTAATGAGTATATTTGCAATATACAGTGGAACCTCGGTTCTCGACCATAATCCGTTCCAGAACCCTGTTCGAAAACCGATTTGTTCTATCACCGAAATCATTTTTCCCATTAAAAATAATGTAAATCGTTTTAATCTGTTCCAACACCCTGAATGTTTACCATGAATGTTTAACGTAAACTTAAAGCTAACCCAGAATAATCGTACGTTTGCGTTACCGTAATAATCTGTACGAAAAATTACGCTAACATGAACGTGTAAAAATAAAAAATATGATCGAGAAAAGAATTATGAATAGGATTTCTTACCTTTGTGGTGGTCAGCAGAATGCGCAGGTGGACGGTGGCAAGGAAAATTATTGTTTGGAAGGATGTCTCTTAAAATACCGATCTAATGACACTTGCTTCTGCCTTCCTTTTAGCACTTTTCTAAAGTGACTCATGACAGGCATAATTAGGGGCTAAAACACTTGGTACACCTTAATTAAAAGCGAAGGCAAAACGAAGCACGTCCGCACGCGATAACAGTCGGTCACGCAAAGAGCAATTTACACCCGTACGCCGCTCAGCATCGCACCCTAGCGTACGCACTCACGCATTACCGGCGTTCGAACTCCAATTTTTTGACCGAACAGCGAAGCAAGAATTTCTGGACATTTTTGGTCGGACTCCGATTTGTTCAAACTGAGAGGCGTTCGAAAACCGAGGTTCCACTGGATCTTGAATTCCAAGAGTTTAAGCTTTTCAATGGTATGTGGCATGACATATTTCAGTGACTGGAGACATCGTACCAACACGTATTTGTTAATCAAAAGTCAGGCGGCCCGCCAAAACGTTAAGGGGTTAACAAAGGTTAGCTTACCACGTTGAAATCCAAGTTTTTGTCCACCCACTCAGTGGCGACGTCAAACTCTTCAAACATCTCCATGATGTAGAGCGTATCCAGAGCGTCCACGATGGTAGCGCCTTTGATGCTTCCTAGAAAATGTAAATTTCAACTTACTTTTAACTGTTTGCCGAATATGTTTCTAAAACAACCATCATAGAATTAATTTATCCTTTTTGTAGTTTGATCAGAATGTCAGGAATTGGTGTACAGTAATCTCCGGACTATAAGCCGCTACTTTTTTCCCTAACTTTCAACCCTGCGGCTTATTCAGTGATGCGGCCAATTTATGTCATTTTTCTAATGGCCGTCAGCGGCGCTCGAGTGTTCCAACCACTAACTGCCCTGTCAAGGCTATATTATTATTATTATAGCTTTGAAAACTCTCCCGGTGTACCGTCTTTCTTTGTAAATATGTGTAACCCATGTATAATATGTATTTGCAACTGTATATTTTTGTAATGTATTTATTTGTATTTATTTCAGAAAATTATTCTGATATGTTTTGCACGGGTGAACGAAAAATGAGGGGCGGAACAAACGCGGGGTGCCGAGTTTAAGTGGGGGCCGCTAGAGGTGAGGGACAGACAAGGAAAGAAGAGGGGGTAAAAAGTTGGTTAAAGAAAAAGGAGTTGCGTGAGTAAATGAATTGGATTACCTTCAACGGGACCTGGACTCTGCAGGTCTGCATCAAACCTTAAGTACCGGTATCATTTTCCATTCATTTTGCCGGCTGTGATTTTTGGACTGTGGACTTTAATGAAGGACATTTAGTTTCAATCGCGGGACTTGAAGTCGGGTTTGGGTTAATTTTGTGTTTGTGTTACATGTTTAAATGTGGGCGCATGCGGCTTATATACAGGTGCGGCTTGTGTATGTACAAAATCGGTTTGCCTTTTAAAATGTGGTGGGTGCGGCTTATAATCAGGTGCGCTCTATAGTCCGGAATTTACGGTAATCAATTCGGGACTTTTGTCCTGAATTACACCTAAACCGCCGAATTAAAAACTGAACACACGGTAAACAGTAAATCAGTCACCATTGCTAAAATGTTTTCGCTTCCTGCCTGATTATTCCATCACCAGCCTTGTGGCCGACAACAGCGTGCCGAACGGTGACTCGTCCTTTCCACCTTTGTGGCGTCTCTAAAGGTGAAGAGGCTTTTTTTTTTTTTGTCCGTGTCTATTGTCTCGTTCCACCGCTTCCTTCCCCCTCAATGCTCCTCCATGTTCGGCACTGAGTGTCCATGAGAGTGATACAGATGGCTCAGACACTGACCTGAATACTAATATTATCCTTTTTTTGTGTTTTTTTTCCCTTTCTTCCCCCCTGACAAAGGCTTGAATGATACAACACGAAATTGTAGCGACGCTGTTTGATTTCGGAAGGTCATTGCTTTGCCTGTTTTTTCTTTCAATTGTTTTTGCTAAATTATTTGGAGTGCCAATTCCGCACCCTTCAGTGTTGCATTCACTATGTTTTTGTGCAGGCGCGCCAAGGGAGGACAAGCGTTATTTGTTAAAAACAAACACACACACAGGGACAAAAATTGCTAACGTGCTTGTTAAGATTTGACTTGACGACCAGGGTTAGGTAGGGTTACTTTAACTGGATTACTTTCAATTACTTTTGGATTACTCCAATACCAAATATAGAATAGAAAAAGAATATACCTTTATTGTCATTGTTACAAAATGGGTTAACATATTGTGACAACGAAATTGGGCATGACACTCCAGTTTTACACATTCTCAGTGAGGTATGAGCCAAGAAGATAAAGGAACAGAGAAGATACGGTTATAAAACAAGGGGGATAAGGCTATAGTTATAATTTACATGGTATTTACACAAGAAATGTCGGCATGTGGGATGTTACATACAGTGTTATCGTGATACCGTTGGTATCGTAAGGGTTGTGCAATATTGCATTTGGTGCAAAAGGTCATCATAAAAAAAAAAATATATATGTCTCACAACACGTGGTAAGCTTTCTCTCCTGGCTTTGATCTCTTTGATCTCCGGCAAAACTAACATAAAATTCGACAGAAAAAAAATGAAAATAAATCCAAACAGCTAGCCAACATCATTTTTGCCGTTCCATGTATTCCGTTACTCCCCAAGCCTGCACAAAATTTAGTCATTTTATTCAGATTTAGTTTCTTTTGTCTTTTACTAGCATATTTTGTATTGGAGTAATCCAAAAGTAATTGAAAGTAATCCAGTTAAAGTAACCCTACCCAACTCTGTTGACGACTAAAAAAAGCACATTTCCACAAGTGTGTGTCATGATTACTGATGTGACTCAGCTGCGTCCGCTCATTTGGCGCCAATCGGCGCGGGTTCTGATTGGCTCCCTGTCACTATTGGAACCCAGTCCTGTCTGTCCCCTGTTGTCAGTCCGTCTTTGAACCTCAGTGTATACTAGGCAAGCCTTTTTCGACCCTGACTCCCACCTCTCCTGTTTTTGCTCCCATCTGTCTCCAGCTACGACCTGTTTTGCTCCTGACAACGTCTGCTCTCCCATCCCGGCTTACGACCACTTTTGTCCCAGACTACGTATCCTCTCCTGTTCTGGCTTACCACTCGCTTCCGACCCCGACCCCGCCTTGCTCTGGCTACCGACCAGTTTTTATGTCCCTGACACCGCCATCGCTTGCTACGGAAGATCCACTTCCGTGTTCGGATCACAATCCGACTACCAGAGCGACTTGCTTCCCGCGTCCAGTGAACACCGGATCGTGGGCGCAGCCATTCCTCTTTCCTTCAATAAAACTTGTGGTAAATGCTACGCAATAGGGCTCTGTTTCCATTCTGGTCCTGACAGTGTGCAGATAAATGGTTTTACCAAGCTTGACAGAACAGAATACAATTGTCTTCATTGTCATTGATTAAACTATGTGGGCAGTACGGCAGGGCAGTGGTTAGCGCCTGTTTGGCACAGTTCTATAGTCATGGGATCGAATCCTCCTGGGTGGAGTTTGCATGTTCTCCCTATGCTTGCGTGGGTTTCCTCCTCACGCATTCCAAAAACATGCATGTCAGGTTAATTGACTGGTCCAAATACTCCCTAGGTGTGACTGAGCTCTTGTTGGTGATATGAATGAGTGGAGAGGTGTTGTGAAAGGATAATGGGATGTTTAGACGTGTTCTAAGAGATGGGCAGGGCACCCGTATGATGCAGCAGGGGTAAACCAGCGAAAGCTGTCGGCCCTGCTGTTGAACAGAAGAGTGTGTTGTGTCACCCTGATCCGAGTGACATGGCAGCTTTCTTGTGTCCCGTTTCATCTGGAGGGACGAAAGCATGACAGACTTGGGTGCCGAGGTGCTTAACTTGTTTGTGTCATGAAACGGAACGTGACTGTCTTGAAACGGGTCGGGAAGCAGGAAGTTGGAACTCATTTGCGTAGACAATCTGTCACTTCAATTGAGAAAGAAAAGTTGTCCAACACACAAACGGACCAAAAACAAAACAAAGCAGGCTCAAATGCAGGCAAAACTACAGACTAGGCATTTAACGGGATTAAACAGACTCTCAGACTGTTACACCGGAGTGCAACAAAGTCGGACAAGCAAAACAACAACAAGGGTAAACAACGATCTGGCAAAGGGCAGTTCCAAAAGGCCCGTTTAAGTACCCATAGGAGGAATCAGGAAATGCAGGTCAGCCGGTGCCGGTGTCAAGGGGGCGGGGCCAGCTGGGCGCCATGACAACCGTGCAGGACATGACAGTTTGGTTGTTTGGGCATTTGGGTTGGCCATGGTCCAAACAATTTTTTGTGTTTTTTGCTACTTTTTCCCTTTTTTTATTTTCTTTGATTTTGTATGCGTCTTGCTGTCGGTTACCCCTCTCGAGGTAAATGACCAGGGTAGATAGTGAATGAGCGAGTGAGTTATCTGTCTCTGTGTACCCTGTGACTGGCTGGCAACCAGTTAAGGGTGTCCTATGCCCACTGTCTGAGGACAGCTGGGATGGGCTCCAGCACCCCCGCGACCCTATTGAGGATAAGCGGTGCAGATAATGGATGGATTAAACAATGTAGTGAAGATTGTTTACTGCGGAAAATAAATACATTAACAGGATAGTTTTAAGTAAATAATTTATTGTTTATTTTTGTTTTTAGGACAATAGAAACTTATAATTCATCTGTTTCTTTGACATAAAAAGGGGGAATAACAAATAAATCATCAACGTTTGTTCAGATTTGTTTTTATTCTCTTTTTACCATAGGACACCTGCAAGCAAGTTTGCTAAAGATGCGAGGGCCGTTTATTTTTATGATTATCGCACACAGTAGTTCGATATTTTGACTGTTATTTCACACAGTTTTTCAATATTTTGACTATTAGGAGCTGTTTACATTCTTATTGGCAAATCATGTTGCTGTTCCTTGATTTGATTTTTATGACCTAGGAGATTTAATTAAAAAAAAGGTCTCGGGAGGACCTTGAAAACAAAATGTTCTTATGTAAGGATTTTTCTGCATTGATGTTTTCAGTCCTTATTGAGTGTCTAATAAACTATTAATTTATCGGTGGATCAAATAGTCTGTGCTTACAAGTTAGTGCTTGTAGATTGGCCTAATTTCACTAAACAAAGGCATGATTTTTTTTTAATAGTTTTGAGTACTTTTTGAGGGCAGTGATGTCTCTGCGGAAGAAACTGTTTTAAGAGTTTGAAAGAAAAAAAAACTATGCATCAGCATAGAACGTTTATAACTAATATATAGTCTTTTAAGCAGTAACATGGAGTGTGATCGTGTCATACACTGTATTATCTCATGTCCATACACATAGCTTTATAAAATTAAAGATTGTATTTACTTCCAATGACATAAAATGGAAATGAAATTGTATTTGCAAAAGGCGGGGGCTGGCTCGGAGACTGAAAATGTACTTTGAAGAGTATATATTTGCCTAAATAATCAAAGGTATCTTTAAGAAAACATCTATACTGCCTAAGTTATTGTGGGGGGAAATATAACATATAAAAATTGGAAAACTAAGCTAAAAAGTCAGTTTGGTTCCACACAGTCGTGTTAACTAAGGTGTCACGGTTGCCATGGCGCCCAATTGGGCCCGCCCGAGTGGCGCCAGCTGCGGCTCATTGACAGATTGGCTTCCCTTCTATTTAAGCTCAGTGCTCTCACTCACCCTTTGTCAGTCCGTCAACAAACCTCTGCACCTGCAAGACGTGGGTTTTTATTCTGTCCAGTTTCCTGCTCGCGTTTCCTGTCTGGTATTGTTCCAGTCTATTTTGTCCTGTTTAATATCGGTCTCCAGTTACGTTCTCGTCTAGTTTGTCCTGTTTAATTTCGATATCCAGTTTTGATATCAATCCTGTCTGTCCCGTCCTGTCCGGTATCGACCCCATCTGTCCGATATCTGCTCGGGCAATTAGTATCGATCTCGTCGGCCTCTGGCTTGCTGTCACTCCAAGCCAGACTGCTGCCTTACGTTTTCCACCCAACAATAGCCGAATCACTGGCGTTTGGGTTAACATGCATGAACATTTCCAATAAAATAAAAGCTTGTGTGAGAAACATCACGCATTTGGGTTCTCCTCCTTTTCCGGTTCTTGACAATAAGGTATCTCTCTGTCGAATATTTTTAATAATGTTTTTTTTGTGGACTTTTAAAACCACTTGTGGGCCTGGACCATGCCTTTCAAAATAAACAAGACGTTCTGTGCAATTTCAGTAAATGACCCCTGTTGTGTTAAGATCATTTTTCCCCACAGTCAAAACTAAAATGACTTCAACCATTCAAAAAAGGAAAACTTCAACAATAGTCTGGCAGTTGTTTTGCTTCCCCACCCAAAAAAATTCTCTCCATCACTCACATGGGTTCTTAACCACAGGTCACACGAAATGGGACTGGATTTGAGAAAACATTTTCCATCTCCGCACTCCAAAAAAAGATCATCTTGAAAACACTCAGCGTTAACTGTGCATGACCAGATACGACTTTGGCATTTTCTTCTTCACTGAAGAACCTCCTTTTCCTTCCATTGTGTTGCCCAAAAACATGTACCGTAAATTCCGGACTATAAGCAGCTACTTTTTTCCCTAACTTTCAACTCTGCGGCTTATTCAGCGATGCGGCCAATTTATGTCATTTTTCTAATGGCCGCCAGCGGCGCTCGAGTGTTGCTACCATTAACTGCCCTGTCAATGCTATATTATTATTATTAAAGCTTTGAAAACTCTCTCGGTGTACCGTCTTTCTTTGTAAATATGTGTAACCCATGTATAATATGAATTTGCAACTGTATATTTTTGTAATTTATTTATATTAGACACTTATTCTGATATGTTTTGCACGGGTGAACGAAAAATGAGGGGCGGAACAAACGCGGGGTGCCGAGTTTAAGTGGGGACCACCAAAGGTGAGGGACAGACAAGGAAAGAAGAGGGGGTAAAAAGTTGGTTAAAGAAAAAGGAGTTGCGTGAGTAAATGTGTTCATCTGATATATTTTTCCCACCCTTACGTTTGGAAATATACACTTTTTTCCTTGGATTACTTTCAACGCGACCTGGACTCTGCAGGTCTGCATCAAACCTTAAGTGCCGTTATCATTTTCCGTTCATTTTGCCGGCTGTGATTTTTGGACTTTGGAATTTAATGAAGGACATTTAGTTTCAATCGCGGGACTTGAAGTCGGGTTTGGGTTCATTTTGTGTTTGTGTTACGTGTTTAAATGTGGGCGCATGCGGATTATATACAGGTGCGGCTTGTGTATGTACAAAATCGGTTTTCCTCTTAAAATGTGGTGGGTGCGGCTTATAATCAGGTGCGCTCTATAGTCTGGAATTTACGGTACTTTTCTTTTGTGCTGCTCAAAAGGATGAATTTCATTTACGCAAAGATCAAATCATTCTTTTGCAAAGTGTAACAACTAATTTCCTCCTATACTCCAAGGAATAACATTTGTTTGTATGGAATCCATCATTTTATTTTTTTTGTTTTATACTGTATACTTTTTCACCTGGAGTGCAACCCTACTTTCATTGTAGCACTACAATAATAATAAAGGTAATTCTGATTCTGATCATGAAAAAATATCAAACAGGATTTTATTAATCAATTGTAAAAGGGATCTACATCCTCATACATTAAATATCATAATTTTTCTTCACAGTATGATACTTGATACGAAGTTGTTGATTACGAGTGTAAATAAAGCGTTTTGCACAAGTAGGATATGAGTTCATATCAAGTGAGGATAACACAGTATAGGGAACGAGATTTCGTATTTTGAAAAAAAAAGAATAATTAAAGGAGCATGTATGAGCGCCACTTGAAAGCAGTTCTTATGATAAAGTAGTGGCCATAAGTAACTATTGTACAAATTTGGTATGAATATCACTGGTTTTATAACTCGGAGCAATCAACAGCGTAAGTTGTAAAAATTGAAATAGTGATGACAACTGGTTTTAAAGCACTAGTCGTATTGATGGATTCCTATAGATAGCACTCTTGTCTAAAGACACACGATAAATGTACAGAGGCTGCCCTACTTACGAAAGAGATACGTTCCGGACGATCGTTCGTTCGGCTGCTAAAGAAGGCTAAAAGGGACTGATTGGCAGAAAACCGTAAGGCTGGCTGACAAAAAACATGCAGTAAGCGGCCAGACTACCAGCAACGAAAAACAGATGCAGCAAAAAACATGAACCAAGCTGGAAAAAACTCATTGGACACAGCAGCCTAGCGACTAGCAGACCGCTTAAGGGGCTAACCCAGACCAAACAAAACTGAAAACCATCGGCAGCCCCCCGACGCTGTGACAATATTGTGCCAATTACAACACGGGCGGCAAAAAACACAGACGAAAGGCCACAATTGCCAACCTAAACGGTGGCCAAGGGAAAAAGCAATGCACACTATAACAGCAGCAGGGAAACCAACTTCATGCAGCTTTTGGAGATCAAAGCATGCAACTGGGACAAAACAGTCCCCCAGTGACACAGTAGTCAAAGTTACAACATCTTCAAGCAAAAATGAGCTATATGCAATCGCTCTTCACTACAACCACAGTCTGTTTTGGATGTGTCACATGTTTTTTCAATGAGACTTTTCTTTTTCTACATTTATCAAGTCCCCAAACTCATGGAATGTTTTGCAACATATCTACATTATTGTTGGGAGTGAAGGATTTTATACATTTGACTATAAAGGATTTTATATGATTGAATACAAGTTACATTTATTGAGTTTAATGATGTAGTTATTTACTGACTGTGCCTTTATTCAATGAGCAGTGACATTTTAGGGCAGGCATGAGTGGTGGAAGATGTAGTTTACAGAATGGGATGTACTGCTGATAAGATAATCAGCACATCCAGACGGAGGATGGCAGGCGATGTTTTGAGAACAAGGCCCTGATGATGTAGAAACGCTTAGTGTTGTTTTGAGTATTCCAGACATCGCGACGCTCTTCTCCGAGATGGTGAAGCCCAGGGGGCTTCATTGGCGCGCCCACGGGAGGAGTCGGCACGCCATTATGCGGAGAGAAGATGGCCAATAAGAAGAGAGCTAAAGGACTTCAGAAGAGGGCTTCCCAGAGACTCAGACGACACTAATTTGGCCGTTTTTGATGGAGTATACTTGGTTAAACTGTTGTTCATCTTTTTCGTCCAGAAACGAGCGTGCATAAATTGTTGGATTGTTGTTTGGTTAATGGAGTCAGATAATTAATTCGAACAATTTGGTAAACGGTACATTGTGATATTCAATTCCCAACAGGAGGAACACTATATGTTCAGTGCATAATTGTAAATAAACGATCCTTTCCCTTTAAAGACTGCATCTCATATACCGTAAATTCCAGACTATAAGCCGCTACTTTTTTCCCTAACTTTCAACCCTGCGGCTTATTCAGTGATGCGTTGCAAATACATATTATACATGGTTACACATATTTACAAAGAAAGACGGTACACCGAGAGAGTTTTCAAAGCTTTAATAATAATAATAATATAGCTTGGACAGGGCAGTTAATGGTAGCAACACTCGAGCGCCTGAATTGGCCGGTATATTTTTGTAATGTATTTATTTGTATTTATTTTAGACACTTATTCGGATATATTTTGCACGTGTGAACGAAAAATGAGGGGCGGAACAAACGCGGGGTGCCAAGTGTTCATCTGATATATTTTTCCCACCCTTACCTTTAGAAATATACACTTTTCTCCTTGGATTACTTTCAACGCGACCTGGACTGTGCAGGTCTGCATCAAACCTTAAGTACCGGTATCATTTTTCATCCAATTTGCCGGCTGTGATTTTTAGACTGTGGACTTTAACGAAGGACATTCAGTTTCAATCGCGGGACTTGAAGTCGGGTTTGGGTTAATTTTGTGTTTGTGTTACATGTTTAAATGTGGGCGCATGCGGCTTATATACAGGTGCGGCTTGTGTCTGTACAAAATCGTTTTTCCTCTTAAAATGTGGTGGGTGCGGCTTACAATCAGGTGCGCTCTATAGTCCGGAATTTACGGTAATATGTCAAGGAAAAATTGATATCCTCTGATTTTAATTTGAAAATGCACCATCCAAACATAGACTTTTGGCCTAATCAGTCAGCAGGTATTACGCAAGTCCCTCAAAACTGAACGTGAGGAAGTACAAAAGGGATGACTTTGATTGAAAACATTTTCAGTAAGTGTGCCAGTTCCACTTCCTGTGAATTGTCTTTTTCTCTATTGACAAAAGAAGCTGTTTATAAAGATATATAGCCACTCCCCACTTTCTCTGGCGGATATGAAAAATGAGAAGTGGTGCTGCATGCTGACTCAGCTGTCAAAGAAGCTATGTGCAGTACTGAATTGTGTTCAATTTTGCCTACAAATGTCAAGCCTGATCCTTAATCCTACAATTTCCTTCGCTTCCCCGATGTCCGCGCTCCGAGTGTTTATTTTTTGTTGTTGTTGACGGGGTTGGTGTGAAATGATGGCTCAGCTGTGTCCTAATGGCGTTATCGGTTGCAGGAAGTGTAAAAGCAAGCTGCAAGTTAACCTCGCAACCTCAAACTGCAGGCGTCAACAGTTTGCATGGAGGTGACACTGAAAGGAAACGCAGGGGTCGAATGAAGATCTACCTGTCAATCATTTATCCATTCAATTTGACCGTGGCAAAAACAAATGGCTTGCAGTGTGCGGCGTGGAATCAATTCAAATCCAAGCCATCAATCCTATTTACCGTAAATACCAGACTATAAGCCGCTACTTTTTTCCCAAATGTTCAGCCCTGCGGCTTATTCAGTGAAGCGGCTAATTTATGGAATTTTTCTAACGGCCACCGGCGACGCAGGAGTTTAAAAGGTGGACCAGTAGAATATGTGCGCCAAGAAAGACTGCTATCTCTAAGTTTTAGCATATATTTTCTGTAGAATCAAGGTAAGTTCCGACACTGAGTAAGATGACCTAGATAGCGGTAGTTACGAGAAGGAAGTTGAAGACGATCTACCGAGAATTTCACATTAACGGGAAGCTTATTTTTCACAGGTATGTTTGATACATTGCGAGTGTGATCCTACTAGCGTGTTGGTACCTTTCAAAGGCACGGTTTGGGATGAAAGTTATATTATTATTATTAAAGCTTTGAAAACTCTCTCGGTGTACCGTCTTTCTTCATAAATATGTGTAACCATGTATAATATGTATTTGCAACTGTATATTTTTGTAATATATTTATTTTAGAGATTTATTCAGTTATGTGTTCTACGGACGAATGAAAAAGAAGGGGCGGATCAAACGCGGGCTGATGGGAATTGGGGTAAAGCTGAGTTACCGGTAGATCTGTCTGTTGTCGCAGCGGACAATAGTGGATATATATTTTTTCCACCCTTAACTTTGGAAATATACATTTTGTTTCCTTGGATTACTTTCAACGGGACCCGGACTTTACAAGTCTGCATCATACCTTAATTACGGGTATCATTTTACTTTTATGATGCCAACTGTGGTTCTGCAATTGCGTACTATCTTTGTAGTCGACTTTGGCCTGGACGGATCTATTGACACTAACAAAGATGTTATATAATGAAATTGTGAATATGTTTGATTGCTAATAAGATTTTCGAGAAGGTTTGTTCAAACCTCACTTTGTGTTTGCTGTTAAAAACATAATATTGGAATATAATATTGTGAATGTGCTTAATTGCTGTTGAGATTGTCATGATTGTTTTCTGTTTTTAGTGTCAATAAATTTGTTCAAACCAAAAAAGCTACAATCGTGGAACTTTCACGATGGTCGGGATTAAGCTTGTGTTTGTGTCACGAGTTCTAATGCGGACACTCGCGGCTAATACATGGGTGTGGCTTGTGTAAGTACAGAAGTGGCATAACACCTAAAAAGTGGTGGGTGCGGCTTATAATCAGGTGCGCTCTATAGTCCGGAATTTACGGTACATTTTTTGGAGACACCCTGTATAAACATGCATTTTTTTTTAAACACGAGGCTCACTTAGAGGGAGATGACATGGTTGTCTACCATATTGCTGCTCTAGGTAACCCAAAAAAACAAAAACCTGTGGAGAGGCTGGGCAAGAAAATGGTGGGGTTTGGTACCTTTGTGTCTCTAGTCTGTATTCTTCTTTGTGCTTTGTAGAACTCCCTTTTGGTTCCACTTAACAAAACAGTGACCTCTGGTGATAAACTTTTTCTCTGTGCCCCTTTAAAATCCATCACAAAGTTTGGGCATTTTGCCACTTACTTCCACTTAAAATAATGACCAATAAGCTCATCTTTTTCTAAAGCTAAAATGTATTGGTTGTTACCAGCTAGTGAAAGAATGGCTGCCAGTAAAATGAGTGGATTGTTTGATTTAATTCAACTTCTGCAAACACAAAAATAAACAAGTAGGGCTACAAGTGTTACCGTATTTTCCGCACTATAAGGCGCACCGGGTTATAGGGCGCACCCCTAAAAAATAGTTTTTGGTCCTATTTTTGACATACATAAGACGCACCGGATTATAGGGCGCTACAATAGGAACGTGGACATAACAGTCAGATAGTTCAGTCAAACTTATTACCTCCTTAACATTCCGAAAGCTTGCAAAGACGCAAATACGTGTCGAGAACACGTCCGGATGCGGTGTCCGTACGATGTCACTCAAATGCATCATTCGGAAGGTTAAAGTCTTGGGATTCAAGAAATGCCAACCATTCCTTAGTATATATTTTCTTTTTCGCTCGCAACTTTACTGTGCATATGACGATAAACACTTGGAATTGAGTTTAATTTAAAAATAGACACTCCATTCCATCCATTATCTGCACCGCTTATCACAGAAACATCGAGTTCAGTCTGAAACAAGATACAGGGACAATATAAAACCCGGAGTAGCTCACCGAAGTCGTTGTGTTCATAATAATGTGCAGCCAATGTCCTCTTATATCCGTGAGGGTAGTAAATCCAGGAGAATAAAATATTTACAAATACAGAATAGTAAAAAACGCTTATTGTATGCCGTCAACCACGTGCTATACACATTCATCTTTTTCGGCTAATTGCAGGCTTTGTTTTGCCCCTTTAGCCTATGAAAGCCTGTAAATGATAAAAAGGATCCGCCCCTTGACCTCCGAATAACTTTAGCCAATAGTGATCGACTCAAATGATGATTGACCCATTGGTTAGCCAATGAAACGCCGGTAAATAAATCCCAGCATACACCGCGGACTACTTGGCGTTCGGGGGAACATCTAGTCGGCGGCTGCAAGTTAGTTGGAAATCTTTGCAATTTTAAAATTGATCCATAAATAAGGCGCACTGTATTATAAGGCGCATGGTCAGCTTTTGAAAAAAATAAAGGCTTTTAGGTGCGCCTTATAGTGCGGAAAATACGGTATTTGTAATATCTGCATTGAAAACAAAGGCAGGTTTTTCAAACAAAGAGCCTGCGGGCAGATGATTTAATCTGGCCTGCTGTTAATTTCCGAGTCATTTCTATCAAAAGGTTTTTTTTTTGTTTTTTTTTTATAAATACAAAACAAATGCTCCTTCCTTCTCCTAAAGCGTATCAAAGGTGTAAAAGATATGACGTAAAGTCTGGTTTAACGTTAAAAACATTATTGTGCAGTATTTTCTCACCCCAGACCAGTAGTTTGATGTGATGTTATTGCCCATTCACTGCTAAAACATGTATTTTGTATTTATATTTATGTTTTAAAGTAGTATGATAATTCAGGTAGGCAGATTTTTATTCATAGCTCCCTCTTGGGTTTGTTTATGTCTGGGAAGTGTGATAAGTTGGTACAAATCATGGAAATAATATTTTACTTTGTGAATATAGGTGTAGTCACTGGTGGGCTAGTGGCTAAGATTTGACATTCTCATTGCTGTGGCCCTGGGTTCGATTCTCGGTCAGGAAAAACTGTAGGGCAGCACGGCGGCTAGCGCGTGTGCGGCACAGTTCTGAGGTCATGAGTTCAAATCCAGCTACCAACCTTCCTGTGCGGAGTTTGCATGTTCTCCCCGTGCTTGCGTGGGTTTCCTTCCACATTCCAAAAACATGCAAGTCAGGTAATTTGGCCGGTCCAAATTGTCCCTAGTTCTGAATAAGCGAGCGAATATCCATTTGCTGTACAAACTAATGCCAACTGCAGTTAATCACGGGGGAAGAAGAAATGCATTGGCAACTTGAAGCCACCAGAGAGCAGACTTGTTGAGAAACGTGGAAACAATTTCAAGCCTTTAAAAGCATTTCATGAAAAAGCAAGCATTGGAGTTCAAGTATTTTCAAGGTTTTAAAGTACTGAATCACTGATCATTATTACCATGGTCTTTAAAAATCAGTTCTGTTTCTACGCATTGCTTACATCATGTTAAAACCTGACCACTTTGCCCTGCGACTGGCTGGCAACCAGTTCAGGGTGTCCCCTGCCCACTGCCCGAAGATGGCTGGGCTGGGCTCCAGCACCCCAGGTGCAGATAATGGATGGATGGATGGATGGAATAAAGGTGTGCTTAGAAAAAAGCCCTCATCATCTGTGATAATTTGTAGGGTAGGCTACAAATGTACACTGAATGTTAAAGCATAGTACTGAAAAAACAAGCTAAACATTTTATATTGACATTTTTTTTTTTTTTTACTGAACCGGCCCTCCTCAAAACAACGTCTGGAGCCTAACAGAGTGTGACATGCCTGCACTAGGGTGTGCGAATACATCCCAAATGTGAGTGGGTGACTATTTTTAATCATGAACAATTACCCGAAAGAGCAACACCGCATGGCGTAGTCGTCAACCTCATTTGTGTGTGGATTAATTAGGCTAATGTGGGTACACAATCGAGGTACATGATGGCATAACCGCGGCGAAGTGCTAGCGTTGTGCAGATTGCCATCGAATCGCTCAAGCCTCTTCCTCGCCACTGGGGCGGAAACGGTGGCGGAATTACACCATCTATCTCAATTACTCACATTGAATATCGCATTCAGGCCGAGCCAGGGCTGCGGCCGCGGACTCAATGTCAAGTAACATAACCCAACAAATGATTGTCTAGATACACGGAGGGGAAAAACAATGTTTTCTCCAGCATTTGATAGTAGCTCTATTATTGTTCATGTCTCTGAGGATGAGAACCGGGGGAAAAAATAGCAATGAAGGATTTTAGCCCGGAAGAAGCAAAGGTACGCGATAGCCTTCCAGCCTAATGGTTGAAGTCCGAATCAGATAGTTGATTAGTTTCCTTGCGTCGATTTGACAACTCCAGAGACCTTCACTAACAAGAAAAAACAATTTTCTTTCCTGATCACAGGCGGCACGTATATTAAATCTCAGTCCACCATTTGAGAACAATTATCAATTTGTTGTCACCAATCAGAGAAAACAGGAATTTATGTTGCACAGGCACTGGTTGAGAAACATGGGATAAACCTTTTATTTAAGGGCAGCGGCAGTGGCTCAGGAGGTAGAGCGCTTGTCCTGGGATCAAGAGATCGCAGTTCGAATCCCGGCTCCTCCGTTTTACATGTCGAAGTGTCCTTGGGTAAGACACTGAACCCCTAATTCCCCCAATAAGCAGGTTAGCGCCTTACATGGATGCATGGCCGCTATTGGGAAATGTGAAGCACACTTTGGGAAGTCTTGACTTGAAAAGCGCTATATAAATGCAGATCATCCAGATCTGCTATTATTCATTCATGCCTGACAACTTGTTGACTGATCAAAAGCACAAAAAATTGCAGCCAATTTATGTAAATTTTCTAACGGCCGCTAGCGGCGCTCGAGTGTTGCTACCATTAACTGCCCTGTCAAAGCTACATTATTATTATTATTAAAGCTTTGAAAACTCTCTTTGTGTACCGTCTTTCTTTGTAAATATGTGTAACCCATGTATAATATGTATTTACAACTGAATATTTTTGTAATGTATTTATTTGTATTTATTTTAGACACTTATTCTGATATGTTTTGCACGGGTGAACGAAAAATGAGGGGCGGAACAAACGCGGGGTGCCGAATTTAAGTGGGGCCCACTAAAGGTGAGGGACAGACAAGGAAAGAAGAGGGGGTAAAAAGTTGGTTAAAGAAAAAGGAGTTGCGTGAGTAAATGTGTTCATCTAATATATTTTTCCCACCCTTACCTTTGGAAATATACACTTTTTTCCTTGGAATACTTTCAACGGGACCCGGACTCTGCAGGTCTGCATCAAATCTTAAGTACCGGTATCATTTTCCGTTCATTTTGCCGGCTGTGATTTTTGGACTGTGGACTTTAATGAAGGACATTTAGTTTCAATCGCGGGACTTGCAGTCGGGTTTGGGTTAATTTTGTGTTTGTGTTACATGTTTGAATGTGGGCGCATGCGGCTTAATTACAGGTGCGGCTTGTGTATGTACAAAATCGGTTTTCCTCTTAAAATGTGGTGGGTGCGGCTTATAATCAGGTGCGCTCTTTAGTCCGGAATTTACAGTAATTGGTTCAGAATACTGGACAGTCCCGCTAGGATTTTCAGTGACTGTTAGGCTTCGCTATAAGCTTCTCTCACTTAAATTTGGAACAACATGGAGAAAACGAGCATGGAATCAATTTCGTCTCTGAGCCATACATACTCATGCAAAGAGCCAAATATGTGTCGCGGGCCATAGGTTCCTGAACCCTGCTTTATAGCATCCTTCGTATTGGTTCCCTACCTCCTACCTCCCTAGAGAGAATCCCTTGCTTTTTAATGCCGTATTTTCCGCACTATAAGGCGCACTGGGTTAAAGGGCGCACCCCCAAAAAATAGTTTTTGGTCCTATATTTTCCATACATAAGGCACACCGGATTATAAGGCACTACAATGGCAACGTCGACAAAACAGTCAGATAGTTCAGTCAAACTTATTACCCCCTTAACATTCCCAAAGCTTACAAAGAAGCAAATACGTGTCTCAGACATGTACGGTAACAGTGTCTGTACGATGTCTCCAATCACTCAAATGCATCATTCCAAATATCATTCAGAAGGTTAAATTTCTTAGTTTCCATTTTATTTTTTGCTGGCAACTGTGTGGACAGCAAAGTAAGAATTTTATTGTGCAGGCAAACGGGGTTCTTTACTGTGCATATGACAATAAACACTTTGAATTGAATTGAGTTTAAAAATAGACTCATCACAGAAACATCAAGATCGTTCTAAAACAAGATACGGGGAAAATATAAAACCGCATAGCTCACCTAAGTTCTCTTGCAGCCATCACGTAACCATGGTCTTCTTAATACCGTGAGTGTAGTAAATCCAGGAGAGTAAAATATTTACAAATACAGAATAGTAAAAAATGTTTTCTCTATGCTGTAGTGCAACCCAACATGTGATTCACATTCATCTTTTTCGGGCAATTGCAGGCTTTGTTTTGCCTCTTTAGCCTATGAGAGCCTGTAAATGATAAAGAGGATCCGCCCCCTTTACCTCCGAATAACTTTAACCAATAGTGACTGATTCAAATGATGATTGACACATTGGTTAGGAAATGAAACGCCGGTATATAAATCCCAGCATACACTGCTTGCCTTTGTTGCAAGACTTTGCGACTTAATACTGATCCATATATAAGGCGCACTGTATTATAAGGCGCATGGTCAGCTTTTGAAAAAAAAATAAAAGCTTTTAGGTGCGCCTTATAGTGCGGAAAATATGGTAATTTCACCCACACTACAGATGGATTTGTGTTGCATATTTTCACGAAAGCATCAAAAATGTGCCACGTTTGCTGTATTCCACATTGTGACCTTGCAGCGCTGCGATTAAGGCGGATGAGAAATGCGACAGATTAGTCGACACGAGGTGGCTGTTTGTTTTGCAACATGAGCGACTACACGGTAAACACACGAGGCGGTGAGGAAAAATAGCCATTGTGACATGTTCACCGTGGCGAGAGAAATAAATCTTGGTCTTAAAAAAAAAAGGCTGTAAAATAAAAGCCTGTGGCGGTATGACGTGTCTAAGATAGGATTGCCATCATTCTCCCGCATGGCCTTTGGGCATCAACAAACGACGGGACAATGCAGGAAATATTACAGCAAGGCTAGGATTTGTTTTGTTCCGATAAAAAAAAAGGGAAAAATAAACAGCTGGGAGTTATTTGATACATGATGCAGCTGCGCTTTGTATACCAGCACCGACGACCAATTACATTTAATATTCAGACCTACTGTAGCCTTTTTCTTTGCCTACTTTTAGATCAGGGGTGTCAAACTCATTTTAACCCGGGGGCCACACGATAGAACAAACATTCTGTCGGGGGTCGGACTAGTAGATTAAAGAGAAAGAAAAAGAGATAAAGAAATAAGACAAAGAGGGAGGGAAAATGAGAGAGGGCGGGACAAAGAAAGAAAAAGAAAGAGAGGGAGAGAGCGTGAGAAACAAAAGATAAAAAGTCGCGAGAGAGGGGGAAAAGAAAGCGAGAGGAAGAAAGAAATCCAAAGAGAAATAGAAAGACAGAAGGAGAGAAAAGAGAAAAAGCGCAAAGGGTATGAAGAGAGAAAGAGAAAAGGAAAAAAAGAAAGTTACAGCAAAAGAGGTTAAAAGACACAGAGAGAGAAAGAGACAAAGACCAACAAAGGAAGAGAGATAGAGAGAAAGTGAGAGAAAGTGAGAGAAAGAGAGAAAAAGAGAGAGAAAGAGAGAGGAGAGAGAAAGAGAAAGAGAGAGAAAGTGAGAGAGAAAGAGAGAGAGAGAGAAGAGAGGAGAGAGAGAAAGAGAGAAAAAGATGAGAAAAAGAGAGAGAGAGGAGAGAGAGAGAGAGAAGAGGAGAGAGAGAGAGAGAGAGAGAGAGGAGAGAGAGAGAGAGAGAGAGAGGAGAGAGAGAGAGAGAGAGAGAGAGAGAGAGAGAAGAGAAGAGAGAGAGAGAGAGAGAGAGAGAGAGAGCGGGATATAAATAAATAAATACAAGTAAAATGTCTTTGGCAACATCAAGTTGACATATTTCACCCTGCAGCTTGTTTTTCTCTTGCGCTTCTCTGAGTGTTGTCTTGCGGGACAAATTCAATCCCTTAGCGGGCCTGATCTGGCCCCCGGGCCACCTGTTTGACACCTGTGCTTTAGATGATAGTTTCTTCGTCTACAATGAGTGTAGGATTGTTTTTAAGTGTAATTTATGTTCTACTCTTTGGCTTTTTTTGCAAGGGAGCCTGATGGGATGTTTTAAATCAAACAGCCCCCGGGTCAGTTAGGGCCCATTATATGATTTCATATGACCCGCTATACACAATGTATTTTTTTTATTGACAGTACACGCATTTACCCCCCGTGTTCCTCCTGTGTGACAAGATAATAAGTACCTTGCCGAGCACAGATGCGAGAACATGAGACACTTGTGATGACGTTAGCGTTAGCATCGACTTAAGTCAGTGAGCCCAGCATTGATCCTTCAACTGTCGCCAAGGAATTCACGATGGGCGCGTCGCATTGTGTGCTTCTACCATCTATTTAACTTAGTTTGGATTGGATTGTAAAATAAACAACAGGCGACAGTCACATTGTACGCGTGTAACATATATTTAGCTTAGTTTGGATTGTGCGGGAAAATAAACAACATGTTGGAGTCAAATTTCATGCCTGTGCCATACACTTAACTTTGTTTTTTTTTTAGGTTACAATCCAAACTATTAGTGTAAATTGGTATTATAAGCAGCTCAGCAGGGTAAGTAAAGTGTCTTCCTTGTAAATCATCTCCTGTCATGTCAAACATTCCATTTCTAATCAGTGTTTATTTTACCCTCTGAAAAGTGATGGGTCCCAGGGACCTGCATGCTCAAAAATCTATGGGTCCCGACAGAGATCTATGGGTCCCCAAAATTTTGTGTTATCGAGGTTGAAATTGTAAATCGGCGACAAATATATAATATAAATCTTTACATTCATTCAGTTTTAATCGTCACAGTAATACCAATCAGTTATCACTTCAAGATTTTTCAGTTCACAACAATATTGTACATTATACAAAATATTATTGCTGAAATATTTATATTAATCTCTATTTTTATTCAGTTTTAATCATCACAGTTAATTGGCAATACAAAACAGTTATCACTTCAGATTTTTCAGTTCACAATATTGTACACTATACAAAATAATATTGCTGAAATATCATATATCATGAAGAATACTGATGTCAGCAATATGTATCAATATACTAACCTTTATTAAGGTAATCGGTAACCAATATTAAAATCCACTCCACTCATCATTAAAAAAACAAGTTGACAAATAATAAATAAAAGCTTGAGTAAATTGTTGGCAAATACTCTTAGCGAATATTTGTGGGTTGGCAAGTCAAATCAAGTTTATTTGAATAGCACTTTATCACAAGGAGTCTCAAAGGGCTGAGCAGACCACAGATTATTGCAAAGTACAGACTATTATTACACCATCCCCTGATCTAAAACCTACATGAGGGCAAGGAAAAACTCAAAAACCTCAGTCAAGTCAAGACATGTTTATTTGTGACGCCCTTAATCACATGGAGTCTCAAAGGTCTGTACAGACCACAGATTACTGCAAAGTACAGACTATTATTACACCATCCCCTGATCTAAAACCTATATGAGGGCAAGGAAAAACTAAAAACCTCAACATGAGGCAAATGAAGAAACCTTGCGAAGGACCGCACAGGAGGTAATCCCCCTTAATAAACTTAGTGAGTATTGTCTGTGAAACACGTTTAATACTTAAAATTCATTCGTGTTCTCCTCATCCAGTAGAAGAGGCATAAAACAGTGACTTCAAGTTTTCTCCTTCTTACAGAGCTTAAAGGGCATGAAGTGGGACGTGAACATTAATACTGTCAAAACGTTTCAGGGCACAGTTCAAAAATATATACAAAAGGTCTCAGAAAATGAAAGTAAATAAGTGTAAATGGTCTGCATTTATACAGCGCTTTTTCAAATCACTGAAGACCTCTCAAAGCGCTCTACAATTTGCTTCACATTTTCCCTTTTTACACACACTAGCTAACCAATAGCAGCCACGAGTAGTAGTTCCATGCAAGGCAACTACCTGCTCATTGGGGGCATTAGGGATTCAGTGTCTTGCCCAAGGACACCTCGACATATAACACGGAGGAGCCGGGAATCAAACCTGTGACCTCTAGATCCTAAGACGAGCGCTTTACCTCCTGAGCTACTGCCGCCCCAGATGACAGAGAGTCAAAAGTAATGTGGAATACTATAAATGGAGAAAACTGAGTATTAGTCTCTTTTTACTCAGGCGATCTGTACTCGAGTTTATTTCAATATTGGCTGCTGTCTTGTGGCCATTTAACAATCAGGATCCTGAAAGCAAAAAAATAATAGATTTACATAAGTGAGTCGTATTAAAAAGTCACTACTTATATTTTCAAAATGTTCCTTTATGAACCAATGGTTGCTCGGACCACCAATTTCAGTTAAATAAATAATAAAGCAGATGATATTAATATATATATACATTATATTAATATTTAAGAAATGTATACAGTTTACAGAAAGTGTGCAATTATTAAAGCTTGCCAGTTCCTGCAGTAACCACACATCCGCACAGCATGATGGAAGCACGACCAAATTTGACTAAACAGTCTAATGCTGCACAGTGACAACATCTGCAAGATCATGCACGATTATGCATGTTGTAGATCTTTGGCACTACTTTTTGATTGAGTTTGACTGTTCTCACTGCCCTTAGCCTCGGGTTATTGGCCTGCCACTCTTAGCCTTTACGAGAGCTGTTCCTGTAGCCTTCCATTTCCTCACTATGTTTCTCCCAGTAGAAACTAGCAGCTGAAATCTCTGAACTTGCTTTGTGTATCCTTCCCTTAAACCAGGGATGTCAAACTCAATTGCACAAGGGGCCAAAATTCAAAACACACTTAAGGTCTCAGGCCAACCAGGATAAACATTTATTGAACACACTTAAACTGAATGTTTTTGTAACATAAATATGAATAAAAACAGACAAAAATATTCAATTAAAACCTTAAATCACTTATACAGTATTTAAAATTTTGCTCTAAATAAAAAATATCTTGTGAAATTATACAACTTAAAACTTAACGTAAACAACTTAACATTAAAATAACATTCAAATTCCTTTGCTCCTATGTCAATGTATATATTAAAAAAAAACTTAAATATCCCAAAAGATTTTGCTCTCCTTAATATATCTCCTGTCAAAAGTAGGAATATGAAAATGCTACACAAATTATTTTGTAAAAACGTCACAACATTCTGGGGACTTGCCTATGTGCTTCACTTTGGCGCAGACGGAGTAGGGCGAGACCAGGGAGGGAGTGCTTGCATTTTTTGCATAGCTCCACCCATCCCTCCGGTGTTTTGGCGTATTTACAATTTGTTCCGTGGATTGAGCAAAAAGTATCTAAACACTGAACACAGATTATATAATGAGCTTTTATATAAAGGATTCTTTAGCGTTGTACAGCCAAAACGAGTTATTTTTGTGTGACACCTTAACTGTAAATTGTAGTGAAAACGTGCCCTGTATATTCTGAAAAGTACTGCTTGGAATGTCAGCTTTGGTTTGGCTTTGCGTGTATCTGAACAGGATTAATAGCTCGAGTTTTGAACGAGATGGAGAAAATTTGCATGCAATTAAATGTGTCTCTGAGCCATAGGTACTCATAGAAAGAGCCATATATGGCTCGCGAGCCATAGGTTCCCGACCCCTGGTATATAAGGATTACTATAACTGGATTACTTTCAATTACTATTGGATTACTCCAATACCAAATATGCTAATAAAAGACAAAAGAAACTAAATATGAATGAAATTATGACTCACAGCACGTGGTAAGCTTTCACTCCTGGCTTTGATCTCTTTGATCTCCGGCAAAACTATCATAAAATTCGACAGAAACAAAATGAAAATAAATCCAAACAGCTTGCCAACATCATTTTTGCCGTTCCATGAATTCCGTTACTCCCCAAGCCTGCACAAAATGGAGTCACTTTATTGATAATGATAATATGGCGGCGCCCCTGTTCGGCTGCGGCTGCATCGACTCGCAACAGTTTTTTACACGTCGGCCATAAGACCCAGTCTTCGACTCAGTTTTGACGGCGCACAAAGTCGGCTCGAACTGCAGATTAAGATACGATCGCAGTTTTTTTTGCTGGATATGCGATCATCCAGACATCAAGCGCTCGGTGCTACGACCACTCGGGAGTGTTTATTAGCCACGGACTGCTATGTCAACAAGACCCAGCGGCCTACAAAGCAGCGAAGCAGAGTGGCAGGACAGCGGCGTGACCGCCAGACGAGGAAGCGAGGTTGTCGGGCCGGGCTAACAGCTAGGCTAAAGGCTAAACCCTGCGAAACGCCTCTCCCATCCATTTTCCTCTCCAACGTTTGCTCTCTGGACAATAAACTGGACCATCTACAACTGGAACTAACATCGAACCGCGAGATGACGAACTGCTCCGCTAAAATTCTGACGAAGACATGGTTAATCTTATCTATCCCGGCTGACGTTCAAAGAAACTGTGCGGGTCAGATGTAACGACATTTCGTTCTGTATACACGTGTACACGAATGACAATAAAGTAAATCTGAATCTGAATCTGAATTTGACACTTGTTTAGACGTTCCAATGAACAAATTGCAACTGGCCAACTTGAACACACATCCTCAAGATTGGCTTAACCTGTGTAAGTAGGTCAAGTTTAATAATTATTGCACACTTTCTATAAATCCTATTACTTTATTTCACTTCTCAAATATCTGTGTTAGATAGATAGATAGATAGATAGATAGATAGATAGATAGATAGATAGATAGATAGATAGATAGATAGATAGATAGATAGATAGATAGATAGATAGATAGATAGATAGATAGATAGATAGATAGATAGATAGATAGATAGATACATACATAGATAGATACATAGATAGATAGATACTTTATTCACAACTTACTACTATATGATATATTTTACTGACATTGCTGACATGAACAACTAATTAACTATAGAAGAAAAGTTTTTACATAATCAGAGTTGCTGAAACCTTTTTTCACGACTGTAAAAGGAAAATACCTTTTTGTTTTACAGTAGGAGGTATTCTATCTACTAATGGTCTCAGTGTGTAGAATCGGTATCAAAGGCTTTTTGTGTATTGGTATTGATCTGGAAATTTGTGCAATGAACCATCCCTAATTTTAAAATACATATATTGACAACTTCCACTTTTCACTGAGAATATTGGACATTTGGTGAGTCAGTCAGGCCAACATGGGAAGTATTTTTTTAAGTGGCCTCTGAGCTTAAGAGAGCATGAAACCCCAGCTTGACTGCTGTGAACATTGACAAATGTCACATCACATGTCTTTTCAAACACATGTGAAGAAAATTACTAGAACCGCTTTCTTCCATCTTCGCAACATTGCTAAAATTCGTCCTATGCTGTCTCAGTCGGATCCAGATTATAATTCACGCGTTTGTTACCTCCAGTCTCGATTACTGTAATGCACTACTCTCCGGTCTCCCGAAGTCCAGAATCAAGAGTCTTCAGCTGGTACAAAATGCTGCAGCGAGGCTTTTAACTAGGACAAAAAAGTCTGATCACATCACGCCGATTTTGGCTAACCTGCATTGGCTCCCTGTTAGCCTAAGATGTGATTTCAAGGTTCTCTTAGTATTATACAAAATCATACATGGACTTGCTCCCTCATACCTTTCAGATCTAATTTCCCCCTATGTTCCAATCCGAAGCCTTCGTTCTGAAAGCGCCGGTCTACTGGTGATCCCAAGAGCCAAGAAGTGTTCAAGAGCTTTCTCCATCCGGGCACCGGTGCTGTGGAATACTCTTTCCCCTGAGATCCGATCTGCAACCTTAGTGAAAATGTTTAAATCTAAGCTTAAAACACACTTATACTCTAAAGCATATGAATAACCTATTATTATTTGTAATTGCAACATCCTTTGCTGTCTGGTAATCCTGAAAGGGGGATACCACATGTGCGGTCCCTTCTCAAGGTTTCTTCATTTTCCTCATGTTGAGGTTTTTGAGTTTTTCCTTGCCCTCATGTTGTTTCCAGATAAGGGGATGGTGTAATACAAGTCTGAAATAATAGTCTGTGCAATAACCTGTGAGATTATTTGTGATTAAGGGCTATACAAATAAAAATGACTTGACTTGACCTTTCCTCATTTAAGTTTTTACCATAAGAGTTTTAACAATGTGCCGGTCACTTACACGGAGCATAATCTATAACTCAGTATCTCCAAAGACATTTGTGCCTCATTTGTGGCATGTTGAGTGTGTTGAAAGTGTATTTATAGAAGCCTGCTGACAAGCCACAAAACGCCGCACGCAGCCATTACAGGCGCTTAAACGCGGGATGAAAAGAGCAATCAGACCTCCGAAGACAGTGGCTGTGAATCAAACGCTCAGAAACACCTTCTATTAATATTGTTCTTCAAAGTGTCAAACACAGTTTGAGGACATATAAGACAATTTTGTTTGCACCTAGGTGAGCCCATGACTGCATATAAAAGACCTGAAAACTGACATACGGACAGTTTTACGATCTAGCAAACACACACAGCGCTACTTAGCCAAACTGTCACAACCAGAACGGAATCAGGACCCAAATGCGTAGCGTTAACCACAAGTTTATTGATAGAAAGAGGAAGGGCAGCTTGCTGGACGCGGGAGCAAGCCGCTCGCACAATCGGATCGAGATCCGATTACGGAAGTAGGTCTTCCGGAGCGGGAGATGGAGGTGTCAAGGACGGGAAAAACAGGTCGATAGCCAGGACAGGAGAGCAAAAAGGTGGTCGGGATCAAAAACAGGTCGTAAGCCAGGATGGGGGAGCAAACGTGGTCAGGATCAAAAACAGGTCTTAGCCAAAGACAAACTGAGAGATCAGGAACGGAAAGGTGGAAAAAACATGTGCAAAAGCGGGACAGACGGGAGTCAAAGTCAAAGTGGTTGCCTTGTAACAACAGAGGTTCGCTGACGGACTGACAACCGGAGAGTAAAAATTAAATAAGCGTAGAAATGTCCTCACCATGCAAATTGCAAAAAGAAAGGCACACGACGCAGCTTTCAAGCTAAATGCAATCGAGCAGTCCGATAAAGAAGGGAACAGAGCTACTGCACGTAAACTTTACTTTGCGAGCGTGTTGCTAGCGGGTTTTTTAATAAGGGAGCGTGGGACGACGTCTATATGACATAGTCTCTTTCCCATACTGGGGAAGACGACATTGATGACGTCAGTTATAAGGAGGCAGATGAGGACGGTTTACCGTGAATACTACAAGTACCGTATGTTTTTTTAACAGAGCCGTTTACTGTGTTGCGAGCGTGTTGCTAGTAGCGTTTTGCTACCCTTCACAGGCACGGTTTGGGATGAAAGTTATAATATTATTATTAAAGCTTTGAAAACTCTCTCGGTGTATCGTCTTTCTTTGTAAATATGTGTAACCATGAATAATATGTATTTGCAACTGTATATTTTTGTAATGTATTTATTTTAGAGACTTATGTTTTCCACAGGCGAATCAAGAAGAAGGGGCGAAAACAACGGGGGCTGACAGGAAGTGGAGTAAAGGTGAGATGTGTTTGTGGACGCAGCGGACAATAGTGGATATATATTTTTCCCACCCTTACTTTGGAAATATACATTTTTTTCCCTTACATTATTTTCAACGGGACCCGGACTCTGCAGGTCTTAACCTTAAGTACCGGTATCATTTTCCATTCATTTTGCCGGCTGTGATTTTTGGACTGTGTACTTTATATTCAGTTACAATCGCGGGACTCAAAGTCGGGTTTGGGTTAAATTTGTGATTGTGTTACATGTTTTAATATGGGCGCATGCGGCTTATATACAGGTGCGGCTTGTGTAAGTAAAAAAGCGGTTATCCTCTTAAAATGTGGTGGGTGCGGCTTATAATCAGGTGCGCTCTATAGTCCGGAATTTACGGTAAATGAATTCAAAATGATTGTCACTTACCATTCTTTCCTTATTGGATTCAAGTAACGTTGAAGCCAGTATGGTTTGGATGACATGATTTTCCGTTTTATAGATACATATTATGCTCGAAAACGCCACTTGCTAAAACACTATCCTTTTAAATCGTTGAGAATCGTTGGGTTCTTTTGTAACCGCTTACTATTGAATGATCTTCGCAAAATCCTCATTATATTTGTTTTAATTGCTGTTCTACTAATGAGCCTGTTCTTGATGTACAGGGATTAAAAACTGTTTACTTGATTTGAATTCATTATTTATTTGCCTCTCACTAAAAGATGGAAAGAGATTTATTTATGTATTTATGTCTCTACTGACCCAGCAAAGTGCCCATTTGGTTTTAGATTTAATTATTATTTGCACAAATCTGTATTATGTTGTTGCAGTGGCACGGAGGCTGCGCAGCCCCACGGTGCAGCGGTTCTGGGTTCGAGTCCAGCAACCCCAGCCTCCCCGTGTGGAGTTTGCAGTTCTCCCACAGGGGAGCACGGTAGCACAGTGGTTAGCGCGGGTGCGGCACAGTTCTGAGGTCATGAGATCGAATCTTCCTGTGAGAGGTTTGCATGTTCTCCCCATGCTTGCGTGGGTTTCCACCCGCATTCCAAAAACATACATGCCAAGTTAATCGGACAAGTACTTGGGGACATAAAGGTGTAAATTAACTGCGTTTTCGGAACCATAAGGCGCACCCAAAAACTTTTCCACGACTTAAACGTGAACCTGCGCCTTATAATCCAGTGCGCCTTATATGCGGACAAAATTGGAAATGCGTTACTATATTTGTGCAATTATTGATCAGTTGATATTGAGGGTGGCAACAGGGATCAAACTAAGAACAAGAGATGGTTGTACACTATTGCATAACATTGAATGCAATGGGAATTAAACCCAGATCACAGCGTCCAGTGCGCTGGATCGTAACCAATAGACCACTAGGTAAACAAACAACACATAAAAGGTATTACCTCATTATCACACTATTTTCAGTCATACCAGATACATCAAAGTAGAAATAATTTTGTTTGACGTTTTCTCAGCTCAAACTAGGCATGGTAAGTGAAAATCGTTTTGAATTCATTAATATATTTCAGGGCGACCACATTACTTCCCACGATGCTGTTCTCTTCATTCAGTTCAGAGCGACTGAACTACTTCCAACAATGCCCTTATTTCAGTTCAGAAATTCATGCGCTTTAAAATGACTTTGCGAGTCGGCTGGAGCACAGACCGGTATAATACATATATATATATATATATATATATATATATATATATATAAAATGATAAACCGCTGTCAGCGCTGTTAGGGCAGAGACACAAAAGCCTGCGGGAAGCGGGGAGGAGGTGGACTCGCTATCTACGTGAACACAAGGCGGTGTAACCCTGGGCACAAAGATGTCCAATTGCTGCAGGAACGTCGAACTTTTGGCCTAGCGTGTGACATCATCCACTCCGCTGTTGCTAAACTACAACACAGCACCCGGAGGCCATCCTGTTAAACTGTTAATAAACAACAAAAGGATACTGCTGGAAGTGTGAATTTCCCTACGGGGATGAATAAAGTATCTATCTATCTATCAATCTATCTATAATATCTGATAATAATAACCTCAACAATTCAGTACTGTGACTAAAAATAATGGATGATGAGACAAGACCTAATGCCTATTCTATTTGTTGTCTGTCTTTGTGTGCCCTGTGACTGGCCGGCAACCAGTTCAGGGTGTCCCCTGCCCACTGGCTGAAGGTAACTGGGATGGGCTCCAGCGCTACCGCGACCCTACTGAGAATAAGCGGTACAGATAATGGATGAATGGATGTATTATGTTGAATAATGCTGTAAACATACTGTATTGATGGATTTAAACTGTAAATAAGTTATTCTACTGTTGCATTGTGTATATTCTTGCTTAGTGTGCCATTCTCGCCTAGTTCAATAGTAGTAAGATTGATGATACAATAATATGTTGTAAGTCTAAACAGGTCTTGATACGATAAGATGTTGTTGTGAAAACAGATCTCAAACTCTTTTTTTGTCACTCCCCCTCCCTTTAGCAGAAGAAACATGTAAACTAGGGCGTTCCTAATACAATAAAAGGCAAGGACGAAATAGACTTTTTCAGAGGGTGTAGTAGACTGTAACAAGCAGTCTATGGTCATCTCTCCTTGCAAGTAAGTCATACTTACGTCTCTGTGTCTTCCTTGAGTGCAGGTTTTTATTACAAGTGTTGGGTTTAACTAACACATATTCTTCACTGTACCTATTTTTTTTGTGTTTATTATCATTTGCCACATAAATTTATAATAGATTTGAAATCATAGAGAATACATTAATGAGGATTTTTGATCACCAACGAATTGTTGACTAGTTGATAATCAAAAGTCGCTAGTTGCAGACCTGCACCTCAGTGAGTCCATGATTTGAAAGAGCCCTGAAAACTAACATATGGACAGTTTGACGGTCTAACAAACTCACACACACACACACGGACACACCGCTCATTAGCCAAACAGCCATCGACAGCCCCCCAATGCCTCCTAAATATGAATATATGATAAGTCTGACATTTAGCGGCGGCCGCAGACCGATGGAACCAAATGACGGCCGATTGGAGCTAATCTAAAGGCCAAGGCTGCTAGTGCTGATGACGCCGATCAATCCTAACAGTGTGTGTTCATGCAAGTGCAGGTTTTTAGTGTGTGCGCTCACCAAACAGATTGCTGGAGTGGCCTTGCTTGGAGACGGGCCGCAGCTCATTGGAACCCCAAGCGTAGCGTCGGTAGCTGTCCCACGCGTGTTTCATCATCTGCCAGGAAAAAAGGGGCGAGAAGACAGAGTATGGTGTGTGAGTTCAGGCGATGAGCAGAAATTCTTGCCTTCCATATATCTTAATAACATCTATGACACTTTGAAAAAGAATATACAGTTAGCTAGTTCGCGGTTCCACTTTTGCGGGTTCAGAGCTTCGCGGGTCTAAAAAATATACCTTACATTCTCAATAAAAGCATTTATTTACTTGAGCAAGCGCAAGCTTATGTGTGGACACTCTTATTGTGAAGGGGAGGGGGAGGCCCTGACACAATGCTTAGTCATGGTGAGTTACCGCTTCGCTCACCCCCCTTCAACTCCTCCCACCTCACCCCTTTCTTATGTGGTGCTGTTTATCATGGAGGAACTCGGCGACACGACGTAAATACAGTATATTCTCTTCTGTCACATTTCATCTCAAGTTTGACTTTATTATACCAAAAGCGAGAGGTTGTTACCTAAACATGGCTAATTGTGTGTGGTTTCGTGTATTTGTTGTAAAAGCCGTTCGATGCCGCTAGCTAAAGTATTTTGTCATTGTCAGAAAGTAGCTCTTTCACTTTCATTAAAATGAACACAGACCATTTTTTAACTGTTGTTTTCCAAAACGCTTCACAAACACTCATCAAATATCACATTTTCACTGTTTTTATTTTCAATATGTAACCGGTAGTGTTAACAAGCCAAATAAACTGCGATGGCTGCATGTGGTTGAAAGCGGTTAACGAAAAAACGGCGAAGAAATTATTCAGAAGATCGCGAAGGCAAGGAAAACATGTGTTTTGAAGCGACGCAAGATAAACAAAAGAATACTCCTAGCAAGAAAAGGACTTTTCTGCCAAAATGGACTCAATTATATTCCTGGTGACGCTATGAGGAGGATGATAATGGAGGCTACATGTTCTGTGATGCATGCACCCAGCGTGACAAAAAAAACTAGATTGCATAAATCATTTCGCAATACGAACTTTCAGAAAAGCACATTGGATCAGCACAACGACAATGAAAACCACCAATTAGCTATGGAAATTCCGTTGGACCTTGAGAAGGCATTACAACTGTGGCGGGACAGCAAACCAGGAAGATTATATGAACTGAAAAATCTGAAGTGATTAAAACTGCATGAATATATAGACTGATATTTCAGCAATATTATTTTGTATAATGTACAATATTTTTGTGAACTGAAAAAAATACAATATTACTAACAACGTTATACTGGATTTGCATTTTAAATTCTAAGCCAAAATTTAGAAATAAAAAAACTCGGGGGTTCTTCGACAGCATCCCCGTACGAAAACCCTTTAGCCTCCAGTATTCCAGTTTCAAAGAACTTGTAATAGTTGCTGTTAATAAACTGGCCAAGGCGACACATCTCTCGGACCCGAGGGTCCTTCTATCAGCCAGACACCTGCTCAGTCAGTGAATCAGTCGCTGAACCAGTCAGTCAGTCAGTCAGTCAGGCGGCCAAGCAGCTTAGAAAATCTCATTTTCAGCTCGGCTGGCTCCTCACCTGTCACACGGTGGCTGCACAAGCCAAGATAAGAGGGCGCTCAGGAGAGCTTCGCCGACAATAATATCGCTAGATGATATGCTTACAAAACCGCACTTCAAATTTCATGAAGTGACCGCGAGAAAGTGTTAGTAAACACAACCCCGCACGTCATGCGCGGAGAATCGGAAAAGGATTAACTTAATAATAATAATGGGCAGCGTTTGTATTGGTATTATGCTAAATCCGTTGGTATGCTAAAACAGGAAAATCGATGGAACGATTGGATTGGTAGGATAATAGTTATTAAAATTATATGAAAGCCCCAGCCTGACTATATTAATTTTTTAAAGAATAATTCACTTAGAATACATAACATATTGTGTATAGCGCTCTTTTTTTCACCTAAAAAAGGGACTCAAAGTTTAGGTGCAATATAAATCCGGTTTTATCAGTGATTAGTCAAAAATTATTCCTGACCAATACAGTGTTCTCGTTTGCCCGCGTCCATGCGTCCCTGGGACGCAACGTTTTTCACACAAAATTGTAATCAGGTAATAAACAAAGATTTACCGCAATCCAAACTTTTCGTCAGCCAGATCCGGCAGATGTTGTTTTGGTCTCGCGGTTCGAGTTTTCGTCTACACGCCGATCTCCAGTTCTGTAGTGAAAAGTCCGTCTCTTTTTAGAGAACCGGCTTTTTCGGCTCAACTCATTCAAGAGAGCCGGCTCTCAAACGGCTCACTTGCTTTGATTCATTATATTACGAATTATTATGTTGTATCAAGAAGTTAAGAAAAAAAGAAGTATAAAAGGAGAAAATGAAAAAAAGACAGGTTTGTGGTTATCCCTTTAATCGGTATATTACCAACAATAATTTGATGCAGAAAATGAATTCATAATTTGATGAATATATAGATTTTATTAAATTATTTGTCACCGATTTACAATTTCAACCTTGATAACACTAAATTTTGGGGACCCATAGATCTCTGTTGGGACCCACAGATTTTTGTCCCCGGGACCCATCACTTTTCAGAGGTAAAATGAACACTGCCAATATTGGATGCAACTGGAATCGAACCCGGATCGACGCGAAGAGAGGAAAAAATCTTTACCAGTAGACCTCCAGTGATATATAGGCTCTGGGTTTTATTTCATTAGCATACCATTGTCAGTTACAGTACCAGAGACGAATGTTGATTTAGTTGTGCATTTCACATGCTACAATGACAATAAATTTATCACTTGCAATACTTAGATAGATAGAATTCAATTCAATTACCTCTTTATCTAATATGTATATGTACGTAAAATAAGTTGTATAGTATTTTATTCAAAGACTTACTGTTTTCCATATCAGGTGAAGAAGTGGAGAAACTGTTTAATATATCATAATTTACTATGCAAATCAGTGTTTCTGGCACTGTGAGTAAGAATAGTGTGATAATGATTAAACTCAAATGCCTTGTTCAATGTCTTTTGTACCACTGTAAGTATAGTGGTAAAGTGTCGGTGGTATCACCACCACTACCCGGGTTCAAATCCAGTTGCATACAATGTATTGCATTTTGGGCCAGCGATGATTAGCAATTGATCAATCAAATGGTCAAATACGGAGGTATACTGTAAAACCCCGTATAGCAACGGACACCTATAAACACTGTATGCATTTTGCATCTTATCCAACATGTTCTGTAGTACATAAGGGTTATAAGGCGTACTTTTAAATTTTTTGCCAATTTGAAGTTTTTAGGTGTACCTTTTAGCCTGCAAAATACAGTACATGAACAAAATTCGGTTACAGGACCATTTCATTTGAAAAAATATGCATTTAAAGGACCAAATGTCTCCCCGCAAGTCCGATAAGACCAGAGAATGTCCTCCCATTTTAAGCCCGTTTAATTAAAGCCAGCGAGGTTTCTAATTACAGCTCCTCCACACAAGAGAAGGGTCGAGAGCATCGAGCTCCCTTTGGACATCTTCTGTCATTCCAGGCCGCCGGTCTAACCACAGATGGAGTGCATCAACAATAAGCCTTGGATATCTGAAATGTGTCGACTCAAATACCAACCACAGGCACTGGACTTGTTAAGAGTCGAGCTAAAACCGAATTATTCAGTAATAAGAGAGTAGAAAGAGCGTCTCCAGCCTAGCCAAAAAAGTAAACACAAAATAATGTTCACAAGTCCGTATACAGACGCTCCCCTACTTACAACCATTCGACTTACGTAAAACGGTAGATACTAACGTTTTTTTCAGGATGTCGAAAAATATCCGGGCATTGCTGTAAGTTAGATTTTGTATTGTGTGCACTTTTTTCCGAGTACAGGACATGACTGTAGTGCTTCTTTCTGCCTCTACTGGCGTGTGGGGGCGCTGTGAGAGGTCACCCAGCATCCACCCCGAAGAAGATACTACTTCCTAGTTCGTGTGTAAACATACAGTACGAAGTGTACTGTATGTAGCGCGCTAAGAACTTGGACATTTTTATTGTTTAATATCAATATGGTTGGTGTTAAGTGTAAAGAAGAGGCGAACCGTTTCTTTTGAAATTAAAGTGGAATAAGAAAGATTGATGCGGTTGAGAAAATGGTCGGACCGCTTTTTTTCGGCCACTTTCAACAACGGAGGAGGAAGTCGCCTAACTCTTGAAGCGCATCTTCCAAAAGTAATTCAAACTCAACTTGATTTATCTTTAGAGAGCATATTATTTTATGAAATGTTTATATTTTAGCACAAAACAATACAGGTTACTTATACAAGCCTTAAACATACTTGTATAAACTTTAAACATACAAAATATAGAACTGAAGCAACTTACGAACAAATTCAACTTATGAACGATCTTGTTTGTAAGTAGGGGCAGCGTCTGTACTCTCTGTACATTGGTGAAAAATACAGGGGGGGGATACAACATTTTGCATGAGATAGTACACGAACAAACAATAAACTTTCACCCACAAAGTTATGTAGGTTTCCTGTAATTATGCTCATTCATTCACCCAAAAATTTGGACAGCTGCAGAACAATCTTTCACAAGCACGAAAAAAAAACTCTCAAGTGTGGCAATTTTTTACTGGAGTTAAACTCATATTGATGATTTACTGTGACCCATTACAGAGTTTAAAAAATTTTTTAGACCTCATTCCAAATCGACTGTGTTCTTAAATGTTGGCAGCAATAAAGTTCTTATTCCCTGCCTGTTTCGAGTATACAACAAAAAGAGAACATTGAATCGTAACATGATCTCTATAAAAGGGACCGCATGTAATATTTGACCACTAGGTGCTGCTGTATTGTTTCGACTCAAAATGACCAAACTGCAACTAGTTACTTCTTATTTTTTGCCTGGCACTTTGCAAAATAAACAAGAAAAAAGGAAAAAAACTACAAAGAAGAAAGAGGGGAGAAAGACAAAAGGAAAGATAAAAAAAGGAAAAAGAGGAAAGTGAAGAACATTTAAAAATAGAAGAAAGAAATAAAAAGGGGAAAAACTGCAAAAATAAAAGATATGAAAGAGAAAAAGAAAAAAGCAAAGAGAAGCAAAAAAGGGAAACAAGAGAAAAAAAAGGAAAACATGACAAAGGAAAACAAAGGAGAAAACTAAAAAAAAGAAGAAAGCGAGAAAAAATAGTCAAGGAAAAAAACGTTTTTTTGGGGGTACCTGTAGCAGCAACATTTCTCAAAGTGACCCTCATGTTATGTGAAATAAATACACATTCCTCCACCTATGAGTAATTAAATAAATGCATTTTTCATTTTTATATGGGAGGTCGCTGGTTCGCGCCTCGGCCGAGTCATACCTAAGACTTATAACATTGGTAAAAAATGGCGGCGCCCTCTGTTGGCTGTGGCTGCATTGGCTCGCTACAACGGGTCAGGTGTATCGACATTTCGTTCTGTGTACATCGTTACAAAGAATGACAATACAAAGGAAATTATTATTATTATTATTATTATATATATATATGTGTGTAACGGGTGTTACAATAACTTTTGTTTTATTGAAATTCCTGCTGAAATATGTTGTATAGTTTTTGAGTAAGTGTCCTGCAATGATGAGTCCAACAGTGCCACCTGCTGGTATGGGGTAAGGTTTGGTTTTGGCTTTTTACTTGTAAACGGAAGGCAGGGTTTGTTTGTCAGCTGTAGTTTTTATGTTTATTTATTTTAATTTTTTTTGTTTTGTTTCTGTCGCCTTTTATGTTAGTTTTGCTGGACGTTGCATGTTGTGCTAAAATGGTAATTCCCCTTATAGAGATCAAAGCCAGCAGAGAAGATTTGTCAGCTGTGGTTTTAATGTTTAAAATTAACTTTTTTGCGGAGCACCAAAAGATCGTGGCTTACCGTTGACAGCCAACAAACTACTACTACTATACAACATATTTCAGCAGGAATTTCAATAAAACAAAACTACTTATTACACCCGTTATACATATATATATTCAACCCAGTTTTGTTATTATTTTTAATTACAAAATATATTTACCACTAGAAAATGCTAAATAATACACACTGTCCCTTCAATGTACATTATTCCCTATTTTAAAAATAATTTTAGAATCCCACGAACATTTGCTGAATTATTGATACATTTACATCATTTGCAGAGGTAATCAGGACAAACCATGAATGAAATATTTTCAACCGAGTTGTAAGACACAAACTGACACAGCTTAACACTACTTTGGCGTTACCAGGATTTGCGCTAATTGGATTACAGGTTCAGGGTTCTCGAGGTTGGCCGCAGCTATTAGGAGCCGCTGCTATTTCAGGCCAGCTAATTGGCTATACACTAAAAGGTGCCATGTTACTCGGCACGGTCGACTTAAATACAGTCACGCTCCAGAGAGAAAGCCAACAGGACCCACAGCCAGTTCACTGTAAGAGATACGGAAAATCAACAACATATAATTCAACTTTTCACAAATATTCTACAGTGAACCTCGGTTCGTGACCATAATCCGTTCCAGAACCCTGTTCGAAAACCCATTTGTTCCATCACCGAAATCATTTTTCCCATTAAAAGTAATGTAAATCATTTTAATCCGTTCCAACACCCTGAATGTTTACCTTGAATGTTTAACATAAACGTAAAGCTAACCCAGGCTAATCGTATGTTCGCGTTATCGTAATCTTCCGTACGAAAGATTACGCTAACATGAACGTGTAAAAATAAAAAAATCAGGTCGTTTACAAGTCATTTAGCACCCGGGTCTCCACAACAAGTGGTGAGCGGTTCATTGGAAAGGGGGCTGCGTTCCAACACCCTGAATGTTGGGCTCCGTTCCAACACCCTCAATGTTTACCTTGAATGTTTAGCGTAAAGCTAACCCAGGCTAATCGTACGTTCGCGTTATCGCAATCTTCCGTACGAAAGATTACGGTAACGTGAACGTGTCAAAATAATAAAAAAGGATAAAGAAAATAATTATGAATAGGATTTCTTGCCTATGTGGTGGTCAGCAGAAAGCAGAGGCAATATCAGACACTCACACACCTTCTTCATATTTTGCTATTATTTCTTTCTTAAATGCAATAGTTGTACACACTACTTTTCTTTTTTCACCTGTAGCAACTTTGCTGCTTGCACCGACTTTCTTCGGAGGCTAAATTAGGGGCTAAAACACTTGGCACACTTATATTAAAAGCGAAAGCAAAACGAAGCACGTCCGCACGCGATAACAGTTGGTCAGGAAAAGAGCGATCTACACCCGTACGCCGCTCAGCATCGCACCCTAGCGTACGCACTCACGCATTACCGGCGTTCGAACTCCGATTTTTTGACCAAACAGCGAAGCAAGAATTTCTCGAAATTTTTGGTCAGACTCCGATTTGTTCGAACTGAGAGGCGTTCGAAAACCGAGGTTCCACTGTATTTGTTTTGGTGGTAAGAACACTAAGCACTAGAGTTTGGTTAAGTTTGCGGTATAGTTTGTAAAAAAGTACCGAATTATCCAATGTGTATCTTCATATTATATCAACAGACTTGATTATATATTCATTTTATTGCAATCATGTGCAAACCCAATTTTTGTAGATTTCCTTTCACTTTCTCTCAGCTCAGACTTTGCATTTGAATGCAACGGGAATCAAGCCCATATCAGTTGTGAGCAGTGTTCCATCTAAAGTGCGCACGTGCGCAATTTCGCACTGCTCGCACAAGAAAATCTAGCCAGCGCACAAAAATGAGGGCTCAAAATTATTAATTGAGAAGCGACTCAAGTCAAAGTTACAGTGCATGAAGGTAAAAATACACGGGTTCCCCTGACGTTGTGTCCTAAATGCGGTATTTTGAAGTCGAGTCGAAGTAGAACGAAGTTGAGTAAAGTTAGTAGAGTTTGTCGAGAACCAGCTTCTTCGGCTCGGCTCACTAAAAGGAACCGGCTCTTTCGGGTCTTAAACGGCTCTTCAGGTTGTTTTTGCTTCTTTAATCCCAACATGACCAAATATTATGTAAAATTATGCACAAAATGACTTAAAGAAAGGGAGGAATAGAACAAAAAAGAAAAAATACCAAAATGAAAAAGGAGTGAAAAGCTGAGAAAAAAAGAAACAAAAGGAAGAGAAAAAAGAAGGAAAAATTTAGAAAAAAGCCAGAAAAAAAGAAAAGACAGAAATGTAGGAAAAAAGTAAATAGAGAACAAAAAGAAAAAAGTAACAGCTCGGAAAAAATAAACACAATGAGATTTTTTTTAAAGGAATTTTTAAAAAAGTAGAAAAAAACATGGAAAAAAGAAAAAGTTTGTGTTGCATTCAAATAATTTCCAATTATATCAAGTGAATCTTTGAAACATTGTACTTCCACTAAAAAAATGTGACTAAGTAAAGTTCTGTATCTTACAACCGACTAAATAAGTATATCAGGAAATAAAAAGAAATGGATATCTTGTGAAAGAATTGTAAGAACAAACGACGTTAGTAGGCCAGACAACCTTTGCAATCGGACATGAGTGAATTCATTCAAAAGAGAAAAATAATTTTGCATTGCCGGAAACTCAGCAAAATGTAACTTGATGTCAAGTTTTGGACATGTTTGCTAATAATTTAGTTGCCACACTAGGGATTGCTGTTGCTCACTGTTGTTTCAAGCGTTGCTCACCGACTTTGTGTGAATGCTCAGACCCGTGGAAAACTACAGGGAACATTGGTTGTGAGAGTGCCAGAACCTGATCCCTGGACCACCAATAATAAAGATGACATACGAAAAGGCATTCGATTTTATCTCACCACACTATTTGGGCTTGTAACAGCTTATAATTGACGTTGATGATGTCAGTGTATTGTTTGTTGATGCCCTTGCAACACCCATATCAGCCTTGTGATCCTGGAAAGGGGATTACCCCATGTGCTGCTCCTTCTCAAGGTTTTTTAATTTCCTCATGCTGTGGTTTTGAGTTTTTCCTTGCCCTCATGAAGGTTTCAGATCAGGGGATGGTTTAATAGTACTCTGTAGTCTGTATATCCCTTTGAGACTTCCTTTAATTAAGAGCTATATAAATAAACACGACTTGACTATTTTTGATTCACAGTACCAGAGATGAATGTTAATTTCTCTGTGCAGTTCACATTTCTTCTAACAAAATACCAAGGAAACAATCGAATTAGATTTCTTGTTGCACTTGAGGGATTAGAAGTACCGTATTTTCCGCACTATAAGGCGACCCTAAAAGTCTTAATTTTTTTCGAAAGCTGACCATGTGCCTTATAATACAGTGCGCCTTATTTATGGATCAATATTAAATCGCAAAGTTTTCCAACTAACTTGCAGCCGCCGACTAGATTTTCCCCCGAACGCCAAGTAGTCCGCGGTGTATGCTGGGATTTATTTACCGGCGTTTCATTGGCTAACCAATGTGTCAATCATCATTTGAATCGATCACTATTGGCTAAAGTTATTCGGAGGTCAGGGGGCGGATCCTTTTTATCATTTACAGGCTGGCATTGGCTGAAGCGGCAAAACAAAGCCTTCAATTCGCCGAAAAAGATGAATGCGTATAGCACGTGGTTGACGGAATACAGAAAGCATTTTTTTACTATTCAGTATTCGTAAATATTTCATTCTCCTCGATTTACTAAACTCACGGATATAAGAGGACCATGGCTGCACATTATTATTGAACACAACTTCGGTGAGCTACTCTGGCTATATATTTCCCCTGTATCTTGTTTCAGACTGAACTCGATGTTTCTGTGATAAGCGGTGCAGATAATGGATGGAATGGAGTGTCTATTTTTAAATTAAACTCAATTCCAAGTGTTTATTGTCATATGCACAGTAAAGTTGAGAGCGAAAATAGAAACTAAGGAATGGTTGGCATTTCTTGAATCCCAAGACTTTAACCTTCCGAATGATGGAACGATGCATTTGAGTGACATCGTACGGACACCGCATCCGCACGTGTCTACGACACGTATTTGCGTCTTTGCAATCTTTGGGAATGTTAAGGGGGTAATCTTTTGGACTGAATCATCTGACTGTTTTGTCCACGTTCCTATTGTAGCGCCTTATAATCCGGTGCGTCTTATGTATGTCAAATATAGGACCAAAAACTATTTTTTCGGGGTGCGCCCTATAACCCGGTGCGCCTGATAGTGCGGAAAATACGGTAAATTTGCGTAGCTTTAACTAGAAATATATAACACAACAAACTGGGGACTTGTTGCTGTTAAGAGACCGTTTGCACATCTGGTTTTTCAAAGATAAGACTGGGCTTTTATTTCAAGAATGGCAGCATTTTTCAACAGCTGCCAAAACAGGAACAAAAGATGGACTGATTGATTTAGTCAAAAATCCAGTTTGGCTTATACAACATCTCTCAGGGGTATAATTTGGAGTAGAGTGATTCCTAGTGTCTGTATCTGAAAATCAAGAACATATGTCCTCCAAGGCAGATGATTAACCTGCTAAGCAAAGGTTGAAGTGCTATTGACCTTGTTTTGTCCGCTTTTGTAACAGCAATCTGTACGTTTGCAACTGGATCCTTACATGTTTTCTTCAGGGGGAAATCCAACAATGGCTAATGAGCTCTGCTTATGATGCAAGTCGGTGAAGCAGCGTGTAAATAACATCTAGTATATGTTTGTACCAAGCTGTCACCATTCCTTATGTAATGCAAAATGTTGAATGAGCTTTTAAAATCTGGCTTGAGAGGGGCGTATACTAACATGAACATATTTTGTTTAGAACCTCAGTGTGATATTATTACGCAGTGTTTTCTGAGTTTAACAGATTCAGATTTAGATCTACTTTACTGTCATTCTAGTTCACGTGTATACAGAACGAAATGTCGATGCATCTGACCCGCACAGTTTCCTTCAATGTACAGATATAAATCAAATGTTGTATTGAGTTGGAGTATTGAGTACTAATAATATACTAAATAATTATGGCTATGTATAGTATTTTACAGTAGTGCAAAGAGTGCAAGAGGAGCAGCTAACCAGATGTGCAAAATGGGCAGTCAGGTAAACAAGTCAGGTAAACAGTAACAATAACACTAGAGTACAATAGTGCAGAGGAGAACAGATGTGCAAGGGGTGGCTAGCTATAAAAAACTGCCAGTAATGCAAAAAAGTCAAACAAAACCAACAGATGTACAGATTAGCAGCAGTTTAGATTTACTATGTGTTTGATTGACAGCCAAGATTGGTGGAATTTTCACATTAAAGAGATTGTGCAATCTGACCATAAAACCAATGTTGGTTCTGTGGTTAGCTGATGATTTGTTACCGTACTTTACGCACGATTAGGCGCACCGGATTATAAGGTGTACCATTTTCAAAATGATGCACAAAAATATGAATTACCGCAAATTCCGGACTATAAGCCGCTACTTTTTTCCCCAAATGTTCAACCCTGCGGCTTATTCAGTGATGCGGCCAGGTTATGTATTTTTTCTAACAGCCGCCAGCGGCGCTCGAGTACAAAAGGTAAGATTTAGACTGGTGGAATATATGGGAGTGTGTTGCTAGCGTGTTTTTGAATAAAGGAGCGTAGGACGACGTCTATATGACAAAGTCTCTTTCCCATACAGAGGAAGACGACTTTAATGACGTCAGTTATGAGGAGGAAGATGAGCACGGTTTACCATGATTCTTACTAATATCGTGGGTTTTTTTAACAGACGCGTTTTCTTGTGTTGCGAGCGTGTTCCTAGTAGCGTTTTGCTACCCTTCACAGACACGGTTTGGGATGAAAGTTATAATAATATTATTAAAGCTTTGAAAACTCTCTCGGTCTAACGTCTTTCTTTGTAAATATGTGTAACCATGTATAATATGTATTTGCAACTGTATATTTTTGTAATGTATTTATTTTAGAGACTTATTCTGATATGTTTTCCACGGGCGAATCAAAAAGAAGGGGCGAATACAACGGGGGCTGATGGGAAGTGGAGTAAAGGTGTGACGTGTTTGTGGACGCAGCGGACAATAGTGAATATATATTTTTCCAACCCTTACCTTTGGAAATATACATTTTTTTTTCCGTGGATTATTTTCAACAGGACCCGGACTCTGCAGGTCTGCGTCATATCTTAAGTACCGGTATCATTTTACGTTCAATTTGCCAGCTGTTGTTTTGGACTGTGTACTTCATATTCAGTTACAATTACGGGACTCCAAGTCGGGTTTGGGTTAATTTCGTGATCTTGTTACAAGTTTTAAAGTGGGAGCATGCGGCTTATATGCAGGTGCAGCTTGTTTAAGTACAAAAGCGGTTATCCTCTTAAAATGTGGTGGGTGCGGCTTATAATCAGGTGCGCTCTATAGTCCGGAATTTACGGTAGTAACCATTTGTTTTCAGCCTGTTCCTTAGCAAATCGGTTATGCTGTTTCATATAACAATGCAAAACAACAAAGTACCATATCTACTGGACCATAAGGCGCCCCTAAAAACCCAAATATTACGAATGATGATGTTGTATAAAGAAGTTAAGAAAAAAAGAAAGTATAAAAGGAGAAAATGGAAAAAAAGACAGGTTTGTGGTTATCCCTTTAATCGGTATATTACCAACAATAATTCGATGCAGAAAATGAATTAATAATTTGATGATTAAAACTGAATGAATATATAGATTTTTATTACATATTTGTCACCGATTTACAATTTCAACCTCGATAACACTAAATTTTGGGGACCCATAGATGTCTGTTGGGACCCATAGATTTTTGAGCATGCGAGTCCCCGGGACTCATCACTTTTCAGAGGGAAAATTAACACTGTTTATGTTCTATAAAATCATTATTTTAATTTAAATGTATTCATTATTTTTATGCAACCTTAGCTCTCACTTTAGTGTTAATTCCATGTGCCTTAATGTCCGGTGTGCTTTATGTATGAAAAATAAATTACAGAAGAATATTTTGGGTGCGCCTTAATGTGTGGAAATTACGGTAACTAATTGGCACCTAACGACCCAAACCCGGATTATTTCATAACAAAATGGCTTCTTCTTAAAATTATTCCAAATTTATATTTTAAATACATGCATTTTACCTTAGCAAGTACACCACTCTGGTTCGTTGAAGCCCGTTCCTACTCGATTCCAAAGCATTTTGGATGCTAACCTCGGTATGCTAACCGTGTGGTCCCATGTGCTTTCACCCCAATCCAGTAGAATCGAACAAAAAACGCGGAACAAACCGGTATTCGGCACCATTTTGTCAGGGATAGACATTATTAAAACTGTTTAGTGGCTATATTTGCACAGATAAAATACATGTATATACCGTATTATCCGCACTATAAGGCGCACCTAAAAGTCTTAATTTTTTTCAAAAGCTGACCATGCGCCTTATAACACAGTGCGCCTTATATATGGCTCAATATTAAATTTGCAAGGTCTCGCAACTTACTCAACAGCCGCCGACTCGATTTTACCCCGAACGTGGAGTAGTCCGCAGTGTATGCTGGGATTTATATACCGGCGTTTCATTGGCTAACCAATGTGTCAATCATCATTTGAATCGATCACTATTGGCTGAAGTTATTCGGAGCCTCGGATTGGCTAGATGGCCAAAACAAACCCTGCAATCGGCCGAGTTTAGCAATGGCGTAGCAAGTCCACGGCGTATGCTGGGATTTATATACCGGCGTTTCATTGGCTAACTAATGTGTCAATCATCCGTTAAATCGATCGCTATTGGCTGAAGTTATTCGGAGCCTCGGATTGGCTAGAGGGCCAAAACAAACCCTTCAATCGGCCGAGTTTAGCAATGGCGTAGCAAGCTTGCTAAAGTATGCCATAAAGGAACATGTTTCATTAGTCTGTATTTGTAAATATTCTACTCTCCTGGATTTACTTCACTCACGGTTGTAAGAAGACAACGATTGCGTATCATTATTGAACGTGAGAATTTAGGTGAGTTATGCGGCTTTATATTTTCCCGGTATCTTGTTTTAGAACGATCTTGATGTTGCTGTGATGAGTTGAGTGAATTAAACTCAATTCCAAGTGTTTATTGTCGTATGCACAGTAAAGTTGTGAGTGAAAATAGAAACTAAGAAATGTTTGGCATTTCTTGAATCCCAAGACTTTAACCTTCCGAATGATATTTGAAATGACGCATTTAAGTGACATCGTACGGACACCGCATCCGCACGTGTCTACGACACGTATTTGCTTCTTTGCAAGCTTTGGTAATCAGTTGGACTGAATCATCTGACTGTTTTGTCGACGTTCCCATTGTAGCGTCTTATAATCCGGTGCGCCTTATCTATGGAAGATATAGGACCAAAAACTATTTTTTGGGGGTGCGCCCTATAACCCGGTGCGCCCTATAGTGCGGAAAATACGGTAGTTTAATACTACATGATGGTGGAAGCAAAGAACTCACGTCCTTCTTGGCTGAGGTCCCGAACAGAGAGAGGGAGTGGTTTATTTTCGTCATGGAAATTATTACAGACAAGAACACGACTTCAAAATAAAAGAATACAAGATTGATAAAAGTACAAGAGATATAATTACACTCATTGTTGAAACGTTACTTTATGTGTGTGTTTGTATGAGAAACATTGTTTTTATATTTAGTAATATAATAACAAGCTAATTACCTTGAGAAAGAAATTCAAGAGATTTACATTGAAAACCTGACACTAATTGGCACCTAACCATTGACCCACATTCGTTTTATGGAAAGAATGCACAAAGTCTTTAATGGGGAAATTCCAACATTCTTGCCTGTTAAACTAAGAGTACACTGCATATTAATATCGCAGTGCGGTTATACATAAAATGTTTTCATGTTAGTCTAAGTCCCTCACAAGCCACTGCATGCTGGGAACTTGGGCAGCACATTAAAAGATTCCGTTTGATCAAACCGGTTAAAAGAAATATCTAAAAATCTTCCTCCTGTTGCATCATCAAAGTACACAAGATGCTGGGAAGTCAGAAATTCTAACCAGGAAGAATGTCGCTTTTCAAAAAGTGATATTTTTCGAAACAATGGAAAGATTGTTTGTCAAAGTTTGGCCAGATGTTCAAATCGACTGACTGTAATTTTATGAAAGGTTATATTGGAACATAACGATTAATTGCACACTTGAGCTAGATCAGGGGTCAGTAGAGGGGTTAGGGCCAGCAAAGCCTTTTATACCAGCCTAAAATATACCCGAATAATGTGAATAGATTTTTTTACCCGTGAATACTTGATAAATAATTGCAAATTGTCAGCTTCTGGTCATTGCTTTTTCCCTGGTTGTGCTGCTTCCAAATACCGTAAATTCCGGACTATGGAGCGCACCTGTTTATAAGCCGCACCCACCACATTTTAAGAGGAAAACCGATTTTGTACTTACACAAGCCGCACCCTTATATAAGACACATGCGCCCACATTAAAAGAATGTAACACAAACACAAAATTAACCCAAACCCGGCTTCAAGTCCCTCGATTGAAACTGGATCTACTTCATTAAAGTACGCAGTCCAAAAATCACAGCCTGCAAAAAGAACAGAAAATGATACCGGTACTTAAGGTTTGATGCAGACCGGCAGAGTTTGGGTCCCGTTGAAAGTAATCCAAAGAAAAAAAGTGTATATTTCCAAAGGTAAGGGTGGGAAAAATATGTATCCACTATTGTCCGCCGTGTCCACAAACACTCACCTTTACCGTCAGCCCGCGCTTGTAACGCCCCTTCTTTTTAATTTGCCCGTCCAAAACATATCAGAATAAGTGTCCAAAATAAATACAAATAAGTACATTACAAAAATATACAGTTGCAAATACATATTATACATGGTTACACATATTTACAAAAAAAGACGGTACACCGAGAGAGTTTTCAAAGCTTTAGTGATAATATAATAATATAACTTTGATGGTAGCAACACGCTAGCAACACGCTCGCAACACAGTAAACGGGTCTGTTAACAAAACATACCGTACTTGTAAAACTCACGGTAAACCGTCCTCATCTTCCTCCTTAGAACTGAAGCCATCAAAGTCGTCTTCCTCGGTGTCGGAAAGAAACAGTGTCATATAAGACGTCGTCCCAAGCTCCCGCAGCCTCACTCGCGCTGTCATTGATGCTGCCCCACGCTGTCAGGATCCACTGGCAGACTTGGGAAAAAGTTGCCTTTCACATGCGGCCAGTTTTAGTGAAAGATTTCTCGCCACTAGTCAAGCCAAGAAGTTGCAGTCTTCCTCGGCGCATATATTCCACCGGTCTAAATCTTACCTTTTGTACTCGAGCGCCGCTGGCGGCCGTTAGAAAAATTACATAAATCGGCCGCATCACTGAATAAGCCGCAAGGTTGAAAGTTTGGGGAAAAAGTAGCGGCTTATAGTCCGGAATTTATGGTACTGTATGTGCTTTTATTTAGCCAATCCCAATAGAGCCATTACTTGTTGCCAGAGTCAGAAATCTGACCTGAGGCCTTCACAATCAGTTGTGCAGGCCCTGAGGTAGGGTTGCGAGATTTTGGGGAAAAAAACTAATTGCAATTTTTCAGACCTGTATTGCAATTTCGGTGTGATTTTCATTTTAAAATATAAGTGAGTTGGTGTGCTTGTTTTGTTTTTGGCGACAACTTAAACATAGTGACATGCAAACTTGTCTCGAGATGACGTTATTACAGACAGAGTATATGACATAACAAAATAACAACTATAGATCGACAAATAAAAACAGAACAGCAGTTGAATAAATAGTCTGCATTGTTGTTTTACAAAAATACAACAAAATTAGAGGAATTCTCCTTTCAGTGTAAAAAAACAATTTAGATCGGCTGGATAGCTACAACCTGGCGTCGGGTAACCGTGACCTCTGCAAAGTCTCTGTGATAAAACACAAGAGTCACGAATGTAGCAGTTTTCCATGAGTAGTAGCTCCAAGTCGTCCCTTTCATGAGTAATGGATCTGGCGCTTGGCAGTAGTGTCTTAAAAATTGTTAGCCTAGCTGTGAGCATACCTTCAGACGCCACATCAGTCGATTCCCGGAGGCAATAAAAATCCAGGGAGCACCCGTTGGTGATTAGCATTTCTTTGAGCTCTTCTGACTTTCCCAATGTCCGATTTAATTACTGAATTGAATGTCACGAGCCGCTTAAGCAACAAGCTTTGCGTTTGTTTTGGTGGCCTTTTGTGCAAGGGCTGTTTGACTGGCAGCTTACACCATCCTATCAAAGCCACGCACACACGTTTTGCAAACTTTGCCTTTATATGCGAGTGCCATCAAAATTAAGTTTCTGAATAATTGGCGCTGTTAAACCCTGAAATAATTATTCTTGTTGGCCAAACACTGCATCCCTCAATTAACAAACTGGAACTAAAAAAACGCATGTTTTGCGGTTACACTATCGCACAACATCACATGGGGATATCGGTTTCAGTTAATTGTGCAGACCTACACAGCGACATAACATGTGTCGATCATAGAGTTGGTTCAGCCAATAAACTTTCGATTTGGCGGAGCCAAGGCCTTCTAGAAGGCCAAAGGAAACATCTATGAACGGTTAGGGAGCTGTAACGGAAGTATAACATCAAAAAGGTGAAGAATAAATTCACGTGTCCACTGCTTTTGCCAAAAATAATTTTTCAGCACTAAATGAGCTAAAAACTTTACGACAAAGCAGCATTAGCTCGGATGGCTATGGAAAATAAGTTTTGGTTGGAACACAAGAATAATCTTTAGGACAAAGTAATTGAAATCTTCATAAGGAAAGAAAAGAGGGTTGTTTTTGTGCAAATAAAAATGTTTTTTTGGGGGGTGAGTAAAATTTGGCTAAATAACAATAAAATAGTGCAATTTTTTAGGTTAATAGTGAGACTTTTTATATGTGTCACAGCTGTATCAGCAGTAACTGTTTTATAGCCACAAAATTGTTATTGATGGTCAGATTGATCAAGATGTAGCACTACTGAAGGCTTTAGTGTAAAATTCACGGTCCGCCACTGTTAAGGCTCTCCAACGTGGTGCCCCCTGAGGACAGCTGAGGAACTTGCAGACCAGTTCTGAAAATAACTCAGCAGCACTGGGTCATTGTGATTTTCTGGTAATTTTTTGTGGTTGACTGAGTTTTTTTTAGCCCTACTTTTAAAAGTAACCTGGTAATAACATGGTAACAACATACTAGTAACATAATAAGATGGTGTTTTATACATGCATTGAGAAATTGTGTGCCCTTAGCGTTAATTACTGACAAAAAGTAGCTCCCAGCTTGAAAAAGGTTGGAGACCCTTGATCTAGACTAACTTTTAGTCTGTGTTAGCGTGTAAGCATGTCATTAGCCGTGCAGTTTTCATTTTACCTGTGAAAAGTGATGGGTCCCGGGGACTCGCATGCTCAAAATTCTATGGGTCCCAACAGAGATCTATGGGTCCCCAAAATTTAGTGTTATCGAGGTTGAAATCGTAAATCGGCAACAAATATATAATATAAATCTATACAGTATATTCATTCAGTTTTAATCATCAAATTATGAATTCATTTTCTGCATCAAATTATTGTTGGTAATATACCGATTAAAGGGATAACCACAAACCTGTCTTTTTCTTATTTGCTCCTTTTATACTTCCTTTTTTTCTTAACTTCTTTATACAACATAATTCGTAATATCAATCATCAAAGCAAGTGAGCCGTTTGAGAGCCGGCTCTCTTTAATGAGTTGAGCCAAAAAAGACGGTTCTCTAAAAAGAGCCGGACTTTCACCACAACAATGACGTAATCTTGTTTTCCGAGATCGGCGTGCAGACGAAAACTCGAACCGCGAGACCAAAACAACGATGGCGGATCTGCCTGAAGAAAAGTTTGGAGTGGAGTAAATCTTTGTTAAAAAAAAGTAATCGGATAATAATGGCAATTATGTGGCAAAAAGGTTGCGTCCCGGGGACGCACGTTGATTTGAGACTACGCGTCCCCAGCAAAAATGATGCGCCTAGGACGCGGGGACACAGGCAAACGAGAACAATGTGCACAAACATCTACTAATTCACATTGAATCAGCATTGTTCGTCATTTGACGAGCTTTTTCTTTTCCAAGCAATTCCACGTAAAGTGAACTGCACCTGTACGTATTAGCCATCGCTGAGCCTTATGCAAATCGTGCCCGCTTTTTCGTCTCCCTTCTGTATAATTACACCTACAAAAGCACAAATATACGAGCCAGCCATCCAGGTGCTAGCACGTGCTGGCTCTAATGGCGGCAAAATGAATACTTGCTCAGCACGCCAGGAACACAATTTACCGAGCGACAAGTGCACTCGTACATGAGGCCAAGCGAAGCCGACTGAAGCACAGCATGCGCAGGCGGAAATAAAAGATCCGGTGAGGAGAAAAATCATAATAAAAGATCCATTAGCAATGTGTCCAGAGTGAAAGGTCACTAGTTTTTGCACAACTTCAAACATTTTCGACAAGCGCTCCTGCTGTAAATTCTACAGTTTATAAACCGCTTCCAGAGACAAGCCAGCTTGGCTGTGCAGAGTTTGAAAATAATAACAAAACTAAAATGAATAAATCAATAAAACAATATCAGGTCACTTGAAGTTCACATTCCCTTTTATGATCAATTCCCCCCCAAAAAAGCTTTGATCTCACTCAGTCTTCCTTTCTCTCGACTTCACGCTGGATCCATTGTAATTCGAAAAAGAGAACAAACAAATTCCGACAGAGGAAAGTAAACCCGCCTACCAGTAAAATCCAAGTTCTGTCTAACAAAGGGCAGAGTGGAACCTGAGGACAAGTACTTGGGGACATACATTTGTAAATCAACTGTGTTTTCTGAACTGTAAGGCGCATCCAAAAACCCTGAATCGGCCACGTCTTAAACGTGAACCTGCACCTTATAATCCAGTGCGCCTTATATGCGGACAAAATTGGAAATGCCTTACCATATTTGTGCAATTATTGATCAGTTGATATTTAGGGCGGCATTGTGGATCAAACTGGGAACATAGATAGTTGTTCACAATTACATAACATCAGGGTTGGGTAGGGTTACTTTAACTGGATTACTTTCAATTACTTTTGGATTACTCCAATACCAAATATGCTAATAAAAGACAAAAGAAACTAAATATGAATAAAATGATGACTCACAACACGTGGTAAGCTTTCTCTCCTGGCTTTGATCTCTTTGATCTCCGGCAAAACTAACATCAAATGCGACAGAAACAAAATGAAAATAAATCCAAACAGCGTGCCAACATCATTTTTGCCGTTCCATGTATTCCGTTACTCACCAAGCCTGCACAAAATTGAGTAATATTATTCATATTTAGTTTCATTTGTCTTTTATTAGCATATTTGGTATTGGAGTAATCCAAAAGTAATTGAAAGTAATCCAGTTAAAGTAACCCTACCCAACCCTGCATAACATTGAATGCAATGGGAATCAAACCCAGATCAGTGCGCTGAATCGTAACCACTAGACCACTAGGTAAACACACAGGTATTACCTCATTTTCACACCATTTTCAGTCATACCAGATACATCAAAGTAGAAACAATTTTGTTTAAAGTTTTCTCAGCTCAGACAAAGCATGGTAAGTAACAATCGTTTTGAATTCAATTACATATTTCAGAGCGGCCACATTACTTCCCACAATGCTGTTCTCTTCATTCAGTTAAGAGGGACTGAACTACTTCCAACAATGCCCTTATGTCTGTTCAGAAATTCATGCGCTTTGTCATGACTTTGCGACAAGGTCTGACAATAATAACATCAACAATTTGGTACGGTGACTAAAAAAAATGGATGATGAGACAAGACCTAATGCCTTTTCCATTTGTTGTCTGTATCCTTAGTGCCTGCAAATGGCTGGCAACCAGTTCAGGGTGTCACCTGCCCACTACCCAAAAATAGCTGGGATGGGCTCCAGCACCCCTGTGACCCTAAGCGGTGCAGATAATGAATAAATGTATCCTTTGTGGTGTAGTAGATAAGATTTGGCGCACTCCAAGCTGTGATTTGAGTTAGATTCCCGTTAAGGTAGGTAGGTAGATAGATAATGTTATTTATAGATGGATAGAAAACTGCAATGAGCAGAAAAACATCTGATAACTGATTGTTAGGTAATATTAAATAAAATAACGTCTACTGGTCCTTTAACATTACAAAAGAAATAATATACAGACAGAACATTTGACATTTCCTCAAAACTTCAAGGAAAATGAAATATATGCCACCTGAATGCAGGGATCAGAATTTTCCGCGGATCCGCGGATTTCCGCTGTTTTTGAACCCCAAAGGCATTCCGACTTTTTCACTTTTTCTCTTGCGTAGCAAACAAATTCAAAATCCGACTGTCTCACTCTTTCCTTTATTGCTATGGCACACCCTGGCGGCCGTTAGAAAAATTGGCCGCATTGTCGCACAAGCTGCAGGGACTGAACTGCATTTGAACTTATCTTGCAGTATTTACAAAAAAATCAGTTATGTGGGCAAATTATTTTAATCTTCTAAAAATGTTACTTAAATGATAAATATAAGCATGGTTTTGGACAAGTAAATTGCCTAAAACCCAGGTTTTTTTTTTTTTTTGGCTCCGCCCTGGTTTATTCCTGGACGCTGGCTATTTCAGCTGAAAATGAAAATCTCCATTCTGATCCCTGTGAATGGGTGGTGAAAATATTCACAGGTAGTGTCTTTGCGACTAAATAAGCAAACAGAAAACAGGAAGGCTAAAAAGAGAGAAGAGTTTTAAATCAGCCATGGAATTTTGAATGACTTTGGCATTTTGGGGCACTATTTAGCGGGCATAATCAACGGTCACAGATGCCCAAAGTGACAATCTGCAAACATTCTAATGAGCCAATCCAGCTCAAAAAAAAACAATTCAAATCCCAACTGTCCGATCGCCGTTTAATGACTTTGAAAACGGGCATCGACACGAGGCGGAGGCGATACCTGTGCCGCAACGTTTACACGCTGATCGATACGAGTTGATGGCTGCCCGGGGAGGAGGACCAAGACGACGAGGCGGATGAAATAAACAAGTGGTGAAAAGAAATAAATCCATAGATCAGCAGGGAGGGGGGGGACATAAAAACTTAACAGTTTCTGGCAGTTGCTGAGACTCCGGCGGGGACGGAGTGATTGCCGACAAAGACGTTACAGTAAATGCTTCACACAGATGTCTGGGTGTCATCCAGAAAGAGAGATGGTGGCGCCATTTTGTGGGATTTTTAATCAATTTAGACTCATCACGGAAGATAGTCCATTACAGCAAAATGGGAAATAAGTGTTTAAGAATGAGTAACATTTATTGCAAAATGTAGTTTTACTTCCAAAGGTGAGTAGGGGTTCCCACTGACATGGAATTTAGTCCATAGGTGGCTTAAGTACAACCTAAAGACAGTTCTTTACTGTAGCTAATGAACATGAATACAATCAGGGGTCCTGTAATATTTGTTGTAAATTCAATTTACCGTAAATTCCAGACTATAGAGCGCACCTGATTATAAGCCGCACCCACCACATTTTAAGAGGAAAAATGATTTTGTACATACACAAGCCGCACCTGTATATAAGCCGCATGCGCCCACATTTAAAAATGTAACACAAACACAAAATTAACCCAAACCAGACTTCAAGTCCCGCGATTGAAACTAAAAGTCCTTCATTAAAGTCCACAGTTTAAAAATCACAGCCGGCAAAATGAACGGAAAATGATACCGGTACTTAAGGTTTGATGCAGACCTGCAGAGTCCGGGTCCCGTTGAAAGTGATCCAAGAAAAAAAGTGTATACTTCCAAAGGTAAGGGTGGGAAAAATATATCAGATGAACACATTTACTTACGCAACTCCTTTTTCTTCAACCAACTTTTTACCCCCTCTTCTTTCCTTGTCTGTCCCTCACCTTTAGGGGTCCCCATTTAAACTCGGCACCCCGCGTTTGTTCCGCCCCTCATTTTTCGTTCACACGTGCAAAACATATCAGAATAAGTGTCTAAAATAAATACATTACAAAAATATACAGTTGCAAATACATATTAAACATGGGTTTCACATATTTACAAAGAAAGACGGTACACCGAGAGAGTTTTCAAAGCTTTAATAATAATAACATAGCTTTGACAGGGCAGTTAATGGTAGCAACACTTGAGCGCCGCTAGCGGCCGTTAGAAAAATGACATAAATTGGCCGCATCACTGAATAAGCCGCAGGGTTGAAAGTTAAGGGAAAAAAGTAGTGGCTTATAGTCCGGAATTTACGGTAAAGAGTTTTACCATGTTTATTAGTGTATAACGCCGACCCCCCTTTTGTTTAGTTTTTTTTACTAAAAATCGGTGTAGAATTTTGTTTCACTTTCTCCCAGCTCAAACTTAGCATAGTAAGTGAGAAACGTTGTTGAATATGTGCAGCCATGATTAAAAAATTCGAATGACAACATAAACTATGAACACAATACCAGCATGAAATTTACTTGTGCTTTTTTGTTTTTATTTATATCGTTTCGGGGGATTTTCTTTTGTCTTTTTGTCTCCATTAACATTTGTTTCTGGTACTATGAGTAAAATCACTTTGATGATGAGATAAAATCAAAAGGCCTTTTTTCTTTGTCGTTTATATCACTGGTGGTCCGGTAGTTAGGATTCAACGCTCTCTCCGCCGTGCCCCGGGTTTAATTCCCGTTGCGTCCAAAGTTTTGCGATTGTGGTCAGCGATATTATTAAAATGTGTGTATTTATGTTTTTTTAATTTTGGGGGGTTGCCGGTCTACCTAATCTTATAGAATAGATAATAATAAATATACCTTTATTGTAATTTATTGTCATTGTTACAACATGGGTTGAATATATTGTGACAACGAAATTGGACGTGGCACTCCAGGCCCACATTTTACAGTGAGGATAAAGAACAAAGAAGATGTTTGTACTGTCCTTGTTACATAGGCTTTGCTTTCCTCCGGAGGGGGCGTATGAGGGGGTGAGGGACAGACAGAGATGGCCGAATCCAACTAGATGTTTGATCTTACTGTCCAGTGTTTTTCCTTAATTGCTCAGTCCATTGTATGTGCAATGTTCTGCGTCTACATACCTCATTTTGTTAACTTTTAATTTTGTATAATGTTCCTCATATTTGTGAAATGCTGTGTAGTTGTTTTTCACCATACAGCTTTGATTGGTTCAAGCAGCATCTGTCAACTTTCACTCAAGGACAAAAATTAGACTTGAAATATAAAAGAAAGAAAAATCTGATAATTATGATAACTATTGATACCGACTGATAAGAACGTTTTAATGCTGATAACCAGGGTTGGGTAGGGTTCCTTCACCGGATTACTTTCAATTACTTTTGGATTACTCCAATACCAAATATGCTAATAAAGACAAAAGAAACTAAATATGAATAAAATGATGACTTACAACACGTGGTAAGCTTTCTCTCCTGGCTTTGATCTCTTTGATTTCCAGCAAAACTAACAAAATGCGACAGAAGCAAAATGAAAATAAATCCAAACAGCTTGCCAACATCATTTTTGCCGTTCCAGGTATTCCGTAACTCCCCAAGCCTGCACAAAATTTAGTTATTTTATTCATATTTAGTTTCTTTTGTCTTTTATTAGCATATTTGGTATTGGAGTAATCCAAAAGTAATTGAAAGTAATCCAGTTAAAGTAACCCTACCCAACCCTGCTGATAACATAATTTGTCATATCGCCCAGGCCTAATATAAGATTAGATTTTAAGACCCCAGAAAAGAATAAAAACAGGTGGGTTGTGTTCCTTAACTCACAGTCTACCGAGATGACAGGTTAAAATGCTGTTTCGACTTGTGCCGACCTTTCTACCATATTTGGTGGAAATCCTTTGGGTTGACTTCCAATCTACCTATCCTGATATCATTAAACAGTGTCACAATTGTGAAACCGAAGTCTGTAATCTACGGCTGTGTAGAAAATTCTCATGTTTTTGTGTTTACTGCTGATGCAACTGCCCTGTGCTGCAATATACGACCACAGACAATCCCGGTATTGATGTGAACTTTGTCCGGCATGTTTGAACCAACCCAACCGGATTTGACCCGGCCACTTGACTAAAAGCTAACTAATGAAGACACTGTAAAAGACGTATTGATTTTTTTCCTCTCGCTTCTCGTCCTCCATTATGTCCACCCTCCATAGGTCCAATTCTCAGGCTTATCGCTCACAGATAAATTAGACAGCACCCAAATTATTTGAATTGACCCAAATAACAGCATTAAAGGAGGCGGAAATCTTTTGTGATACATTTGGGTATTTTAGAATGACAGTGAACTTTTACTGCAGTAATACATGTTTTCTTGATTATTATATATAATCATATATAAAGAGAACGCGTTTTTAACTTAAGGAATTTGAATCTATTACAAAAAACTGAGACTGAAAAAAAAAAAAACAGTTTGAGGCTATTTACCGTAATTTCCGCACTATAAGGCACACATAAAAGCCTTTTTTTTTTCAAAAGCTGACCATGCGCCTTATAATACAGCGCGCCTTATATACAGATCAATGTTAAGTCGCAAAGTCTTGCAACTAAGGCAAGCAGCCGCCGACTAGATTTTCCCCCGAAGGCGAAGTCGTCCGCGGTGTATGCTGGGATTTATATACCCGAGTTTAATTTCCTAACCAATGTGTCAATCGTCATTTGAATCAGTCACTATTGGCTAAAGTTATTCGGAGGTAAAGGAGGCGGATCCTTTTTTATCATTTACAGGCTCGCATAGGCTAAAGGGGCGAAACAAAGCCTGCAATTCGCCGAAAAAGATGAATGTGAATCACACGTTGGGTTGCACTACGGCATAGAGAAAACATTTTTTAATATTCTGTATTTGTAAATATTTTACTCTCCTGGATTTACTACACTCACGGTTGTAAGAAGACCATGGTTACGTATCATTATTGAACGTGATGGCTGCAAGAGAACTTAGGTGAGCTATGCGGCTTTATATTTTCCCGGTATCTTCTTTTAGAACGATCTTTGTGATGTTTCTGTGATGAGTCTATTTTTAAACTCAATTCAATTCAAAGTGTTTATTGTCATATGCACAGTAAAGAACCCCGTTTCCCTGCACAATCAAATTCTTACTTTGCTGTCCACACAGTTGCCAGCAAAAAATAAAATGGTAATTAAGAAATGTTTGGCATTTCTTGAATCCCAAGACATTAACCTTCTGAATGATATTTGGAACGATACATTTGAGTGATTGGTGACACTGTTTCTGTACATGTCTGAGACACGTATTTGCAAGCTTTGGGAATGTTAAGGGGGTAATAAGTTTGACTGAACTATCTGACTGTTTTGTCGACGTTCCCATTGTCGCGCCTAATTTTTTTACTCCTTTTAAATTTCTCAGGTGCAATTGCACCTCCAATACACTAGGGGACGTCCGAGATTAAACAAATGTGTAGCAAATGGGCCGAGTTACAGAATTTCACCACACCGATGAAGCTGCAGCCACCAGAGTCATCATGACTTTAATGACACTGTCATGAACTACTTCCGAAAAGTGCTAAAAAGAAGGCAGAAGCAAGTGTCATTGGATAGATATTTTAAGAGAACATCCTGTAGCCAGTCATCCGCAGCAAAGAGATTTGAACGTGTGAGCAGCCCTCAGACAGAAGAGCTCCCCGAAGTTTTTATGGAAGGGGACTCTCCTTCCAAACAATAATTTTCCTTCCTCCTCCATCCCTTTCACCGTCCATCTGCGCCTTCTGCTGACCACCACAGGTAAAAAAAATCCTATTCATAATTCTTTTTTTTATCCTTTTTTTATTTTTACACGTTCATGTTAGCGTAATCTTTCATACGGAAGATTACGCTAACGCGAACGTACGATTAGCTTGGGTTACATTTATGTTATTTGCGTCTTGAAGGTAAACAAAGGTAAACATTCAGGGTGTTGGAACGGATTAAAACGATTTACATTATTTGTAATGGGGAAAACGATTTCTGTTTTCGAACAAATCGCTTTTCGAACAGGGTTCTGGAACGGAATATGGTCGAGAGCCGAGGTTCCACTGGACTGTGGCTCTTTGCCTTGTTTCATGTTTAGTTTTTTTTTGTGTATTGAGGGTGGACACTTTCCTTGAAATTAACTCAAGAACAATACTTGTTGTATTGTAAGGAGAGGAGTGTGTTATGGGAAATAATGTTTTTAATTGTTGGTTTTGTGTCCGTCTGTCTTTCATGGCGGGTGGTTTGGCTCTTTGACTCTCACAGTTAAAAGATTTTGGCTCTTTGTGTCAAACTTGTTCGCCACCCCTGATGTAAGCGATAATTAAAGTGAACCACACTTGTCTCTATATTTGAATGTCTTAGTGATTAGAAAAAAAAGGTTTTGAGTGACAAAAATTCCGTGTTTCACCACTTACCACGGTGATCATCAACGTGTCAGTTTTGCACACTATAGCAATAACTTTCTGTCAGTCGCAGCAGAAAGTTGTGAAAGAGGATGCTTTGACAAATGTCTAAAGGGTGAAAATTGTTCCACGAAAGTGTCCTTCAGCGTGCTGGCACACAAGCTCTTGAGGCCAAATCCCAGGAAAAACGACCTTCTTAAAACCCAGAACGCTTCGAGCTAAGTGATGGCAGCAGAAACTACTGCTTGCTGATCCTATCACTTAAAACACAAAATCAATATGCTTAAATCAGCAGTCAAAGCTGGGAGCTTTGCCCCTTTATTAAGACACTCATCTTGTCACCGTGCAAGACAGCATACAGTACACACACAACCAAATTCTTTTTTTTTTCATCAGAACTTCAATTTCACGCACCTTCACTTCGCTTTATTCACTGTCTATTATCTTATGGGGGCTGACAGTTAAAACCGTAATAATATAGTCATTATGCCACATCTCTGGTTGGACGGAATTAGATTCGCTTCTGTCCTGACTAATTAAGACGTGCGTCCCAAAAGTAATACTTTATCAACTTTCTGTTAAATGTTAGGGCAAAAATGATCTCCTTATCCTCGTCAATAAATTTACATTTTTAAAAAGACCACAATTGTATAATTTGATAGTTTGCATTCAAATCGAATGACGCTCATTTTATGGTAATTACCATGTTATCAAATCAATTTAGACATCTCAAAAATATCTTTGCATGATTATAATATACACATTGCCTTTTATGATGACAATCTGCAGAATTTACCATATTATGTATAACGTCCACCCCAAATCTTAAAAAGTATGTGTGGCCATGATTAAAATCCTTTGTTGCCAACGTAAACCATAAACACAGTACCAACATAAAAAATACAAAAAGGATTTAATGTCCTCCTCCATGAGCTGCTACCTGATTGGATTTGGTGCGTTCCAAATTATTCTAGGAGCTATGTTGTAGTTCCAGGTAGGGTCACCCATGACAAACAGTCCTAGGTAAGGGGTCAGACAAAGCGCAGCTCACAAACCCCTTATAACAAGACTAAACGTGGATGACCGAGGCCCCCCTCTGGAGCTAGGTCTGGAGGTAGGGATCCGTTGGCGAATGCCTGGTGGCCGAGCCTTCGTTTAAGGGGTCTGGCTGGACACAACACAAAGGGACGACGTGGTTCCCTTACCCCATGGGCTTACTACCTGTGGGAGGGAACAAAGGGGTCGGGGGCGTAGAGAATCGGGTAGCAGCCAAAGGAAGGGTCCTTGGCACAATGATCCCCGGACCTGGGATCGACAGATGGATTGATGCAGCGTCTGCTGTCATGCAGAACCTGTACCAGTCTGTTGTGGTAAAGAAGAAGCTGAGTCGAAAGGCAAAGCTCTTGCTTTACAGGTTGATCTACGTTCCTACCCTTACCTATGGTCATGAACTGTGGGTAATGACCAAAAGAACAAGACCCTGGATACAAGCGGCTGAAATGAGTTTCCTCCACAGTGTGGCTGGGCTCTCCCTTAGAGATAAGGTAAGAAGCTCAGACATCCAGGAGGACCTCGGCGTAGAGCCACTCCTCCTACGCATTGAGAGGAGCCAGTTGAGGTGCCTATCTACTAAGAATGCACCTTAGAAGGCTCATCTGGCAAGAGTTCCAGACATGTCCCACCTGCAAGAGGCCTCGGGGACGATCCAGGACACACTGGAGATACTATGTCTAGAGGCTGACCTGGGGATCCCGCACAATGAGCTAGATAAAGTGGCTGGGGAGAGGGAGGTCTGGGCTTCCCTGCTGAGGCAACTGCCTCGACGATCTGACCCCGAATAAGTAGAAGAAAATGGATAAATAGATGGAATTAATGTCCTTTAAAGTCGTTTCCCTTGTTGTGCTTTTTTTGGTCGATTAATATCTTTCAAGACAATTCTATAAACATTTATTTCTGGTACCGCAAACTAAAAATAATGTAATAATGAGATAAAATCAAATGCCTTTATGTATGTCGTCTATATCACTGGTGATCTAGTGGTTAGGATTCTGCACCATTGTGACCCAGGTTAGATTCCTATTGCGTCCAATGTTTTGCACTGGTTGTCAGCAATATATTCGACTGATCAATCATTGCACATACACGGTACTATACTACCGTAGAACCTTGAGTGTGTCCCCCACTCTTTTCTTTGAGCTATTTTTAGGTAAAGAAATTGTGCGTCATACAGAAAAAATATGGTATGTAGTTTTGTGGATGTTTTTCTGTTATCCAATATTTGATATACATTCCTGTTGACGATTAAAGCTCATTCTAATCTCGTTTCCACTACTCCTCGCTGATGTTTGCACATAACATTCCTGCACCCGATTCATCATGATGTAGATGAGCGATGAGCACCATAAAACTGTCAAGATTTGCCAGCGTCAATTATGTGTGCCCAAATACCGAACCTCTGACTGGAGAGAAAGAGCTCCAACTCTGTAGCTGACACATCGGGTCATGTCTGGTTTTGGCATTGAGGAAGGCAGCACGAGGATGAAGGAAAGTCGCCTCTTGAATGCTTCGAGGGCTTTAATGTGAATTTGTGTGTCAGTGCCCTTTAAATGGCTTCCTAATGTCAAAATATGAAGCTAAATGACACAGAAATGTCACTCAAGTGGCTGATTTTCATCTTGGGTACTTCCAAGTTTGAGCGTTTGGATTAGAATAAACTGTATAAAGATACTATCATTAACAATTTGCAGCACAAAAGCTGTTGCAAAAACAAATGTACAAACAGCCTGAGGCTCCGACTTAAGACATGCAAGTTCTTGTTATTCAACGGAAAGATAATTGTGGTTGAGCGATTTGACTTTCACGCTAGTCCTTAATAGGAGTTATTTTCACGCTTAAAAAACAAATTTAAAATCATTTTTTGTCATAATTTTTGCACAGAATACTTTATTGTGTATACCTGTATATATAAATCAAACTTTCCCCAAATCAATGTTGATGAAGAAGAATTAGAATTGCATTTATCGTCATTCATAACAACATAGTTTAGACATGGCACTCCAGGATAAACACGTAATAAAAAGAAAAAGAAAATAAAGAGAATCATTTCAGGATAACTTGTCAAAAACAATCAGGATTATTATGTTCTTTTTACCTTTTACAGAAACAATGGCGGGAAATTTGATTTCCAGACCAAACCGAATCTAATTTGCAAGTTGGGTCTTGATATAAATTCAAGATGATCGGTGATTATGGAAAAGTATTCTCAAGTAACACAAGCAAAAAGTAGCACCACTGCCCAAAAATGCTTAATGCAAAAATTTTGCATTAAGACTGTCAGACTGTGTGAAACTTTTCAACGCTCTCCATCATGGTGCGTTCTTCCAAGGGGCTAACCTCTGTTGTTTGCTGATCACGCAATTACGTTAGACTGTAATAAATCACTGAGCTAATTACTAAAAAAAACAATAAAGGAACTTTTTGAGTTTGTGACTCATCCCCCACCACCCTAAAGCTTGGCTAATAAAATATGCAAGGACAACTTGAAATGCGACAAGAAGAAAAATAACGGCGCTCTCACATGCGCAGCAGATTGAAAAATAAATTGCCTGTGTGAGTGACAGCCGCGGACTCTCGCTATTAGAACGAATTCGATTTGGAGAAAGAAAATCAGCCGGCCATGACCCTGGTGTGATTGGGACAACAGGGATATTGAATATCCCTAAGCATTTCCCTGCATTGGCATCAGCAGACATCAAATGTTGGGCTTTTCCCCTTCAGTCGAGTCTCTGAAGGGTTCAACTCAAACTTGGCTAAAAGTGCTAAAGGTTTGCAAGTTGCTAGCAGCGTTTCTCTAACGTCGCATCATACAGGGTTATAGAAATTCGTTTCGTGAAAAGTTTTAGGGATGTATGTTAGGTTTAAAGTTTTAAAGCAGTACGAGTTTCTAATCATTTACAGTGGAACCTCGGTTTTCGAACGCCTCTCAGTTCGAACAAATCGGAGTTTGACCAAAAATTTCGAGAAATTCTTGCTTTGCTGTTCGGTCAAAAATTCGGAGTTCGAACGCCGGTAATGCCTGAGTGCGTACGCTAGAGTGCGATGCTGAGCGGCGTACGGTTGTAGATCGCCCCCACCCCTCGTGACCAACTGTTATCACGTGCACACTTGCCTCTTTTTGCTTTCGCTTTTAATATCGGCGAACGGAGTGTTTTAGCCCCTAACTATGCCTCCAAAGAAGGTCGGTGCAAGCAGGACAGGTGAAAAAAGAAAAGTTGTTCGTACAACTATTGCCTTTAAGAAAGACATAATAGCTAAATATGAAAGAGGTGTGCGAGTTTCCGATCTTGCTAGGGAATACAGCATGCGCCTTCTGCTGAACACCCCAAAGGTAAGAAATCCTATTCATAATTATTTTCTTTATCTTTTTTTTAACACGTTCGTGTTAGCGTAATCTTTCGTACGGATGATTACGATAACGTGAACGTCTGATTAGCCTGGGGTAGCTTTATGATTCGAGGTAAACATTCAGGGTGTTGGAACTGAGCCCAAAATTCAGGGTGTTGGAATGAAGCCCCTTTCCAACGAAGCGCTAGCCACTTGTGGTGCTAATTGACTTGTAAGCGACCTGATTTTTTTATTTTTACACGTTCATGTTAGCGTAATCTTTCGTACGGAAGATTACGATAACGCGAACGTACGAGTAGCCTGGGTTAGCTTCACGTTTACGTTAAACATTCATGGTAAACATTCAGGGTGTTGGAACAGATTAAAACGATTTACATTATTTTTAATGGGAAAAATGATTTCGGTGATTGAACAAATCAGTTGTCGAACAGGGTTCTGGAACGGATTATGGTTGAGAACCGAGATTCCACTGTATTTTTTATTTTTAAAGGAACTCTTCCATGATTTATCCATTTAGTTATTTATACATTTAAATACATCGATAATTTGGATATACCTGTAGATACAAAAGTATCCAAAATGCATAGTCATTTAACGGACAAAAAGCCTTTGAGCCTTTAATATATATATAACAAAAACGAAGGAAATATAGTTATCGCCAGAGTTGTTTAACTAAAATATGAAAGCCACAAGTGATGCAATGCATATTTCACCGTATGAAAATACTATCCCCAGTGATTTAGGATCTAGTGTCAATATTCTAAAACACTACTGCCCCTCAATGCCAAGGTCATCTTTGAAGAGCAGGCGGACGCTTAACAACTGCCATTTCAAAAAGATGGCCCGCAAGCTGGCCTTTTAGATGATTAAATCCGGCGAGTATTTCAAAAGAAAGAGGAAGTCTCTGGGTGATTTCTTTTAAAAGTTATGATTTCTTTTAAGTAACCGCAAACCAAATATAACATTGGTAAAATGGCGGCGCCCTCTGTTGGCTGCGGCTGCATCGGCTCGCTACAACGGGTCAGGTGTATCGACATTTCGTTCTGTGTACATTGTTACAAAGAATGACAATACAAAGGAAATTATTATTATTATTATTATTTATCTGCCGCTAGAGGGCAGTGTTGCACTTGCATAGCGTGGCGAGTTGGTTCAGTTGTAAAACTGCATTCACTGTTAAAATAAACTTATTGACACACTAAAAGCCAAACATAAAAAAAAAATCCCCGTTGCTGGATAATAAATGTGTTGTCTTTAGAAAAGCTCCCTTGTCATCCGTGATTATAATACGTAGGGTAGTTTATTGATAAAGCCTGAATGTAAAAGTATACTACTGAAAAACGAAGCTAAAAAATTGGAGTCGACATTCTTTTACTGATCTGGCCGACCTCAGAACAGAAAGTTTGGATCTGGTCCCAGAGCCAAACTGAGTTTGACACCCCTGCTTTACACCATAAAACATCGGCGAATAGATAATAAAAGTGCATCTGAGTCAGATCAGGAGGCTTCGCCTGTTAATGGCAACAATGAAAACCAGTACTATTTGTTTTATGTGGGGAGCAAACCCCTACACAAAAAACGTCCTGTAGAGGGATGGGCGTCGCCTAGGGTGTACTTGCCCAAGACACGCATAATAAAGTGCTGCCCCAAGACCCTGGCAGTTGAGACGTGAACCGTTGAGTAAAGTTTAAGATATAAATTGAAGTTTCTAACATATCTAGCGGTTTCAATACCAAAAAGGAACAATTGCATGTTAACATAATCACATAAAACTTGAGTTTCAATGTTGAAATGAATCAAGGGCTTTAGCGTTTCCTCAGTTTCCATGTGCAGCATTGCCCGCATAAACTCCCTGTTTGACAGCACACATAATCCAATCAATATCCTTTTGAATGCCAATAAGCTAGCCTTGTTCGCTAGGCTGCCATCAGAATAAGACAAATGGCACCTCCTCGCCTGAATACGAAGGGCTGCAACAAACGCAGGCGACTTGGTTACTGTTGACCTCGGCTCGTGCATCATATATGTTTGCATTCACTCAGAGCCACCCCCCCAGTTGCGCGTGTTCCGTCCAGACCCTGCGGGGGTTAAGGGGTTGTGCTGGTCAGCATACACTACAGTCAGATACTATACAGATGCTTGGAATTACTACAAGCCCTTCGTGGACTAATGATACATACAAGGAATGCATGCTCTAAACACCAGTGTTCTCGTGTGCCCGCGTCCCTGCGTCCTAGACGCATCATTTTTGCTGGGGACGCATCGTGTCAAATCAAAGTGCGTCCCCAGGACACAACTTTTTGGACACCAAATTGTCATTATTCCCAGATTACTTTTTTTTTTTTTAACAAAGATTCACCGCACTCCAAACTTTTTTTCATGCAGATCCGCCATTGTTGTTTGGGTCTCGCGCCCATCTCGGCAAACGAGATCTCGTTGCTTCGAGATGACGACATTGTTTTGGTGGTTGTCGAGTGAAAGAGAAGTATGCCTCCGTAAAAACAGTTGGCATTAGGTGCAACAAAAAGTTGGTTATTTCTTCAGTGTCGGTAATAAGTCGAAACTTGATACAGAAAGTGGTAACAAAGGCAATAATTCCGGCACGAAAAAACAACGGAAAAATTCTTTAGAAGACCGCGAAGGCAAGGAAAACCAGTTTTGAAGCGAACGATACGACGAAAGATAAACAAAAGAATACTCCTAGCAAGAAAAGGACTTTTCTGCCAAAATGGACTCAATTATATTCCTGGTGACGCTATGAGGAGGATGATAATGGAGGCTACATGTTCTGTGAAGCGTGCACCCAGCGTGACAAAAAAACTGGATTGCATAAATCATTTCGCAATACAAACTTTCAGAAAAGCACATTGGATCGACACAACGACAATGAAAACCACAAATTAGCTATGGAAATTCCGTTGCTGCAATTGAACCTTGAGAAGGCATTACAACTGTGGCGGGACAGCAAACCACAAACAATATATGAACTGAAAAATCTGAAGTAATTAAAACTGCATGAATATATATAGACTAATATTTCAGCAATATTATTTTGTATAATGTACAATATTTTTGTGAACTGAAAAATCTGAAGTGATAACTGCTTTGTATTACCAATTAAGTGTGATGATTAAAACTGAATGAATAGATTTATATATTTATTTATATATTTGTCGCCGATTTACAATTTCAACCTCTATAACACTAAATTTTGGGGACCCATAGATCTCTGTTGGGACCCATAGATTTTTGAGCATGCGAGTCCCCGGAACCCATCACTTTTCACAGGTAAAATGAACACTGAAACACGCATGTTTTTTGTCTTGTTTGCTCAAAGGATGTGTTCGTAGAGTCAAACCGTGGATAGTAATAAATCATTAAACACAGAGGCTCCTTGTGAATATTCCCATTTGACTAAAAAAAAGACACATCAAGTGAGAAATTTTGCTGCAATCATTGAATCTGAACTGAATTTGTAAAAATGAGTGACAAAGGTTCAAAACCTACAGAAAAAGGTTTGTTGTATAACGACAAGAACAAATATGAATAGTTTATCCTTCAGAAAAAGTCTGCCTGAATGTGTTTTTGTTAATTAACATTTTGGAAGCAAAGAACCAAATGTTCGCAGCAAATGGTTTCATGAATTTGTGCAAGTTAGGGCAGTGAGACAAATAAAGTCAGTTTTGGAGGTTGCATTTAAGAAATGGATTATTGAAGATTTGGCTGAACCTTGAGATTAAAGAATTTAAGAGTTTGTTATGAACCCTTCTAAGCTAGATTTCCACAAGCAATGAATGATAAATTTATGTGATAACACATTTAAATTGTCTATGGCAACACCAGGTGTTTGGAGTTTTCACACACACAAATAACATAATCACAAGGAGTCTCAAGGGGCTGCAGAGACCAGACTATAACAAACTACAGACTAATATTACACCATCCCCTGATCTAAAACCTACAAGAGGGCAAGGAAAAACTCAAAAACCTCAGTCAAGTCATGTTTATTTGTGGCACCCTTGATCACAAGGACTCTCAAAGGGCTGCACAAACCACAGGTTATTGCTAACCACAGACTATTATTACACCATCCCCTGATCTAACACCTACACGAGGACAAGGAAAAACTTAAAAACCTCAGTCAAGTCAAGGCATGTTTATTTGTCAAGCTCTTAATCACAAGGAGTCTCGAAGGGCTGCACATACAACACATTATAGCAAACTACAGACTATTATTACACCATCCCCTGATCTAAAACCGACACGAGGGCAAGGAAAAACTCAAAAACCTCAACATGAGGAAAATGAAGAAACCTTGAGAAGGGACTGCACATTAAATAATCCCCCACAAGAAGTCTCAAAGAGCTGCACAGACTATTGCAAACTACAGACTGTTATCACACCATCCCCTGATCTAAAACCTACATGAGGGCAGAGAAAAACTCAAAAACCTCAACATGAGAAAAAGGATGAAACCTTCAGAAGGGACCGCATATGAGGTAATCCCCAAATAACAAATAAAACACATATATTGTCAACATGAAATATAGGTTATTCATAAGCTATAGAATAAAAAAGTGTTTTAGGCCTAGATTTAAACAGTTCCACTGAGGTTGCAGATCGAATCTCACGGAGCAGAGCACTCCACAACATCTTAGTAGCAGTGTTGCGCTAAGCCAGTAGCGGTGCACCTAAGACAGAAGCAACTACCAAAGGAGAGTTTTATAAGAGTAAATAAATCAAAGGCACTCACTGGCTCTCAACAAAGTTATAAAAATTGCCTATTTAAACGATGTCTTATTAGTGTTTCAGAAAAACACTACCCATTTCCAGAACTAAATATGGGAAGATCCTGACTGAAGTGCCCAAATTTGCATACCCGATGACTTTTACGATTTTATTGTATTTTATTATTTTCTTTCTAAATAGTTTCAATACGATCGTATTCAGAAGCGAAAATGTTTTCATTCATCATGGAATTTTTTGCCAACTTTTCGAAATGTTCCCAGTATTTTAATTCCTTTGCTGCACTTTCAGTACTATTAAGAGACATTGCTGCACTTTGATCTATAGACAGCTAAGCATTACATTACCTTACCAGCATCTCGGCCAGAATCTATTGAGAGTTGCTTTTTTGGACAGTCTCCATGAACACTCTGAACGCCCCGAGTGCACTTACCAGGGTTTACTTTGATTAAGCTTCCATCCAAGAGAGATTTTGCATGCATGTACACGCTGTTTTGTTTCAGGCATTACTTCAGATGCAGAATTTGAACGTTGTGGTAGAAATTTCAGATGGAAATTCAAGCATCTGATTGAAGCTTTTACCTTCAATTTTACAGTAATTTATTAGAGTTTTTTTTAGACTCCCTATCCACATTGTATTCACTTTGGGTTGACGGTTATCAGTGTTCTCGTTTGCCCGCGTCCCTGCGTCCTAGACGCATTATTATTATCGTGTCAAATCAACGTGCGTCCCCAGCACGCAACTTTTTTGACACGAAATCTTCATTATCATTTTTTAACAAAGATTTACCGCACTCCAAACTTTTCGTCAGGCAGATCCGCCATTGTTGTTTTGGTCTCGCGGTTCGAGTTTTCGTCTGCACGCCGATCTCCAGTTCGAGTTGTGTAGTGAAAAGTCCGTTTCTTTTTAGAGAACCGGCTTTTTCGGCCCAACTCATTAAAGGGAGCCGGCTCTCAAACGGCTCACTTGCTTTGATGCATTATATTACGAATGATGATGTTGTATAAAGAAGTTAAGAAAAAAAGGAAGTATAAAAGGAGAAAATGAAAAAAGACAGGTTTGTGGTTTAATCAGTATATTACCAAAAATAATTTAATGCAGAAAATGAATTAATAATTTTAATAAGAAAATGTAGTATTCTACTTAATTATATTTGCATGTATTTTTTCCTTCTACACTGAACGTCCAAGCGACTTCATTTTTGAACTTTTTTTTATAATAAACCTCATTCATGTCGAGCAACTCAGTGTCTCACAACAAAATGTTCATTATCAATATATATGATATAAGGAAACACATGTACAATATAACATGTTAAACTACATAAATAAATAGGTTTGGGAAAAGAAGATTTTTTCTTGTATTTTGTAAGGGAAAATACGACAATTTGTAAGGGCATGGAGCACACTAAATTTTGGGGACCCATAGATCTCTGTTGGGACCCATAGATTTTTGAGCATGCGAGTCCCCGGGACCCATCACTTTTCAGAGGTAAAATGAACACTGGGTTATGCACTCGTAGACAGCTGCGAAAGAATGTACGTAAGACACTGGATTTAAAAATCCTCCCCTCATTTTTTACCATGGAAATCATTTTGTTGTAGGACAGTGTATTTTGCTGATATTTTTGGAAAAATAATACTCTCGCTTTAAATAGCAGATTACAACATGTTGATCCCTGGTATGCAGATCTCTAACCGCCTGGGTCATTTGGACACCACTGAAGACGCAACTCTGGAAAGCTCTTATTACGGTACTTCCTTCAAACAAGGTCTTGTAAATAGTTAATAGCCATGCACATAGAATAGTAAGAACACATGTAGCAAAGTCCTGATTTGTCCGCCATTGTGGTTGTCTTCATCATAAACATTATTAAATATTAATGTAAAATGCAACACCTGGGTATGCAAACTGTTACTAAACGTTTATTGGAACATTAGTCCGTTATATTTCCTACCCAAAAAATGACGGATTGCTTTCAATTCCTAGATATTATTTTAGCTTACAATTCAATAAATTCATGAAAAAAAAATTCCTCTATTTATTTAATTTCTCGATTCAAATAAAAAGTCAGCAACAAGAAGATGGCTATTGTGGAGAATATTGGGCTGATACCTGAAATTTATACGAATGCCCATATTAGAGTCAGTACAAACCCTGAGATACAATTAATTGAAAAATTACAGTTTAATGATAGTACAAACAGCAACATGTTTTCCCACTTTGAAGGAAATTTAGACTCTATGCATTATTATCCATGTGTTTTGAATAATACAACACAACAAAGTAATCAAAATTTGTAAAATATGTACAAGAGCGGCATGAGAATTCCATCCATTATCTGCACCGCTTATCCTCAGTAGGGTAGCGGGGGTGCTGGAGCCCATCCCAGCTATCTTTGGGCAGTGGGCAAGGGACACCCTGAACTGGTTGCCAGCCAGTCGCAGGGCACACAGGGACAGACAATTCGCTCGCTCATTCACACCTAGGGACAATTTGGACCGGACAATTAACCTGACAAGTATGTTTTTGGAATGTGGGAGGAAACCGGAGAGCCTGGAGGAAACCCACATATGCATGGGGAGAACATGCAAACTCCACACAGGAGGTTCGATCTCATGACCTCAGAAATGTGCCGCACACGCGCTAACCACTGCTGCGCCGTGCTGCCCGGCATGAGGATTCAAATTGGTTATTGTTGTCTTAACCTTTTACAGCATGTTTTTTTTAAGATTTTTGGTGGTTTGGTACGTTGCTTCATTTTAAATAAATTAATTTGACAAATTCACATTTTAATTATGGAGCACATCACCCAGACCTACCGTAAATTCCGGACTATAGAGCGCACCTGATTATAAGCCGCACCCACCACATTTTAAGAGGAAAACTGATTTTGTACATACACAAGCCGCACCTGTATATAAACCGCATGCGCCCACATTTCAACATGTAACACAAACACAAAATTAACCCAAACCCGACTTCAAGTCCCGCGATTGAAACTAAATGTCCATCATTAAAGTCCACAGTCCAAAAATCACAGCCGGCAAAATGAACGGAAAATGATACCGGTACTTAAGGTTTGATGCAGACCTGCAGAGTCCAGGTCCCGTTGAAAGTAATCCAAGAAAAAAAGTGTATATTTCAAAAGGTAAGGGTGGGAAAAATATATCAGATGAACACATTTACTCACGCAACTCCTTTTTCTTTAACCAACTTTTTACCCCCCCTTCTTTCCTTGTCTGTCCCTCACCTTTAGCGGTCCCCACTTAAACTCGGCACCCCGCGTTTGTTACGCCCCTCATTTTTCGTTCACTTGTACAAAACATATCAGAATAAGTGTCTAAAATAAATACAAATAAATACATTACAAAAATATACAGTTGCAAATACATATTATACATGGGTTACACATATTTACAAAGAAAGACGGTACACCGAGAGAGTTTTCAAAGCTTTAATAATAATAATATAGCTTTGACAGGGAAGTTAATGGTAGCAACACTCGAGCGCCGCTAGCGGCCGTTAGAAAAATGACATAAATTGGCCGCATCACTGAATAAGCCGCAGGGTTGAAAGTTAGGGAAAAAAGTAGCGGCTTATAGTCCAGAATTTACGGTAGTCAGTGTGAAATTTCAAGATGTTTTCTGTAGTCCTGTCAAGTCATTTTATATTTGACAGTGAAAATTACTGGCAAAAAAAGAAACTCAGCTTTAACATGGCAGCTATCAGAGAAGCGCGGAGGCGTATTGATGTTTCTTTATCGACGTTGCAATTAGCCAGTATTTTAAGGCATAAAAGTCCATCAGCTTAATGTCATCGGAACACACAAACACCATTCCTGTTGTTATTGAGAGTCCTCTCGTGTGGCCAATCCGACAATAAATCTGAGCACGTACTTTATTTAGTGAGTGGCTGAGGGCCGACTGGCACATTTCAATCCCTAGCTCAGCTTTTTGTATGCAGAGGAAAGACATACCGACATGATAGCTTAATGTGCTATTTAAATTTAATTGCGCACTTTGTGCACTTAAAACATTAAATCTAAAATGTTCAGAACAAAATCATCTGCCATCCTTGTGCATTGAAACACTTCTAATGGAGCCTGAGGCAGGACATCCATGCAGTGTAAACCATTACGTTTAGAGAACACTTAGAATTTTTTTTTTTTTTTACGTCTTAACAATATGTGCTCATTTGCGTTTCAACATGAATTGTTGGTGGACATGATTTCAGACCCTTGAAGGGGCGTTACGTGACCCAAATAAAAGCATATGTTGGATTTTGTGTGTGTGCATGGCCTTAAGCAAGGATGTCAAACTTGGTTTGGCTCTGAGGTCGGGTCCAGACTTTCCGATGTCAGGCGGGCTGGATCAGTAAAAAAGTGCACTTTTACACCTCAACCAATTCACCACGCTATACAAACTAAACACTGCCCTTTAGCGGCTGGAGAGAGCATTTGGCTTGCATTTATTTAAAACATCATAACGCAATACGGTTGCACTCACGTGTGGTGTGTGGATTTCTCACTGTACTGCATAATTAGCTACTAAAATCCACATTGTATCCTCAGGGATTGGAAATTATTATTACACCTAGATTAAATAATATGAACTGAAAAATAGCCCCTGAGTGTCAAATGTTTAAAGAAGCTTTAACTCCTTTCTATAATGGATATGAAATTTAACAACAATGTTCCCAACGTCAGGTAAACATTTAAAAAATGAAAAGCAGAAAAAGTCTTTTTTCAAATCATTGAATCAGTCATTTAAATAAATTGCTATTAAATTAGCGTTTGTGTGCTATTTCTATTATTTTCCAGTTTACATTAGTTTAAGAAATGCAGTGGTAATGAATTCTTTGGATTAGATTTTTTTTTTTTACAAAGTTGATTTAAACTTGGTGAAAAAAATGTTGTATTGAGGGGAAAAAAACTCAATAATCGTTTTGCAATCGAATCCTACATCCCTAAATCCTATTCGGAATGTTTTTGTGAGCCTTCGAAAGATCTCCAGCTTTTTTTTGCCAATAATTTACTAGTCAGGCCTCCGATAAAGTGTTTATTTTATTTTACCATGTAACCCCTAAGCTAAAATGAGTTTGGCACCCAATAGCTAATGCTATTTGAAAAATATTGAATGTTTAATCAAATACAATCGAAATTGTTGAGAATGCCTCATGTAGTTTTAAGTTAATTGAGTGGTTGAATACTAGAGGAAATAAATCTGGAAACAACTATTTTCTTTGTTCTTCAAGCAAGCCAATCACACCGCAGTATTTTTCATCCATTCGTGATAAAATGCCTTGATAAGGTTATGCTAAGGTATTCAAACTTTTGCATAGACTTGGAGTTTTTCCATTCATGCATCAAGCCTCACTCTGGCTCTGACCTACAGCGCATGCAAGAAATGCATTAATTCATCATCCTGAGGCCTTTCGTTAATCAATGTTCAGTGACCAAGCCAGTAGAAATGCCAGACAGCACATCGTAGCCTGGAACTCACTTAAGGCTACCAGTGATGTTGGCTAAGGTGCAACGATTAATACCTTAAAGGTATTCCCGAATTCCTAATCATGCAAAATGTGAGTAAAAAATACACGCCTTTTGCAAAAAATTACCAGATCTATTTCATTGGTAGATTCCATGTAGGTTCCTGCATTTTGAAGACAGCATGTCTTTCTCATCTTAATCCAAGACGTCATCAGAAAAACAACAGACCCCGTGCAAGCCAGATCCCATAATATGTATTAATTTGTCAAAGCAGTGTTTTAAGCAGAGTTTTGGTAGTTTTGTAGAGAATCCCACAGGTGGATGCCACAACAGTACAAAAAAGGGCAAGCGGCCAAAAAGGGCTAGCTGGCAAAAAAGTAAATAAATAAACCAAAACGCAGAAAGCCGCCAATGGGGGGCTAATCGATTAACAAATAATGGCCGCAGCCTCTGAGAGAAATGCAAAATCGTCCGGGAATAAACCAAGAAACACAGAAAAACCGGAGCTTACGCCAGGCTAGCCGGCCAAACAATAAACGGTAGGCAGCCAATGAGCCCCAAACGGGGGCAAACAAAACAGGAATCCCTCGGCAGCCCTAGCGTTAAAAGGGAGCTAGCCAGACAGCGGTATGCGATTGCTGTTCGCTACAATCGCTCTCTGTTTCAAAGCTGGCTTCACATGTTGTGTTAATGGGTTTTGATATTGAAAGTGTTGTGTTACTTTATTGACATCACAGCTCTACAGCAAACAAGCCAGATGGGTCAACTTTGAGACTAAAGTCCTGGAGTCTCCCGGTGCGAGAAATAGTTGGCAACATATTTGCATAATTTTGGCGAAAAACATTAGACATTTTGTGCCTAATTAAAAATAAGAAAAAACTGCTAATACCTTTTAGAAATTATCATTCGCACCACATTAAGCTAAACCCAGATTGCCCTTTGAAATGTAAACTATTACGTGTCCTTGCAAAACTCTTATTCAATCCACATCAATGTGACCTGATTTTGCAGTTGTCAAAGTGCAAAGTCCACATTTTGATACGTACGATTTTAAAAATCTTCAATTTAGGGGAGATGAGGAAAGTACACCACAATGAGGTAAGGGGCCATTGCAAACAAGGACAAGGGGAGTAGATCTAGAGTGGGATTGTACGTAACATGCACGCAATGAAACTCTGTAAAGACATGCAATGTTTTTAAAGCCGCTCAAAACCACCATGCAAGTCACCGCTATTAGAGCCATTAGACGATTAAACGGACCCTTTTCAGGATCGGTCGTAACTCAAGCTGACACAAACACATACACCCACATTTGTGAAGACGGAGCAGGTCCAGGAAAGGTAATTAGTTCAATGGTCGATGCAGGAATAGGACTTAGAAGCAACCAGGTTAGGCTGATAAAGAAATTCAATTTCAGGCTTGAAAAGGTTAGCAGAGTGGCCAAATGCCTGATTGTGTGGTCCAAATTTAGAAAAGACCACACAAGAAAAACAGAGATTCAAATGGTACCTCGACTGACGAATGTCTGAACATACGAAAGTTTCAGGTTTCGAAGTACCTGAACGGGAAATTGTTGCCTCAATTTACAAAGGTGTTTCAGGATACGAAGTCAAAAATACAGTACAATACAGCACTGCTATCATCCGCTCAAAGAGTTTCCTGGACGTAAACAAAATGGCTTCCACTTAGGATCTGGCTGGCAACCTAGTAAGCATGCGTGCTTCCAGCATGCTCTTCGTGTCAACGTCACAGTTCAAAGACGACGAAAAGGAGGGGTTTCAGCAAGATAGCGGAGAGGGGGACACAGCCTCGTTCATCCATCCATCCATTATCTGCACCGCTTATTCTTAGTAGGGTGTCAGAGGTGCTGGAGCCCATCCGAGTCATCTTCGGGCAGTGGGCAGGGGACACCCTGAACTGGTTGCCAGCCAGTCGCAGGGCACAGAGACAACCCACTCGCTCATTCGAACCCAGGGACAATTTGGACTGGCCAATTAACCTGACATGCGCGTTTGGGAATTTGGGAGGGAACAGAGTGACCGAAGGAAACTCACACACGGGGAGAACATGCAAACTCCACACAGGAAGTTTAGATTCCATGACCTCAGAACTGTGCCGTACACGCGCTAACCACTGCGCTGCCGTGTAGCCTCGTTCAATCAGCCCAAATTCAAAACATTTTAGCAATTCTCTATTAAGTTTCATAATTTGTGGAAAGGAATCACCCTGGAAAAAGTGTTGTCAAGTCGGGCTATTGCTGCCTCTGCCTCGCGCATTTCTGACAGATTGTCAAAAGCTGACAGATTGTCAAAAGCAGACATCTTTTGATCAGTTTTTCAAGAAACGCGAGTCAAAGACGTAAAAGAATATTTTTATTAGTTCCTTTATTCTTTGTTTTTTTACATTATGTGCCTCTCGTTTTATGTCTATTGTGTGGTAAAAGGTTGTAAAATTCGGACTATAAGCCGCAGCTATAAACCTTAGGGCTTATTCAATGATGCGACTAACATGAATTTTTTTCCACAAGGCGCCCAAGCAGGCGAGGCGATACGTAGAATATATGGGTCGAGAAAGGGGCAAGTTTAATGTAACTTCCTGGTTTGTACATGAATAAAGCTAACATGAATAAAAGTCGCATGAACAGACCCTTATCATGAAAAAGTTCGAACGATAATTGGTTATGGTACTGTACCGTATAAGATTAAAACTCTTTCTTTGTAAATATCTCTTGTTTCAATAAGGGCACATAAGGCTAATAGTCAGATGAGATTTATGTATGTAGAAAATGTTTTTTCCTTTGAAAATGTACTGGGTGCGGTTTATAATCAGGTGTGCCTCATAGTCCGAAATTTTATGGTATTTGTTTCATGTTCTGATCATCTTTGATGATTTGTCAAAGAATATCATACTTAACTTTTGCAGGGCTTGGAATGGGTTCAAACATTTACATTCAAAATGCGTCTCTACTCACAAAGTTTACAGGTCACAGTGTTCATTTTATCTCTGAAAAGTGATGGGTCCCGGGGACTCGCATGCTCAAAAATCTATGGGTCCCAACAGAGATCTATGGGTCCCCAAAATTTAGTCTTATCGAGGTTGAAATTGTAAATCGGTGACAAATAATATAATAAAATCTATATTATTCATTCAGTTTTAATCATCAAATTATTAATTCATTTTCTGCATCAAATTATTGTTGGTAATATACTGATTAAATGGATAACCACAAACCTGTCTTTTTTTTTCATTTTCTCCTTTTATACTTCCTTTTTTTCTTGTTTATACAACATAATAATTCGTAATATAATGCATCAAAGCAAATGAGCCGTTCAATGAGTTGAGCCGAAAAAGCCGGTTCTCTAAAAAGAGACGGACTTTTCACTACACATCTCGAGATCGGCGTGCAAACGAAAACTCGAACCGCGAGACCAAAACAACATCTGCCGGATCTGTCTGGCGAAAAGTTTGGAGTGCTGTAAATCTTTGTTTAGAATAAATGTAATCGGGTAATAATGACAATTTTAATGACAAAATTGATGACAAAAGACTATTTTTGGGGGTCCGCCTTGTAACCCGATGTACCTAATTGTTAAGGGTTGGGTAGGGTTACTTTAACTGGATTACTTTCAATTACTTTTGGATGACTCCAATACCAAATATGCTAATAAAAGACAAAAGAAACTAAATGTGAATAAAACGACTCACAACACGCGGTAAGCTTTCTCTCCTGCCTTTGATCTCTTTGATCTCCGGCAAAACGAACATAAAATGCGACAGAAACAAAATGAAAATAAATCCAAAAAGCTTGCCAACATCATTTTTGCCTTTCCATGTATTCCGTTACTCCCCAAGCCTGCACAAAATTTTGTAATTGTATTCATATTTAGTTAATTTTGTCTTTTATTAGCATATTTGGTATTGGAGTAATCCAAAAGTAATTGAAAGTAATCCAGTTAAAGTAACCCTTCCCAACCCTGTAATTGTTTGGAAAATAATTTCAAAAAAATAATTCAAAGTGTATTTAAAGGAACAAATGTCAACTAAATGGTTTCTTAGCATATATGTCACAAGGTAGAACGACTCTACCTACAAAAGAGCCAATTATGAGGAGTGCTTCATTTACAGGACTGAATTGGACCGTTTTGCATCAACGGCCGTCACACGTCATTATGTAAAAATTAACTCGCTGGCATTTTGATCGGGCAGGAGCCAAACAAAGTCAATAAAAAAGCTACTTGCAAGACCAGCATGTTTACTGCCTTCACAGATCAGTTGCTCGCCTGTGTAAATTGTATTTACTGTTCTTTTTGCCCTCTCTGTGTGTTTTTCCTGTTCTTGGACCGCAGGTTACTGACTTTTTATTAAGGCGTAAAATCAATGAAGCTGACCCGTACTTATTGACGCCGCTATTGGCCTGCCGACACTTTGTCATGTGACAGCTCCCCAACAGCGCCATATCGTGTTTTCAGTCACAACAACGGAGCGACCTTTCGGTGTGATTTATTCCAGCGACTAGCGCTCTTATGAACTGGGCTGAATCAGAACCTGAGGAGCAATATCAATACTAATCCAGTTATCAGCTGTGGCTCCCTCAATAGAAAATATCTTAGGAGAGCTCAAGACTAGGTATCAACCAATATGCGGTTTTCAGGGCCGATACCGATTATTAGTATTCAGATGAAGCCGATAACGGATATTTGGAGCAAATATCCGTTTGCTGTAATAGCTTAAAATAGGCGTAAGAATTTTTTAATGACGGAAACGGGAACAAAGAATATTTGTTATAAATTTAAAAATAACGTTATCTATCTATCAATCTATCTAACCTGGTCATATCCCTCGAGAGGGGTGACCGACAGCAAGAAAAACACATACAAAAAAATAAAATAAAAAAGGGAAAATAGTAGCAAAAAACACACAGAAATTTTTTGGGACCATGGCCAACCCAAATGCCCAAACACCCAAACAAGTTAAGCACCTCGGCACCCAAGTCGGTCATGCTTTCGTCCCTCCAGATGAAACGGGGACACGAGAAAGCGGCCATGTCACTTGGGTCAGGGTGACAAAACACACTCTTCTCTTCCACAACAGGCCCCAACAGCTTTCACAGGTTTACCCCTGCCGCATCATTCAGGTGCCCTGCCCATCCCTTACAACACAACTAAACATCCCACTATCCTTTTACAACACTATTATAGCTCTCTAAAACCGTTTACATCAACTAAATTAGAATTGAAACACAACTGACATGACTAATCTTTCACCTAAACCAAAACTAGCAATGCAGGAAATAAAATAAGGCTTAGCAGACACTCGTATAAAGGTTCATAAATAGCTCCCTGATTTGTATACAATAAATAAATAAAGAAAAATGTCTATAAAAGTTGCGTGGGTGGGTTTTGTTTGTATCCCTTAACCGCTAGGCTCTAAGGGGCACTAATTCCTGTGGTGTGTCTTGGAAAAATACAGCATGGTGGCACCTATCCCTGTCCAGCCCAACAAATGTTTCCACCCTGTCTCGAACCGGGGACCTTTCGCCTGTCAGGCGAGTGTGCTAATCATTGCACTACTAAAACACCATTCAATGGTTGGTTGGATCCCTTACCACTAGGGTCGTAGGGGTGCAATTTGCTGTGGTGTGTCTTGGGCAAGTACAACCTGGTGACACCCATCCCTCTCCAGCCCAACAAATGTTTCCACCCAGTCTCGAACCGGGTACCTTTCGCCTGTCAGGCGAGTGTGCTAATCATTGCACTAAAAAAAACACCATTCAATTGTTGGTTAGATACCTTACAACTATGGTCGTAGGGGTACAATTTCCTGTGGTGTGTCTTGGGCAAGTACAGCCTGGTGACACCCATCCCTCTCCAGCCCAACAAATGTTTCCACCCGTTCTCAAACCGGGGACCTTTCGCCGGTCAGGCGAGTGTGCTAATCACTGCACTACAAAAACACGATTCAATGGTTGGTTGGATCCCTTACCACTAGGGTCGTAGGGGTACAATTTCCTGTGGTGTGTCATGGGCAAGTATAGCCTGGTGACGCCCATCCCTTTCCAGCCCCACAAATGTTTCCACCCTGTCTCGAACCGGGGACCTTTCGCCTGTCAGGCGAGTGTACTATTCACTGCACTACAAAAACACTATTCAATGGTTGGTTGGATTCCTTACCACTACGGTCATAGGGGTACAATTTCCTGTGGTGTGTCTTGGGCAAGTACAGCCTGCTGACGCCCATCCCTCGACAGTCCAACATATGTTTTCTACCACGGACTTTTTAAAATCTGAATATTGTAATGTCTGTTACTTTTGATGTTTTTGTTTATGTTCGCGATGGACCCTTTCAAGGGTGACGTGTCAACAGGGTGAAGGGAAGTGACTGGTGGCGAAATTCAGCTCTCAGTGTGTAGCATGAATGAGCGTGACAGTAGCTCCTGTGGTATTTGTTTTTACAGCATTTTTTTCATTAATTAAATCAGCAATGGGACCTCTTTAGCGACTGTGTGGATCTTTGACTAGGTAGGGGCATAACACTCTTATCAGCAACATGATTTACACTCTGACATGTCGGGACATGTCGAAGAGTTGGCAAGGCTGGTTGTAGTGTTTGGAGTTGGAAACATGCTTTTGTTCAGTGGCTCCGACCCTGTTCCTTGCCCAATTAGAAGGTCTTGGGTGGGAGGAGAGGAGAAGGTGATGGGAGTTGTCGGAGCAACGGAGAGAGAACTAGGTTGCTTTAGAAAGCCTAAATAATCGGCCAGTCAAACAATTTAAAACGCAATACCGAAACCTGTTAAAATACCAAATATCGAAGCCGAATATCGTCCCGCCTACAATCGCTCGACCTCTACTTAAGACTCCCAGAATAACCAAATTTCCTAGAGACGATTAGATATGATTCTCTTTTCAGCAAGATCATTTAAACACGTGAAAAGGCTTCCACTTTTCTGCACAGACGAACTGTTTTTCACTCTGAGCTGTAGTCCTGTTAACTCAGATAAAATCTTTAGCGGACTGTAAAACTGTAATCTGTACAGTCGTTACGTTCAAAGTGTCAAATACCATTAAAGGATTACGAAATACCAGACTACATACACATTTTAATCACAAGTTCTAAAAGGTGTAGAGAAGGCTAAGTCGCAGCCATAAATATCGGTGCTGATACCAGCCTTTATAATAGTGTTACTTGTCCTTTTTTAATCATTTAGAGCACATGTGTCAAACTCCCGGCCTGCGGGCCACGTCCAGCCCGCCGTGTAATCATATCCGGCCCGCAAGACCATTTTACATTATTGTTAATAGTGGCCCGTCAATATGAACAACGCCGTCTCATCCCTGGACATCATATTCTGACGTTTTAGTGACTGTACCTATTCCTTCATATATGACGTAAACTATACTATATACCAGGGGTCGGGAACCTATGGCTCGCGAGCCATTTATGAATCTCTTTAAGAGTACCTATGGCTCAGAGACAAATTTAATTGCATGCAAATTTTCTCCATCTCGTTCAAAACTAGAGCCTTTAATCCTGTTCAGATACCCGCAAAGCCTAACCAAAGCTGAATTACAGAGCAGTACTTTTCAGAATATACAGGGCACCTTTTCACTACGATTTACAGTCAAGGTGTCATACAAAAAAACTTGTTTTGGCTGTACAACGCTAAAGAATCCTCTATATAAAAGCTCACTATATAAACTGTGTTCCGTGTTCAGATACTTTTTGATGAATCCACGGAACAAATTGTAAATACGCCAAAACACCGGAAGAGAACTTAAAGTGTTTTGATTGGGTGAGTGGGAGGGATGGGTGGAGCTATGCAAAAAGTGCAAGCACTCCCTCCCATCTCTCGCGCTACTCCGTCTGCGCCAAAGGTAAGCTCATCAGGCTCCCTGTTCTCAGAATGTTGTGACGTTTTTACAAAATAATTTGTGTAGCGTTTTCATATTTCTACTTTTGACAGGAGATATATTAAGCAGAGCAAAATCTTTTGGGATATTTAAGTTTTTTTTAATATATACATTGACATAAGAGCAAAGGAATTTGAATGTCATTTTAATGTTAAGTTGTTTAGGTTAAGTTCTAAGTTGTATCATTTACCAAGATATGTACTCTCCTGGCTCATACACGATTCCCAGAGCCGAGCACACTCGCTGTCAGCTTATGAAAATGGACCGTAACCAAACGCCATGTTGTTGTTTTTACTTCATTAATATTTGAACCGGAATAAAAAAACATCAGACCGTTTGTTACTCTTTACAACAACAGCCACCTCAGTAGCTCTGTAGCGGCTGCTGTTATTGCTTTGAAATTTATACCATCACCAGATAGACAAGAAAAACACGCTTAAAGAAATAAAACAGCTGCATGATAGTTTGCTTTGCAAAATATTTGATCGCGATTTGGATAAGCAAACAAAAACAACTTTCTTGAATGAGCCGAGATAAAAATGGCGATAATATCTCAACACGAGGAAATGTATTTCTTTCACATCAGCCTTACACATATTTCCAGACGCTCCGCAAAAAAACTGATCAGATCAATAAAAAGGGATTTAAGCTTTGGAAATGGATCCCATTTTATCCGAACCAGGTTTTTCCCCAGGCTATGAAAACAAGGCACTCTAAAATGGCAACTTTGTGAATAGTGCACAGGTGCATTCATGCGTTAGGAAAAAGACGATCCTCCCAAGTACATGATGTAAATCATTTGTTGTTCCACTGATTATTAAAATTGATATTCAGCATGTAAATCAGGGGTGTCCAAACTTCAGTTCTGGGGCCATTTGCTGTGTATTCACTAAAAATATATGTTTGCCCCTAATGTATTGATTTTAACCACTGCATCAGTTTTTAACCTTTCAAAACTGCAAATTACTTATTACAATTTTAGGTTTGTTTGTTTTATTAAGAAAAATGATAATTATTGTAACCGTTTTTAACTAGCCTTAAAGAAACCGGTTTCTGTATCTATTTAGCGCTTTCTGTGCCAAAGAATGCAGTACAGAATAATCGTCATTTTTATATTTAAGTAAGGCAGGGAATTGTCAAAAGCAAAGATGAAAACAAACTTGAGAAAATAAAGACTTGGTTAAACTGTGTAAAATGTTACTTTGTCAAAACACCAATTATTTTTCTAGTTTTTTTATATTGAACTTTTGACTTCAAGAGCTTTCTCAACTTGTTTGATTCTTTTTAATTTTAATATGAAAAAATTGCGGTAAAGGTGAATATAGACGCTTGCTGGATTCCTTAACTCTATCAGAAAGAAAAAAATATCAAATTCTCTCTCACCAGTAGCAACTATCTGACTTCTAGATCATTGTCCTGTAGCTTTATAACTGAGCTGTGACTTTGGAAGGTTATTAAAATAAATGAAATTGTTTATTTAAAAACCATTGCATTCATTATTGAATATTATGTAAATATATACAGATATATACAGACGCTCCCCCCACAAACGAACAATCGAGTTACGAAAGACGATAGATACGAATATTTTTTTCGGGATGTCAAAAAATACTTTGACCTTGCTGTGAGTTAGATTTTGTATCGTGCACCTTTTTCCAGGTACAGGACAGTACTGTAGTGCTTCTTTCCGCCACTACCGGTGTGTGGCTCTGTGAGAGCTCCACCCAGCATCCACCCCGAAGAAGAAATCTGCCTTCCTCTTCCTTGTTTGTATGTAAACATTCTATACGGTCTCTCCAGAGCCCTAAGAACTTTGACATTTTGATTGTTTAATATCTCGTGCATCCTTTCAATATGGTTGGTGTGACTAGTAAAGATGAGGCAAGCCGTTTATTTAGAAATTAAACTGGAATAAGGAAGGTTGATGCGGTTGAGAAAATGGTTGGATCGCTTTTTTTCAGCCACTTTCTACCACGAAGGAGGAAGTCGCCTAACTCTTGAGGCTTATCTTCCAAAAGTAAGTTGAACTTTACTTTATTAATCTTTATAGAGCATATTATTTTATTCAATGTTTATTTTTTACTTATAAAAGCCTTAAACATACTTATATAAACCTTAAATATACATTCCATACAAAATATAGCACTGAAGCAAATTACGAACAAATTCAACTTACAACCGATCGCCTGAAACGTACCCTGTTCGTAAGTAAGCAGCGTCTGTATTGTATTGTTTGGTAAATGCCAAAGACGTAATGGGCAAAGAGCCATTACTACAATTTAAACATTTACCGCATATCTGTAAAGCGTGAATTGATATCTTCAGATCCAGGGCAAGGAATTTCTTATAATGTTGTTGAGAGACATTAAATGTAAATACTAAATGTTTAATATGATTATGCGAACCGTTTAATTTTCAGAACATTTGAACTCAATATTAACAGGGTTGGGTAGAGTTACTTTAACTGGATTACTTTCAATGACTTTTGGATGACTCCAATACCAAATATGCTAATAAAAGACAAAAGAAACTAAATATGGATAAAATGATGACTCACAACACTCGGTAAGCTTTCTCTCCTGGCTTTGATCTCTTTGATCTTTTAAAATGCGACAAAAACAAAATGAAAATAAATCCAAACAGCTTGCCAACATCATTTTTGCCGTTCCATGTATTCCGTTACTCCCCAAGCCTGCACAAAATTGAGTCATTTTACATGATCCCTTTGGGTATGGGCCCACCACACACTGTCCTCCCAGGCGAGACCTCATTGAACACTGACCATCCGGACACAGACTCCCCTGATACTGACTGTTTAGACTTGACTGTCCCAGACCTTCAAGCTCAGGTTATTTGTGCTCAACCTAACCGTTATGGTCTTCGGGTCCGCCAGTCCATCAGGCCTCCTAGTCGTCTTATTTGTCAGATGAATGACCAGTTGGTAGATCAAACATTCGGTTGTGTCAGGCAACTCTGTTTGACCCTCATGTCCTGATCATCTGAATATTATTTCTAATATAGTCTTCTGTTGTCTACAATTACGGAGAAGGTCACTAAAAAAGCAGAACCCCAACATGACACATGAAAATGCGTGCTCGTTTGGTCGGGTTTTGACGTTTTTGGTTGCGATGAATATTTCTGCAGATTGCTTGAAGTCAACCCAATGCACAAAATTAACACTGTTAACACCCTTGATTCATGCGGCGGTTCGCATTTGTGACACCCTCACAACAGGGGGGAGGGGGATTTTGTAAGGTTTATTGTTCTATATTCTTTATCAATTATCCGTTATCGGTCAGATCATAATACGCTACAAAGCCAAGGGGCCGAGACACTTGCTCTCAGCCAAGAGGCTGAGTCAAGGTCCTAGCCACAGAGCCAAGCAGCGATCAGTGCGAGTGCACCGACTTCATAGATAATTCACAAATCCAGAACCACAGTCCACCGTATTCTTGTTTTGAAGCAAAACAAAGATGATGTTAACAGCTACGATAAACAGGTACGAAACGCTGTAGGGCAGGGATGGGGAACCTTTCTGAATCAAAGAACCGTGAAGGCAAATATTTTCAAGAGCCAAACCGTATGGGCGAATGGCACTTTTTAAAACAAAACCCCCCAAAAAAAATTTAAATACATATACTGTACACTGAAATTGGGAAGATACACACGATCACAGTGGCTCTCATTTCATCACTGAGCCAGATGTACTCACTAAAAGAGCCATACCTGTCCCGCGACCCATACTTTGCTCACCCCTGTCATATGGGAATGCTTCATCATTGCGTTTTTATGTATGTGATGTTTTTTTGGATGTGTTTGCACGAGATTGGGCGTCAAATTCCCGTGGTTTACCTCTTTAATCTTTGTCCGTCGCTCCCTCGTAGTGGGGTCCAGGGGTTCGTGTCCAGTGGCCCCCGGGGGTCTCTGGTACTCGACGTAAGGTAATTCATTGACCACCTTCCCACCTTGACCCAAACTCTCCCTGGCAACTTTCTCCTTCTCGTCTAAAATGTCCCGTTTAATCTCGTCGGGGCGTTTTTGTAAAGTATCCTTGGCCTCAAGTAAGGCTTTTTCGTGGTCCTTCTTAATTTTAGCCAGGACCTTCTCGTCAATCGCAGCCGGGCCGGGATCACTACCGCCGCCAGCACCTCCGTCCAGTCCCGTACGGGTGTTCGTCTCTACGGCGGACGAATGGAAGAAAACTCCACTGAGAAGCTTGGTTGAGTCCGGGAGGAAGAAAATAGCCCCGAAACACAGCGTAATAAAGGCGCTGAACACCAAAAGCAAGATGAATTTCTCCGTCAACCTGAAGGAGGTCGGGTTGGAAGACTTCCTACTCGGGGTGGACGTGAAAGGCAAAAGAGTTGAAACCGGCATGTTGCTCTGTTTCCTTCTCACCAGCAACCATAAAAACGGGGTTTTCCCTTTTCTTCCGGCTTCGGTTTATAATCCGCTCAGACACCCACCTCCGGTGGACAGGGGCGAGACGACGCTGTAGGAGACGCCGAGTGAAAGTTGTCCATTGCCGTGAAGAAGCAGTCGCTCACTCACTGAGAACCAGGCGAGCCCCGCTAGCGTCTGCAGGAAGAGGCGGGGCCGAGATAATTGGCAGCTGGGACGGGCGAATCTCCTTCTCTCCCGGGGAAGACGGAGAGGGCGCGGCTTCATTGAGTTATACATTTAGGATTGTCATCATGGGCGTAACCAAACCGTTTTTGGGGTGCTTGAGCACAATCTCATCTCATTAGCTGCACCGCTTATCCTCAGTAGGGTCGCGGGGGTGCTGGAGCCCATCCCAGCAATCATCGGGCAGTGGGCAGGGGACACCCTCAACTGGTTGCCAGCCAATCGCAGGGCACACGGGGACAGACAACTCACTCGCTCATTCAGACCTAGGGACAATTTGGACCAGCCAATTCACCTGAAATGCATGTTTTTGGAATGTGGGAGGAAACCGGAGTGCCCAGAGGAAACCCACACAAGCACGGGGAGAACATACAAACTCCGCACAGGAAGTCTGGAGCTGGATTTGAACCCACGCAGGAGGTTCCCATGACATGAACTGTGCCGCACAAGCGCTAACCACTGTGCCGCCGTGCTGCCCTCTACTTTTCCTTACGGGTCTGAGCGTTCACACAAAGTCGGTGAGCAACGCTTGAAACAACAGTGAGCAACGGCAATCCCAAGTGTGGCATCTAAATCATTATCAAACATGTCCAAAACTTGACATCACGTTACATTTTGCTGTGTTTCCGGCAATGCAAAATTATTTTTCTCTTTTGAATGAATTGACTCATGTACTATTGCAAGGGTTGCAGGGCCTACAAACGTCGTTTGTTTTTACAATTCTTTCACAAGATATCCATTTATTTTATTCCTGGTATCTTTTGTCGCGGGCAGCACGGCGGAACAGTGGTTAGCGCTTGTGCGGCACAGTTCATGTCATGGGAACCTGTCATGGGTTCAAATCCAGCTCCAGACTTCCTGTGCGGAGTTTGTATGTTCTCCCCGTGCTTGCGTGGGTTCTCTCCGGGCACTCCGGTTTCCTCCCACGTTCCAAAGACATGCATTTCAGGTGAATTGGCCGGTCCAAATTGTCCCTAGGTGTGAATGAGCGAATGAGTTGTCTGTCCCTGTGTGTCCTGCGATTGGCTGGCAACCAGTTCAGGGTGTCCCCTGCCCACTGCCCAATGATTGCTGGGATGGGCTCCAGCACCCCCGCGACCCTAATGAGGATAAGCGGTGTAGCTGATGAGATGAGATGAGATATTTTGTCGCATAATACTAACATTTTTGGGGGCTTATTTAGTCGGTTGAACGATACAGAACTGTATTTAATTACATTTTTTAGTGGAAGTACAATGTTGGCAACAAGATTATCTATCTATTTATCTACCTTGGTCATATCCCTCAAGAGGGGTGACCGACATCAAGACACACACATACAATAACAAAGAAAATAAAAGGGAAATAAATAACACAAAAAAAACACACAAACATTTTTGGACCATGCCTAACCCAAATGCCCAAACACCCAAACAAGTTCAGCACCCAAGTTGGTCATGCTTTCGTCCCTCCAGATGAAAAGGGACACCAGAAAGCGGACATGTCACTCGGGTCAGGGTGACACAACACACTCTTTTGTTCAACAGCAGGGCCCGACAGCTTTCACTGGTTTACCCCTGCCGCATCATACGGGTGCCCAGCCCATCCTTAAGAACGCGTCCACAATCCCACTATCCTTTTACAACACCTCTCCACTCCTTTCTATCACCAACAAGAGCTCTAGCTTCCATTATATTTAGACCTCTTTCCTGCAGTGTACTCATAACACCATCCATCCACGTCAATCGCGGCCTTCCTCTTGGTCTCCTTCCATGGACTTCTGCTCTGTAGATCCTCTTCAACATTGGCTCCTCATCCATCCTCTCCATGTGTCCAAACCAACCGAATACTCTCTTATCAACACGCTTGCTCAGTTCCACGACTACTCCAGTTCTGTCTCTCACAATTTCATTTCTCAGTCTGTCCAATCTTGTCACTCCTAACATAGTCCTCAAACACTTCATCTCAAAAACATTCAACTTCCTTCTTAAATCTGATATAATTGGAAATTATTTGACTGCAACACAAACTTTTTCTTCTTTTATGCGTGGATTTTTTTCTACTTTTTTTTTTAATTCCTTTAAAAAAATTCATTGAGTTTATTTTTTCCGAGCTGTTACTTTTTTCTTTTTGTTCTCTATTTACTTTTTTCCTACGTTTCTTTCTTTTCTTTTTTTCTGGCTTCTTTTTTTCTCTTCCTTTTGTTTCTTTTTTTTCTCAGCTTTTCACTACTTTTCCATTTTGGTATTTTTTTTCTTTTTTGTTCTATTTCCCCCTTCCTTTAAGTCATTTTGTGCAAACTTTTACATAATATTTGGCCATGTTGGGATTAAAGAAACAAAAACAACCTGAAGAGCCGTTTAAGACCCGAAAGAGCCGGTTCCTTTTAGTGAGCCGAGCCGAAGAAGCCGGTTCTTGACAAACTCTACTAACTTTACTCAACTTCGTTCTACTTCGACTCGACTTCAAAATACAGCATTTAGGACACAACGTGGGGGGTACCCGTGTATTTTTACCATCATGCACTGTAACTTTGACCCAAGTCGCTTCTTAATTAGCAATTTCGAGCCCTGATTTTTGTGCGCTGGCTCGATTTTCTTGTGCGCTGAGAATGTGCGAGCAGTGCGCAATTGCAGCTTAGAGGGAACATTGCTTATGAATAAATGACCTGAACATGTAGGGAACATTAGTTTTTCTTTTTATGATGATTACAAAGCAATTAAGTGGAGCGTAGAGCATGTGGTCTCAAATATAAAACACTGGGCCACAGGGTCATTAAAGTGAGTTCTTTGTGTCCCTTTAACCACAGCATAACCCTGTTGATTTGTAACAAACCACAGACTGCAAGAAAGCAAGAAAGGCTGAGCTAGCGACACGTGACGTATGTTTTGGGTATAAGGAATGGTGCTCACATGACTGTGAGACCTGGTTTTTCCAGTTTTGTTCCTGTCTAGTTTTTCCTGTTTAATTTTGATATCCTGTTTTGATATCGATCCTGTCTGTCCGTCTATTTGAATGCAACACAAATGTTTTCTTTTCCCCCTGTTTTTTTCAAAAAAAAATTAATTCCTTTAAAAAAATCTCATTGTGTTTATTTTTTCCTTGCTGTTTTTCTTTCTTTTTCTCTTCCTTTTGTGCCTTTTTTTCTCAGCTTTTCACTACTTTTTTACTTTGGTATTTTTTTTCTTCTTTTTCCCGTTGTTTTTCTATTTTTTTTTTAATTCCTTTAAAAAAAATCTCATTGTATTTATTTTTTTCCTAGCTGTTACTTTTTTTTCTTGCATGTTTGTTCTCTAGTTCATTTTCCCTTTGTTTGTTTTTTGCTGACTTTTTCTGAATTTTTCCTGCTCCTTTTTCTCTCCTTTTTGTTTCTTTTTTTCCTGAGCTTTTCACTACTTTTTTATTTTGGTACTTTTTCTTTTTTTTGCTCTATTCCCCCCTTCCTTTAAGTCATTTTGTGCATAATTTTACATAATATTTGGTTGTGTAGGGATGTAAGAAGCAAAAACAACCTGAAGAGCCGTTTGGGACCCGAAAGAGACGGCTCTTTTTAGTGAGCCGAGCCAAAGTAGCCGGTTCTCGAAAAACTCTACTGACTTTACTCAACTTCGTTCTACTTCGACCTTAACTTCCAAATACCGCATTTAGAACACAACGTCGGGGGAATCCTTGTATTTTTACCTTCATGCGCTGTAACTTTGACTTAATTCGCTTCTTAATTATCAATTTCGAGCCCTGGTTTTTGTGAGCCGGCTAGATTTTCTTGTGCGCGTAAAAGCTCTGAGTAGTGCGCAATTGCGCACGCGCGCAGCTTAGAGGGAACATTGGTCTGTGGTCCGTGCAGCCCTTTGAGACTCCTTATGATTAAGGGCGTCACAAATAAACATGACTTGACTTTAACACTGTTGTTTGTTGTTTGGACTATTACATCATTGTAACCTTTGGACAGTCATGTTGCTGTTGTTTGATTACCACACCTCTTAGGGCTGATCTGTTTTTTTTTATAACCTTAAAGTGGAAAGCTTTAGGACAGGATGAAATTCTTTCATCGAAAGGCTCCTCTCCCGGTCCTCCGTACAAGTTAGAAATCTATTGAGTCTTCTCTTCTTATTTTGAGTGTTTATTAAAGAAAACAGAGCACAGCAAAATACAGCTATCATAAAATTGTGTTTTTACAAACAGATGCACTGTACTGGGGAGTAAAACACTCAGTATGGCAGTCATTGCTCTCCACGGAGGCCAAATGATATATCGATGTCAAGTGAAATACGTGTATCGAGTAAAACACTTGCTGCTTTGCCTCTGTCAATAGACTGTCCTTATCTTCCTCCTCGGAAGCAGGCTATTCTCGTTTTTCCCTTCCTACCCTCGAGCTTTTTGCCATTATTTTGTTACTTTTGAAATACTAACTCAGGTGACTTTCAACTTTAAACTGTGTTAACCCTTTCCATTCTCTCCCCTGTACATTTTTTTTCTTGTCATGTGACATTTTAAACATTGTAAAAGGTGTGTATATTTTGGACAGCGTGGAAAAAGTGCGATAGTACCAAATATATGCCGTCGTACTGCTAACCTTCTCAGTATCAGAAAGGATTTTGGGCTAAACCCGGTGTAGTTCATTTTATGCATGATTTAGTAAAAAAAAAAAAAATTGATGTGTAGTATTCAGGGTTGGGTAGGGTTACTTTAACTGGATTCCTTTTAATTACTTTTGGATTACTCCAATACCAAATATGCTAATCAAAGACACAAGAAACAAAATATGAATCAAATGATGACTCACAACAGGTGGTAAGCTTTCTCTCCTGGCTTTGATCTCTTTGATCTCCGGCAAAACTAACATAAAATGCGACAGAAACAAAATGAAAATAAATCCAAACAGCTTGCCGACATCATTTTTGCCCTTCCATGTATTCCGTTACTTCCCAAGCCTGCACGAAATGGAGTCATTTTATTCATATTTAGTTTCTTTTGTCTTTTATTAGCATATTTGGTATTGGAGTAATCCAAAAGTAATTGAAAGTAATCCAGTTAAAGTAACCCTACCCAGTAGTATTAAGTTAGCTTATGCAACGTAGTCCCCAACATACTTGTTGCTGTGCTTACCTCATGTTATGTGTTCCAAACTTAGACGAGTTGTTTTATGTTTTTTCTCTTTTTCAACGTTCACTTTCAACCAAATGAATGAAACTGTCATGATTATTGATGAGAATCACCTGTGCCTGCTCGTTTGGTGCCCACTGCCTCGGACTCTGATTGGCTCTCTGTCCCTATTCAAACCCACTCCTTTCCGTCCCCTTTGTCAGTCCGTCTGTGAACCTCACATTACTCTAGGCAAGCCTTTTTCGACCCTGACTCCCACATGTTTTTGCTCCCGTCTGTTTCCCGGCTTCGACCCGTTTTTTTATCCTGACCACGTCTACTCTCTTCTTCTCTCCTGGCTTTCGACTCATTTCTGATCCCAACCACGTTTTTTCTCTCCTATCCAGGCTACTGACCTGTTTTTTTCCGTTCCCGACACCGCCATCGCTCGCCACGGAAGTCCCACTGCCGCGTTCAGAGCGACCTGCTTCCCGCGCCCAGCGATCACCGGATCGTGGATGCAACCCTTTCTCTTTCTTCCAATAAAACTGAGAGAAACGTAACGCAAGTGGGTCCTGTCTCCGTTCTGGTCAGGACTGGGTTGGAAGGAACAATACTCTCATCCTAATTTGAAAAACCCACATCCTGTTAATGGGTAATGCTGCCCTTGTAAGTCAGTAAATATTCATCATTTTTTTCAAATTACTGATGATTATAAGCCAGAACAGTGAATTTGTTTCTTGAAAATAAACATATGAATAAAGTATCTATCTATCTATCTATCTATCTATCTATCTATCTATCTATCTATCTATCTATCTATCTATCTATCTATCTATCTATCTATCTATCTATCTATCTATCTATCTATCTATCTATCTATCCATCTATCCATCTATCTATCTATCTATCTATCTATCTATCTATCTATCTATCTATCTATCTATCTATCTATCTATCTATCTATCTATCTATCTATCTATCTATCTATCTATCTATCTAGCTATCTATCTATCTAGCTATCTATCTATCTAGCTATCTATCTATCTAGCTATCTATCTATCTAGCTATCTATCTAGTACAATACAAAGTGTCCCACAGTTTTGAAATGACTTATTGTTACTGTTATACTGTCGGTCGGTTGGTTGGTTGGTTAGTTGGTTAGTTGTTTGGTTGTTTGGTTTAATCCCTAACCACTAGGGCCGTAGGGGCAGCATTTCCTGTGGTGTGTCTTGGACAAGTACAGCCTGGCGGCACCCATCCCTTTCCAGGCCAACATATGTTTCCTCCTATCACAAGTAGATTTTTAACAAAGTATTTGACTGTAATGTACGACATTTTGGCAGAAGTAGCCAGAGCCAGGCGCCACCCACACAGCACCCACTGTAGCTGGATCTGCTCATTATCTTTAATCAACCAGAGAACATTGGGAAAACCTATACTGAAGTTATTTTACTTTAAATAAACGTCATGGATACGCTGTTTAAGGCACATGTAGAAGTTTAAAGAAGCTTCAGCTTGTTTCTATAATAGATATGAAATTTCCATATTCAGGTAAACATTTTCATTAAAAAAATAATTCAAAAGTAAAATGACTCTTCAATCATTAAATCATTAAATAAATTAGAGTTTGTATGCTATTTTTGTCACTGTCCAGCAATGTTCCCTGTAATTTTCCACGGGTCTGAACGTTCACACAAAGTCGGTGAGCAACGCTTGAAACAACAGTGAGACACCATAATCCCAAGTGTGGCAAGATAAATCATTATCAAACGTGTCCAACATTTTGCTGCGTTTCCGGGCAATGCAAAATTATTTTTCTCTTTTGAAAGAATTGACTTATGTATTATTGCAAAGGTTGCAGGGCCTACAAACGTCATTTGTTTTTACAATTCTTTCACAAGATATCCATTTCTTTTTATTTCCTGATAGATTTTGTCGCATGATATTAACATTTTTGGTGGCTTATTTAGTCGGTTGCACCATACAGAACTGTATTTAATTAAATTTTTTTAGTGGAAGTACAACGTTGGCAACAAGATTCACTTGATATAATTGGAAATTATTTGAATGCAACACAAACATTTTCTTCTTTTACCCTGTTTTTTTTCTTTTTTTTTAAAATTCCTTTAAAAAAATCTCATTGTGTTTATTTTTTCCTAGCTGTTACTTTTTTCTTTTTGTTCTCTATTTACTTTTTTCCTAAATTTCTTTCTTTTTTTTCTGGCTTTTTTTCAAAATTTTTACTTCTTTTTTTCTCTTCCTTTTGTTTCTTTTTCTCTCAGCTTTTCACTACTTTTTCATTTTGGTATTTTTTTCTTTTTTGTTCCATTTCCCCCTTCCTTAAAGTCATTTTGTGCATAATTTTACATAATATTTGGCCATGTTGGGATTAAAGAAGCAAAAACAACCTGAAGAGCCATTTAAGACCCGAAAGAGCCGGTTCCTTTTAGTGAGCCGAGCCGAAGAAGCCAGTTCTGGGCAAACTCTACTAACTTTACTCAACTTCGTTCTACTTCCACTCTACTTCAAAATACCGCATTTAGGACACAACGTCAGGGGATCCCGTGTATTTTTACCTTCATGCACTGTAACTTTGACTTAAGTCGCTTCTTAATTAGTAATTTTGAGCCCTCATTTTTGTGCGCTGGATAGATTTTCTTGTGCGCTGCTTGGAGGGAACACTGCTCTCCAGTCTGCATACATTCCCCTGAGTTAAATAAATTCTAGTGGAAATGATTTTAATTGTAGCTTTGTTTATTTTGATTTATAAATTCACAAATGGTAAACACGACAAGATATTAAATCTCAGTAAAGGAAAAAATATATATTGGATAATACCCTCAATGATTGTTTTATAATCAGATCTTACATCCCTGAATCATGGTTTCATTGTGAGCCTCCGAAAAGACCCCCAGCCCTCCAGCTAAACTACACTTTTTCTGCCATTGATTTACGAGTGTGGCCCCGTGTGTCACGAGGCGTGGTGGAGTGGAAGGGGTGACCGGACCAGAACGGAGGCAGGAGGCAGGAAGGGAGAACTCATATGCGTTGACGATCATAAGTTTTATTTAACAAAATAAAAGTCGCTTAATACTCCGGGACAAAACAGAACAATACAGAGTTCCTCCGGCACGAACTCAACAGGACAGGGCATAACAGACGGAAAATGTTTAAAACCAAAACAGGACAAGGCATAACAGACCGGGGAATGTGTAATGAGCCAGCGCCCGCCAAACCCACCACCCAGCCTTAAGTAGCAGACCAGCAATCAGCTGATCTGCTACAGCTTGAGTTCGGGGGCGCGGCAGACTGGTCGCCACGGCGACCGTGACACCGTGAGGATGTTTTTTCCTACTATGTGGGCCTTCGAGCTAAAATGAGTTTGACACCCCTGTGTTAGTGTATTCTTTTGAAATGAAATGAAATGATCTGCATTTATATAGCGCTTTTCAAGTCAATGATTTCCCAAAGGGCTTTACAATGTGCTCCACATTTCCCAATAGCGGCTTTGTATTGCAGCCATGTAAGGCGCTAACCTGCTTGTTGGGGGTTCAGTGTCTTACCCAAGGACACTTCGACATGTAACAGGGATGAGCCGGGATTCAAACTGGGATCCCTTGATCCCAAGACGAGCGCTCTACCTCCTGAGCTAAAATAAAACCCAAGCAGTTTTTTGACAAAAAGTCAAAATATGACTTTTAGGGTTAATTTTTATGCCGCAATCGGTTAAATATCTGTTCTTATTTGAACTTCCACCAGTGTCAAATCGTAAATACCTTTACTAAATCATCCTAATATTCCCTTTATCTTATTTTTTTCTTCTAAGTCTTCATTACGTGTTTAACCTGGAGTATCATGTCTAATTTTGCTCCTAAAAAGGTTCACTACGCTGTTATTGACAACAATGATAATCAGAAGCGGTTTTAGGTTCAGAGCTTTGAGTGGCTGGCCTGTTAAAACATTTTTTTTTTCAATTTAAGTGATTTGGGATCAATAAACACTGTTTAGGAGTGTCACTTCCTATTTGTGAAGATCAAATTACACTAATTTAACAAAGTACATTCTGTAGCACAGTTCCAGATATTGGGTGAGCATAGCAAAAACGGGCAATCTAGCCAAGGACTGCATTTTAAAGCCTTTTTAGGGTTTCTAGCTAGAGTTTCGAACTGGAATTAGGGCTTGTTATTTTTCATTTAAAGTCATTATTGGGCTTTCAAGCTAGGGTTTGTGTCAGGACCAGAACGGAGACAGGATCCCCTTGCGTTACATTTCTCACAAGTTTTATTGGAAGAAAGAGAAAGGGTTGTGCGCACGATCCGGTGGTTGCTGGACGCGGGAAGCAGGTCGCTCGGAACGCAGAAGTAAATATTCCGTGACGAGCGATGGCGGTGTCGGGAACGGAAAAACGGGCCAGTAGCTGGGACAGGAGAGAAAAAACGTGGTCGGGGTTGGAAGCGAGTCGTAGCCAGGAAAGGAGAGTGGACGTGGTCGGGGACCAAAAACAGACGGGAGCAAAAACAGGTGGGAGTCAGGGTCGAAAAAGGCTTGCCTAGTGTTAACTGAGGTTCGCAGACGGACTGACCAAAGGGGACAGATAAGAGTGGGTTAAAATAGGGACAGGAAGCCAATCAGAGTCCGAGGCAGTTGGTGCCAAAGGTGTAAGCACAGGTGATGCATATCGGTAATCATGACAGTTTGGGCTTTTTATATTTAAAGCCTTTTTGGGGTTCCCAGTTATGTTCCCGAACTAGGGTTTGGACTTGATATTAGGGTTTTAAAGTCATTTTAGGGTTTGTGTTAAGGTTTCGAACGGGTTTGGGCTTCATATTTTAAAGCCTTTTTATGGTTTCCAGCTGTTACTTTTAACTAATGTTCAGGCTTGATAATAGTGTTTAAAAAGCATTTTTAGGGTTTCCAGCTGTGGTTTTGGCAAGGGTTTTTCCTCTTACATACCACAAAGCCAAAGTGTTAAGAGTGTTATGCAAAGAAAAGACAAACACAGTGGAAACAGATACGCATGGTGCGGATATGACGTGAGCACAGCAAAAACAAGCGTTGTGGTCACGTATTACACTACGTGAAATTGTATTTTTCTTTTAGATACCACAAGAAAAAGCCAAAGTGTTATGGCATTGTGCAGAGAAAAGCCAAAGGGTACCGTTACTTGAAGAAATTGAAGAACATGAGGGTGGGGAAATATCCCTTCAAATTCCCACTGGAATGATGATGCAGAAGGCTACAATCATTACACTAAATCAGTGTTTTTCAACCAGTGTGATAAATTGATTATGTAAGACATGGCTACACTTGTGGGTCATGTTTTGGTAGATTCAGCTCCAGTGTGAAGAGTTCTGGATGAGTCACCCAATAACTCCTTGCCATCATGCCAGCGATCACTTCGGTTTAATGGCGGGGGGTATACTGTATACCTGTATACGTTTTTTTAAGCATTTTTGAAGGGGCGCCGCTACTTCGCGGATTTTCAGTTTTCGCGGGTGGTCTCGGTCCCCGTTAACCGCGATAACCGAGGGATTACTGTACTTAGTGGACCGATTCACAAATTACGATCAAAACATTTGTTTTACTCTGCTGTTCGAGGACTTTTCCTTTTTTGGGGGGGAAATAAATAAAAAGTTTTGTAGCGAAACCAGGAAAATACAATTCATAGGTAGTCCTCCAGGGGGCAGTGGTTAGCACGTGTTTGGCACAGTTCTGAGGTCATGAGATCAAACCTCCTGTGTGGAGTTTGCATGTTCTCCCCGTGCTTGCGTGGGTTTCCTCTGGGCACTCCCGTTTCCTCCCACATTTATGCAGGTCAGGTTATATGGCCGGTCCAAATTGTCCCTACGTGTGAATGAGCGAGTGAGTTGTCCGTCTTTGTGTGCCACGCGACTGGCTGGAAACCAGCTCAGGGTGTCCCCTGCCCACTGCCCGAGGACTGCTGAGATGGGCTCCAGCACCCCCGCAACCCTACTGAGGATAAGCGGTGTAGCTAATGACATGAGATGATGGGTCTGTCGTTTTGTAGCGAAACCAGGAAAATACAATTCATAGGTAGTCTAGGGGGCATCACGCCAGCACAGTGGTTAGCGCGTGTGCGGCACAGTTCCGAGGTCATGAGATCGAACTTCCTGTGTGGAGTTTGCATGTTCTCCCCATGCTTGCGTGGGGTTGCTCCCACATCCCAAAAACATGCATGTTAGGTGAATTGGCCGGTCCAAATTGTCCCTAGGTGTGAATGAGCGAGTGAGTTGTCCGTCTTTGTGTGCCCTCCGACTGGCTGGCAACAAGTTCCGGGGTGTCCCCTGCCCACTGCCCGAGGACTGCTGAGATGGGCTCCAGCACCCCCGCGACCCTTCTGAGGATAAGCGGTGCAGATAATGGATGAATAGATGGATGGAGGTAGTCTTCTATGTCAAGAATTCCAAATATAGAGGCAATAGGTGGTCATTTTGCGTTGCCGTGCAACTCCTTCACACCATGAAGGAGCAAGATAAAAGGGCTTTTTATCGAGTGAATAAAAATGTGCTCAGGTTGAGAACACGTTACCACTTATCACCAAATGTACCTTAACTTCCCCTCACCTGCTCGCTTTGACGGATATCAGGGAAAAAAAATCTCGTCTCGGTATGACAGACGCGAGCCGCGGCCATATTGGAATTCTCATTCACGAGACGTCAAGTCGTCAAACCGATGGCGCACCGATCTCACGATTGTTTCCTCCCTCGGCGTGTGAAAATGAAATTAAACGTCACCTGGCATGGGAATGGTAGAATTGTTGACTCCATTTTAAACTGAAGACCTTGTCTCTATTGGCTCTATTAAATTGTTCTCGGTAGTGGTTCGAGCATGAAAGAAGGAATATATAATGGCTCATAGACCTCTTTCTGTGTTTGTAAACAAGTGTGACGTAGCCTAGCTGTGCGCGGATTGTTGAGGCGTGTTGGTACCTGATAGTTTACTCCAGACAATTGACAGAAAAAAATCGTAAATACCTTTTTTTCCGGACTATAAGCAGTGTTTGAAATAATGTGCATCTTTTATGTCGGGCGTAAAACTTACAAAACTTCTCCGCACAGGTGGCCGACAATTTGTTCAAGGCAAAAAAAACCCCCAAAAAACAGATGATTTCTTTGCAAATCGAACATTTGCTCTATTCTAATTTCGGTTTTGAAATTTTTGAAGTTTGTTTCGTTTGGTAATTTGCATACTCTGGAGCCAATCAGAAACCTGCATCGAATAACTCGACTTTCCCGAGCGTTATAAGGTCGTGCATTTGCATTTAATTTTCCAAAGTAGACGTACAGAGAACACAAGAAAAATGGATAAGTGGTTGGGAATCAAGCCAAAACATCAGCCCCAGAAGAAAGATTCAAAAGAAGCTAACAAAAGGTATGACGCTACAAAACGTAAACGTACATTAAAAGCATCGTGGAAAGAGGAGTTCACGTGGATTGTAGCAGACGACGGAACACAAACATTGCATGAATGAAGATGAGTCAATACAGGTACATACTGATGGCAGATGGAAAACAGCAATGTCATATACATGCAATGAGTAGATTTATAATAAACTAAATTATAAAGTGTTGTTCTTTTATATATTCTGATTATCATGAAATGAAATGAAATGATCTGCATTTATATAGCGCTTTTCAAGTCAATGACTTCCCAAAGCGCTTTACAATGTGCTTCACATTTCCCAAGAGCGGCCTTGCAGCCATGTAAGGCGCTAACCTGCTTATTGGGGGTATTAGGGGTTCAGTGTCTTATCCAAGGACACTTCGACATGTAACACGGACGAGCCGGGATTCGAACTGGGATCCCTTGATCCCAAGACGAGCGCTCTACCTCCGCCCGAAAATCAATCAATTCTTAATTCTTGGCAACAATGTGTTATTTTTGCGATTAGTACTCTTATTGTGTTTCAAGTTGTAAAAAATGGGGCAGGCAACTTTAGTGCTAGGCAGGCAACCTTTCAGAGTTGTCTGCCCTGTTGTCCGCTAACTTTTTCTCATGAGTTTCACTGCTATAAGTCTCAGTTTTTTTGCATAGTTTGGCCAATGGTGCGACTTATACTCCAGTGAGACTTGTATGCGAATTCTTTAACACATTATTGTATCGCTGGGTTTTAATTGTTTATCGTTCATCACTGTATACTACTTCACATGCACTTGCGCTAACCACTGCGCTGCCATGCCGCCCAGGAGACCATGGTCACCTATTTCCGTGGATTTTGTTTGCCATGCTAAGGGCTTCTCCGTCGTGTTAACAGTAGTCGACCACTTCTCCGCGATGGTTCACTTCATTCCTCCAATCTACCACCACAAAGGCCACTTCGGAAACTCTTTTCAAGGAGGTCTGTCCTAATTACGACATTGTGTCTGACTGGTGCCGGCAGTTCATCTCCAGGGTCGCAAGAGTGCTGGAGCCCATGCCAGCAATCTTCGGGCAGTGGGCAGGGGACACCCTAAACTGGTCACAGGGCTAACTTATAGCTAATCATGAAAATAGTACACAACGGAATATTACATTGCAAAAGTCGAACTTAATTATCAAATACAAATACAAATATATGAAAATATGAAATCAAAATGCTCTCTGGTATTGTTGGTCTTGCCATTGCGTCCAATTGGACCCGCCCGTGTGGCGCCAGCTGCGGCTCGTTGACAGATTGTCTTCCCTTCTATTTAAGCTCAGTGCTCTCACTCACCCTTTGTCAGTCCGTCAACGAACCTCTGCCCCGCAAGACGTGGGTTTTGACTCTGTCCGGTTTCCTGCCTGCGTTTCCTGTCCGGTAGTGTTCCTGTCTATTTCCGCCCGTTTATTATTATCTTCAGTTTTCGTTCCCGTCTAGTTTGTCCTGTTTAATTTCGATATCCTGTTTTGATATCAATCCTGTTTGTCCCGTCCTGGCCGGTATCGACCCTACCTCTCCGATATCTGCTTGGGCAATTGGTATCGATCTCGTCGGCCTCTGGCTTCCTGTCATTCCACGCCAGACTGCTGCCTCATGTGCATGACTCCCCATTTCCCGTCAAATCAAAGGCTTGTGTGAGAAACGTCACGCATTTGGGTCCTGATCATGTTCCGGTTCATGACGGGTCTGGCCGGACCAAATGTGGAAGCGGGCCGTATCCGGCTCACGGTCCGTAGTTTTGGGGTCTCCTGATGTAAATCAATGCTGTATTATATTTCTTAATGAAGGAGGTGCTGAATAATACACGCCCTTCCCTTTTAATCACGTGTCAGGATCAGGTTCTCTAGGGCCACCGCTCTGCATATTTGAGTGATTTTCCTCATTAAACACAACTAAATTTGATCAACAAGATTGTTAATCAGGTTTTTGCTGCGCTTGCTAATGAATCAGGTGAGCGTGTCGGAAAGGAAACCTAAAGCATGCAGGACTCGGTCCTTTTTTGTTTTCAGTTTGACACATACTCGTTTTTTAAAGGGACAGTGTGTATTATTTGACCAATGCATGTCCCTGTGTGGTGCAACTGAAAACGAGTGCTGAAAAAAACAAGGACGAATAGAAACTGCGGGGACTTAAAATGTCAGAGAAGCCGCATATCCTTGCCCAACCTTTTGCAAAGAAAGAAAAAAAATGGCGGCAAAGACAAAAGAAAAACAAGCGTGAAATTGAAGAAAAAGGGGGAAAGGGAAGAATGTCACGGTTGCCATGGCGCCCAATTGGCCCCGCCCGTGTGGCGCCAGCTGCGACTTGTTGACAGATTGGCTTTCCGTCTATTTAAGCTCAGTGCTCTCACTCTTCCTTTGTCAGTCCTTCAACGAACCTCTGTCTTGCAAGACAAGGGTTTTGACTCGGTCCTGTTTCCTGTTGGTATTTCCTGTCAGGTATTGTTCCCACTTATTTTGTCCTGTTTAATATCGGTTTCCAGTTTCGTTCCTGTCTCGTTTGTCCTGTTTATTTTCGATATCCTGTTTTGATATCAATCCTGTCTGTCCCGTCCTCTCCGGTATCAACCCCATCCGTTCGATATCTGCTCGGGTAATTGGTATCGATCTCGTCGGCCTCTGGCTTCCTGTCATTCCACGCCAGACTGCTGCCTAACGTGCATGACTCCCCAATTCCCGTAAAATAAAAGGCTTGTGTGAGAAACGTCACGCATGTGGGTCCCTATCCAGTTCTGGTTCTTGACAAAGAAAGAAAGAAAAAAGAAGAAAAAGTGGAAAATAAGGAAAAGGGAAACAAAAATCAAGGGAAAAGAAAAAAATGGGAATAGAGGGAATAAAAAGAAAAGGGGGGAATAAGAAAGCAAAAAGTTGTATGCAAAAGGAAAAAGGTGGAAAGGAAGGAAAAGAAGGGGAAAACATGGGGGGAAATGGAAAATACAGAAAAAAGGGAGGGAAGTAAGCAAAAAAAGAGGGAAGAAAGCAAAAAGAGGAAAAGAAACAAAAAGAATAAAAAAAAACAGGGGGAGACAAAATAAATATGGAATAGTTGAAAAAAAGGTGAAAATGGAGAAACGTAGAAAATTGGGAAGATAAAGCAAAAAGTTGTATGCAAAAGGAAAAAGGGGGAAAGGAAGAAAAAGAAGGGGGAAAACATACATGGGGGAGGGGGGAAATGGAAAATACAGAAAAAAGAAAGGGAAGTAAGCAAAAAAGAAGTAATAAAGTAAAAAGAGAGGGAAACAAAAGAAATATGGAATAGTTGAAAAAAAGGTGAAAAAGGATAAAAGTAGAAAATTGGGAAAAACAGAAATAAATAGATGCCGAGAAGAAAAACAAAATAAATGGAAAGGATAGGGAAAAAAGGGAAACTAGAAAGCAAAAAAAAAAGGTGGGCGGGAGAAAGAAAAAAGAGGTAAAAGAAACAAAAAGGAAAAGAAGCAGGAAGAAAGAACAACAAAATGCACAATTGATCTGATCTGCAGTTTTTATATAGCGCTTTTCAAGTCAATGACTTCCCAAAGCGCTTTACAATGTGCTCCACATTTCCCAATAGCGGCCTTGCAGCCATGTAATGCGCTAACCTGCTTATTGGCGGTATCAGGGGTTCAGTGTCTTACCCAAGGACACTTCGACTTTTAACACGGACGAGCCGGGATCCGAACCGGGATCCCTTGATCCCAAGACGAGCGCTCTACCTCCTGAGCTACTGCCGCCAATTCAGTGACAACCAGTGGTCAAATATTACACAGTGTCCCTTTAAGGTTTCCACCGAACCTAAAACCAAGTTGTTGTGGGTTGCTCTTTTCATTCTTCTACACTAACGGGACAGAACATGAAGCTTTCTCTATGATGCTTTTTCACTTCCTCTGTGGTGCCCGAAGAGGCAAAAAGCCACTTTGGAAAAGTGGTCTGGTGAAACCACTACAATAAGCAGTCTTTCGAATGTTTTCTTCCCCGCCACTCAGTGCACCACATTTCTCATTTATCGCCATTAAATGGTTGTGACAGCCCGTCGCCGTCGGCAACCACTCTGCAAAATGACGACGGTGATGCAGCAGGAGGGGAAAATGGGGGAAAAAAGCAGCTGTGTTCATTCTAGTGGCAGATGATGCATAACAAACATGGACGACTTGGATGTGGATCAAGAGAATCCAAACAATACTTCTTTATTGCAATAAAAGCAGGACAAAAAGGCTCAGAAACAGTTTCTTACACATGAGCAGTGTTCCCTCTAAGCTGCACTCTGCTTGCACATTCTCAGCGCACAAGAAAATCTAGCCAGCGCACAAAAATCAGGGCTCAAAATTACTAATTAAGAAGCGACTTAAGTCAAAGTTACAGTGCATGAAGGTAAAAATACACAGGTTCCCCCAACGTTGTGTCCTAATTGTGGTTTTTTGAAGTCGAGTCGAAGTAGAACGAAGTTGAGTAAAGTTAGTAGAGTTTGTCGAGAACCGGCTTCTTCGGCTCGGCTCACTAAAGAGAACCGGCTCTTTCGGGTCCTAAACGGCTCTTCAGGTTGTTTTTGCTTCTTTAATCCCAACATGACCAAATATTATATAAAATTATGCACAAATTGACTTAAAGGAAGGGGGGGAATAGAACAAAAAAGAAAAAAAAATACCAAAATGAAAAAGTAGTGAAAAGCTGAGAAAAAAAGAAACAAAAGGAAGAGAAAAAAATGGGAAACATTTAGAAAAAAGCCAGAAAAAAAGAAAGAAATGTAGGAAAAAAGTAAATAGAGAACAAAAAGAAAAAAAGTAACAGCTTCCCTTGCCGACAACCATCACAACAATGACGAAGCAACGAGATCTCGTTTGCCGAGATCGGCGTGCAGACGAAAACTCGAACCGCGAGACCAGAAGTCCTTTTCTTGCTAGGAGTATTCTTTTGGTTATTATCTTTCGTCGAATCGTTCGCTTCAAAACACGTGTTTTCCTTGCCTTCACGGTCTTCTGAAGAATTTCTCCGCCGTTTTCTCGTGCCGGAATTATTGCCGTTGTTACCACTTTCTGTATTATGTTTGACTTATGTTGTAGAAAATAAACTTGCATTTGTAGAATAGATTTGCATACATTTAGAAAGAAATGTAGAAAGACTTGCTTACAGTTGGGAGAAATGTTGTTTACATCTCGGGAAGGTCTCAGCGGACGAATTAGTATAAACAATCTTCCTTAACGGAGGACAACAGATAACGGCAAAGGGCAGGTGACATAAACTGGCATAAACTTAAAAACACTTCCAAAAAAGGACGGAACCCTGGGCATCTACGCCTTCAGGCGTGAAAAGGGACGGGGCCAAACCGGGTACACGTGCTATGTTGAAAACTATAAAGACACACGCATATCTTTGATTCGCTGAGTCTCTTGTTGAAATTGTGTATCAATAAAAAAGAACTCCCTCTTACGTCATTTTGATTCCTGCATTTCTTTAAACACGTATGAGAAGATTCAACAAATTGGTCTTATCTTCAACACTTATTACCGACACTGAAGAAATTACCAATTTTTGTTGATTTGCACCTAATACCAACTGTTTTTACGGAGGCATACTTCTCTTTCACTCGACAACCGCCAAAACAATGACGGCATCTCGAAGCAACGAGATCTCGTTTGCCGAGATCGGCGCGAGACCAAAACAACAATGGCGGATCTGCCTGAGGAAAAGTTTGGAGTGCGGTAAATCTTTGTTAAAAAAAAGTAATCGGGTAATAATGATAATTTTGTGTCAAAAAAGTTGCGTCCTGGGGACGCACGTTGATTTGACACGATGCGTCCCCAGCAAAAATCATGCGTCTAGGACGCGGGCAAGCGAGAACACTATAAGTATCCAGGCCCCTTGTTTACAAACATTATTAAAGGTGTAAAAAAAAAACAAAGCTTCTTCTTTCTGCTTCAATAATTAAACGTTTATCAGTGGTGTCCACAGTGGGAAGGAACAATCAAGCGAATTGAAGTTGCAAAATAGGCTTGGCGGCTGTTAGCCATCTTGCCGACCGCACTCCAAACATAACCTTGACCTGATCCCATTTAGCTTTCTCGCTTCGCCAACCAACCCTTTAGGAGGATGACCGACTCGTTTGATTAGCGAAAAGCAAACAAGCGACGGAGGACAAAAACCAGGGTTGAAAAAGGCCGGACAAAACGGGATGACGAGCAAGCGCCGTGTCTCTGCCCGACGGGGTCACTAATTGGTTCCGCTGGCATCGGCAACCATTGTAATGGACTTTAATAACAGTGAAAGGAAGGACGGTCGTTTCTGATGCAATGAAAAACACATTTTCACACAGAGAGAGCGCACTGAGCTTAAAAAGACGGAAAGCCAATCCGTTAAAAAGCTGCAGCTGGCGCCACACGGGCGGGGCCAATTGAGCGCCATGGCAACCGTGACAGGCATGTTGTTATGCAAAAAAAAAATCTTACAAGAGACCAAACTTTACACACTTTTACAGTAAATTATGTTCTCATATTTTCCCAGGTGTTTTTGTTGTTCCTGTATAAGCCACGCCCTCTCCTCTGTCTCATACCATACTCTACTAGTGACACACAACCAAATATTGTCATGTGAATCACCTGTGCCTGCTCATTTGGCTCCAACCGTCGCGGGTGCTGATTGGCTCCCTGTCACTATTTGAACCCAGTCCTGTCAGTCCCCTGTTGTCAGTCCGTCTGCGCATCTCCGTTTATACTCGGCAAGCCTATTTTGACCCTGACTCACGCTTGTCCCGTTTTTTGTTCCTGTTTGTCTCCTGCTACTACCTGTTTTGATCCCGACCAAGTCTGCTCTCCCGTCCTGACTGACGACCCGTTTTTGATCCCGACCAGATCTGCTCTCCTGTCCCGGCTTACAACTCGTTTCCGACCTCGACCACGTCTTGCTCTCCCAGACCCGGCTACCGACCAGTTTTCTGCCCCTGACGCCGCCATCGCTCGCTACGGAAGATCCACATCCGTGTTCGGATCACAATCCGAGTACGAGAGCGACTTGTTTCCCGTGCCCAGCAAACATCGGATCGTGGGAGCAGCCCTTCCTCTTTCTTTTAATAAAACTTGTGGTAAACGTCACACAAGTGGGTCCTGTTTCGGTTCTGGTCCTGACAAATAGGCGCATATAAACTGGCCCCCTGATTTCCGTATTACATTCTATAGTTGTAAATATGACTTAGTTGTGCATATATACAGTAGGGAGAATATCTCCATAAGGAGAAATTCAGTGACCTCGTACTCTGTGTTTGAGAAAGCACCACTGTAACTGTATTTAGTTGCACTTTGTAGGCCCACCCTGAGCTTTGCTGGCTGATTGAGTGTTGTATGTTAAATTGCAAGAGTAGGAGGAACAAATAGCGATAATAGGACATTGTAGTTCATTATATCCGGGCCCCGGTGCCATGGAATGCCCCGCCTGCGGAGATAAGATCCGCAACCTCAATGGAAGTTTTTAATTCAAGGCTTAAGACACACTTCTATTCCAAAGCTTATGATTGATGCCCTCCTCGTATTCTGTATTGTCCTGTCTTTTTCCGAGTGCCTGCCTGGTGGTGATACGAAGGAGAAGGACGATTTGAGATGAGTCAGCGGACCAGCGTTTGACCTGAAGCATGTGAACGCCTGCATGGACCAGCTGGCAGGGATGGGAAGCTGCGCCGTGGCCGTCATAGACTTTCTGGACTAGTTTACAGGCTGGGGGCGTCGCTGCTGTAATGCACTTTCCGGACAAATTTTCAACACGTTACCTAGTGTTTACTATGTTTGTGTACTGTAATGCTAAATGTAATTCACCTTGGTCATCCTGAAAAGGGGATACCACTTGTGAGCAGTGTTCCCTCTAAGCTGCGCGCGTGCGCAATTGCGCACTGCTCGCACATTCTCAGCGCACTAGAAAATCTAGCCAGCGCACAAAAATCAGGGCTCAAAATTCCTAATTAAGAAGCGAATTAAGTCAAAGTTACAGTGCATATAGGTAAAAATACACGGGTTCCCCTGACGTTGTGTCCTAAATGCCGTATTTTGAATGAGTAAAGTTAATAGAGTTGGTCGAGAACCAGCTTCTTTGGCTCGACTCACTAAAAGGAACCGGCTCTTTCGGGTCCTAAACGTCTCTTCAGGTTGTTTTTGCTTCTTTAATCCCAACATGACCAAATATTATGTAAAATTATGCACAAAATGACTTAAAGGAAGGGGGGAATAGAACAAAAAAGAAAAAAATACCTAAATGAAAAAGTAGTGAAAAGCTGAGAAAAAAAAGAAACAAAAGGAAGAGAAAAAATGAACGAAAAATTTAGAAAAAAGCCTGAAAAAAAGAAAAGAAAGAAATGTAGGAAAAAAGTAAATAGAGAACAAAAAGAAAAAAGTAACAGCTCGGAAAAATAAACACAATGAGATTTTTTTAAAGGAATTTTTAAAAAAAAACACATGGAAAAAAGTAGAAAAAGTTTGTGTTGCATTCAAATAATTTCCAATTATATCAAGTGAATCTTGTTGCCAACATTGTACTTCCACAAAAAAATGTGATTAAGTACAGTTCTGTACCCCCAAAAATGTTAATATTATGCGACAAAATATATGAGGAAATAAAAAGAAATGGATATCTTGTGAAAGAATTGTAAGAACAAACGAGGTTTGTAGGCCGCATATCGTAAAAGTGTCAAATACTTTGAACAGCTCGTGAATGGCGAAAAAAACCTTAATTGTCCTTATATCTCCACCAGCTCAGTAGCCTAGATGGTAAGGCGCCTGCTTTGAGACTGGGAGGTCGCTGGTTCACGCCTCGGCCGAGTTATACCTAAGACTTATAACATTGTTAAAATGGCGGCGCCCTCTGTTGGCTGCGGCTGCATCGGCTCGCTACAACGGGTCAGGTGTAATGACAATACAAAGGAAATTATTAATTATTATTATTATTAGTTTAGGGAAGCCGTTCTATGCTCGACTGAGATATTTCTGTTAATCTCGTCCTTCAACGGCGACGCAGAGCAGATGCTAAAAGCATATTTCAAGAGCAGCGCGACTGGAGAGGTGCACAGAGAGCAGTAAATTGTTGGTGCAATTACTGCATTGCAGTTGATCTTCCACAAGCAGCCGGTAGGGAGCAATAAGTTCTACGCATATAAGAAATGAAAAAAAAAAAAGTGCACACTCCAAATCCTCCTTCAGGTAATCTTTATTCATGCTCACGTCTCCTCCTGCTGCTTCTTTTGCACCTTCTTTGATTGCAAAGAACGTCAAGTGTTTGTGTGGCGGACAACTCGAGCAAGCCGAGCTGAATGATGGAGAAAAACACGTTGAAAAGTGGCCGCTTTTAATATGGCTTTTTTACTGGAGGTGATGCGGTCTTTCCTGGAGATGAGAACTAGGAGTGGGTTGATAAGATGGAGGAGAACCTCACTACCATTTGTTTTATAGTGTTTCATGTTGTTTGTTTTATTGTTTTACACCAGAATTCAGGCTGCTAACATCTCATCTCATCTCATCCCATTAGCTGCACCGGTTATCCTCAGTAGGGTCGCGGGGGTGCTGGAGCCCATCCCAGCAATCATCGGGCATTGTCAGGGGACACCCTGAACTGGTTGCCAGCCAATCGCAGGGCAGACAGACAACTCACTCGCTCATTAACACCTAGGGACAATTTGGACCGGCCAATCCACCTGAAATGCATGTCTTTGGAATGTGGAACGCAAGCACGGGGAGAACATACAAACTCTGCACAGTAAGTCCAGTAGCTGGACTTAAACCCACACAGGAGGTTCCCAAGACCTTAGCACGCGCTAACCACTGCGCCGCCGTGCTGCTAACATTTTAAAGATTTTTATTATTCTTAGATGAATGATTACAAGACGCTGCTGTCAGGACCAGAACGGAGACAGGACCCACTTGCGTTGCGTTTCTCACAAGTTTTATTGGAAGAGAGAGAAAGGGTTGCACCCACGGTCCGGTGATCGCTGGGCGCGGGATGCAGGTCGCTCTGAACGTGGATGTGGGACTTCCTTGGCGAGCGATGGCGGTGGCGGGAATAGAAAAACGGGTCAGTAGCCGGGACAGGAGGGCAAAAACGGAAACGAGTCGTAAGCCAGGAAAGGAGAATCGACATGGTCAGGATCAAAAACGGGTCGAAGCCAGGGGACAGACGGAAGCAAAAACAGGTGGGAATCAGGGTCGAAAAAGGCTTGCCTAGTGTTAACTGAGGTTTGCAGACGGACTGACAACAGGTGACAGAAAGTAGTAGGTTTAAATAGGGACAGGGAGCCAATCAGAGTCCGAGGCAGTTGGCGCCAAAGGAGCGGGCACGGGTGGTTCATATCAGTAATCATGAGAGCTGCCCCACTTGCAAACTTCCGGACCATAATTCGTAAGTTGAATTCGTTCATAAGTTGCTTCAGTGCTATATTTTGTATGGAATGTATGTTTAAGATTTATACAAGTATGTTTAAGGCTTGTATAAGTAACCTGTATTATTTTGTACCAAAAAATAAACATTTCATAAAATAATATGCTCTATAAAGATAAATAAAGTTAAGTTTAACTTACTTTTGGAAGATGAGCTTCAACAGTTAGGCGACTCCCTCCTCCATGGTAGAAAGTAGGTGAAAAAATGTGATCCAACCATTTTCTCAACCACATCAAGCTTTCTTATTCCACTTTCGTTTCAAGAGAAATGGCTCACCTCTTCTGTTCACTTAACACCAACCTTATTGAATGGATGCACAAGATATTAAACAATAAAAATGTCAAACTTCTTAGCGCGCTAGAGATACAGTACAGCATGTTTACACCTGAACTAGGAAGAGGAAGCTTATTTCTTCTTCGGGGTGGATTTTGGGTGACCTCTCACAGCGCCAAACGCCGGTAGCGGCAGAAAGAAGCACTACAGTAATATCCTGTACTCGGAAAAAGGTGCACACAATACAAAATCTAACTTACAGCAATGTCCGGATTTTTTTCGACATCCCAAAGAAAATGTTCGTATCTACCGTTTTTTGTGACTCAAATGTAAGTAGGGGACCGTCTGGATTGGTCATCAGGGCAGGAAGTTGATAAAATCATTGAGAATAAACAATCCGAATGTTTAGAACATTGATAAGTTTAAAGTTTAGTCGACACTCAAAACATGGAGAGAAGACATCAATGGATATTCAACTTTCAAGGAAAACAGGGAAATCCCAACCCCTAGATAAGGGATTTTAACTTGTTCTTAAAGCCCACCCCTGAACCTTTTCTTTTTATGAAATATGCTAAGTTAAGAAAGCAAAATATCAGCTGGGTGGCCTGAGGGGTAGGGCGCCCGCCCTGAGACTGGGAGGTCGCTGGTTCAAGCCTCGGGCGGGTCATACCTAAGACTTACAACATTGGTACTCATTCCTTGCTTGGCGCTCGGCATTAGGGTTTGGAATTGGGGGGTTTGGTCACCTAATGACTCCTAACACATCAGTTGGGTTGGGCGAGGGGGCTGGGAATCCCCTCCTCTGTATTGATTTCCCAGAAAGAGTCATAAAAGGATCTAGCCACCTCCCACTAGGAGGACATGGCTCTGGTATATAAATAAATAAAAGAAAGCCAAACTCTATTCTATTCTATTCTATTCTCATCTCATCTCATCTCATTAGCTGCACCGCTTATCCTCAGTAGGGTCGCGGGGGTGCTGGAGCCCATCCCAGCAATCATCAGGCAGTGGGCAGGGGACACCCTGAACTGGTTGCCAGCCAATCGCAGGGCCTATTCTATTCTATTCTATTCTATTCTATTCTATTCTATTCAATAGGGTCGCAGGGGTGCTGGAACCCATCCCAGTCATCTTCGTACAGTGGGCCAATTAACCTGACATGCATGTTTTTGGGAATGTGGGAGGAAACCCACAGTGCCCGGAGACTCCACACGGGGGAGGCTGCGGTAGCTGGACTTGAACCCTAAACTTCTGCACCGTGGGGCTGCACCCAAGTCGTAAGCCAGGAAAATAATGATAATAATAATAATAATGCATTTTATTTAAAAGCGCCTTTCAGGCCACCCAAGGACACTGTACAAACAATGAAAGAAAAAAAAATACAATTTAAAAAGTTGTAAACGAAATAATAAATAAAAACAAGACATAAAATCATAAAAACATAAGAAATGGAGAAGCTATGTGTTGTAGGCAGTCCTGAACAGGTGTGTTTTTAGACGGGACTTAAAAGTGGAGAGAGGTGTGCAGTTTTGGAGGTCCGGAGGTAGATTGTTCCAAAGCTTGGGAGCAGCGCGACTGAAGGCTCTGGCTCCCATGGTGCTCAGATGGGCAGGGGGCACTGACAGTCGGAGGGAGGACGAGGATCTGAGGGAGCGAGTGGGGACGTGCACCTGGAGAAGGTCGGACAGGTAAGGAGGAGCCAGGTTGTGAATGGCCATATATGTATATAAGATGAGTTTGTAGCTGATGCGATGCTGAACAGGAAGCCAGTGTAGCTGTTGGAGAACGGGGGTGATGTGCTGCTGGGAAGATGTTTTTGTGATGATGCGAGCAGAGGCGTTTTGAACCAGCTGAATTTTTGGGGAAGGCCGAAGAGGAGAGCATTGCAGTAGTCAAGGCGGGATGTGACAAGACTGTGGACGAGAATAGCAGTAGTGCGGGGGGGTGAGGGAAGGGCGGAGTCTGGTAATATTGCGGAGGTGGAAATAAGCAGTGCGGGTGATGGTGTTGATATGTGAGTGGAAGGTAAGCATGCTATCCAGGATGACACCCAGACTCTTGACCTGGGGGGAGGGGGACACTAAGGAGCTGTCGATGTTGAGAGAGAAGTTGTTTACTTTGGATAAAGTGGATTTGGTGCCAAGAAGGAGGAATTCTGTTTTATTGGCATTTAATTTAAGAAAGTTTGTTGTGAACCATGTTTTAAGTTCGGAAAGGCAAGAGGTGAGGGAGGGAGGTGGGAGTATGGAGTTTGGTTTGCAGGAGAGGTAGAGTTGGGTGTCATCAGCAAAGCAGTGAAAGTGGATATTAAATTTGCGGAGGATATGACCAAGAGGCAAGAGGTAGACGATGAAGAGAAGAGGACCTAAGACAGATCCCTGGGGTACACCTGTGGTGACTAGGGAGGGCTTTGAGGTGAAGGATTTCAGCTGGACAAACTGAGTGCGGCCAGTGAGATAGGAATGGAACCAACTGAGGGGAGTATGGGTGAGACCAATGGAGGAGAGTCTATTGAGGAGGATAGGGTGAGAGATTGTGTCGAAGGCGGCGCTCAAGTCTAGGAGGATGAGGATGGAGACTAAACCGGAGTCAGATGCTATGAGGAGATCATTTACAATACGGATTAGGGCAGTCTCTGTGCTGTGGCGGGGGCGGAAACCAGACTGAAAGGGCTCATAGAGAGAGTGGAGGGACAGGTGCGAGTGGAGTTGAGCAGCAACAGTTTTTTCAAGGATTTTTGAAATAAATGGAAGGTTGGAGATGGGGCGGAGGTTGTCGAAGTCGTTGGGGTCAGCACCATGTTTTTTAAGTGTAGGAGTAACAGCAGCGGTTTTGAAAAGTGATGGGACAATACCAGAAGAGAGTGAGGAGTGAATAATGGCAGATATGAGAGGAAGCAGGGAAGGGAGGCAGGATTTAACAAGGGATGAAGGGAGGGGATCGAGCTGGCAAGTGGTGGGCTTGGATTTGAGTATGAGGTTGGATAATTCAGCAGTCGTGGGTGGAGCAAAACTGGAGAAGAAGTGACAAGGAGAAGGAAATTCAGATGGGCAGGGAGCAGACAGGTTTTGATGGAGTTGGTGATGAATCTTAAGGATTTTGTGATTGAAGTACTCCATTATGGAGTTGCAGGTTGCTGTGGAGTACAGGTGGAGGGGGAGAGAATTTGGTGGCTGGAGGATTTTGTTCATGACAGAGAAGAGAGTTCTTGAATTTCCTTCGTTGGAAAGGATGAGGCCGGAGTAGTAGCTGGATTTGGTTTGTGCAATTTGGTCCTTGTATTTAGCAGTATGGGTAGTGTACATGTCCTTATGGATGGTGAGGCCGGTTTTCTTATAGAGTCGCTCAAGTTGGCGGTTCTTTGATTTCATTGACCGAAGAGCGGGTGTAAACCAGGGGGCAGATGTGGAGAATGAGGCAGTCCTGGTTTTCAGGGGGGCAAGAGAATTTAGAATATTTGTGAGGCAGGTATTGTAGTGAGTGGTAAGCTCATCCGGGCTTGAAAGAGCTTCTGGGGGTAGACGTGGTCGGGGGACAAAAAGAGGTCGAAATCCGGGACGGGAGAGTAGACGTAGACAGTATCAAAAACAGGTCAAATCCGGGGAGCAGACAGGAGCAAACAACAGGTGGGACTCAGGGTCAAAAAAGGCTTGCCTAGCGTTAACTGAGGTTTGCAGACGGACTGACGAAAGGGGACAGATAGGAGTGGGTTTAAATAGGGACAGAGAGACAATCAGAGTCCGAGGCATATCGGTAATCTTGACAGTTAACCGTTAAAAACATTCCATTTTTAGATTGTTTTTTATAGTCTGTATTTATTGTTGACAAGAGTTATGAATGGGAAATAAGTGTGTTTTTGTGTACATGTGCATGCTAATGGCTTTATAATTGGAAGTGATGGCAGGCTGAGATGACGGATTGCCATGAACACAGCATCAGGGTGCAGGTGCTAAGAAGAAGACGGTGTGTTTGAGTGTTTTCTCTCCTTCCAGAAGACCAATTCCTAATATTTGCAGATTTGTACAAAAATGTGACAGGGATAGAAAAAAATTCTAAACCAGGGCTGTCAAACTCATTTTAACTCGGGGGGCCACACGATAGAACAAACATTCTGATTAAAGAGAAAGAAAAAGAGAGATAAAGAAATAAGAGAAAGAGGGAGGGAAAAGGAGAGAGGGCAGAACAAAGAAAGAAAAAGAGGGAGAGAGCGTGAGAAACAAAAGATAAAAAGTGAGAGAGGGAGAAAAGAAAGGGAGATGAGGAAAGAAATCCAAAGAGAAATAGAAAGACTGTCATGTCCTGCACGGTCGTCATGGCACCCAGCGGGTCCCGCCCCTTGACACCGGCTGAGACACATTGACTTGATTGCGTGTGGGATACTTAAGCGCTCCTTTTGGGACTGCCCGTTGCCAGACCATTGCTTCACTATGAGGAAAACCTGTTCATGCCTGTTTGTTCCGAGTAAATGCCTTGTTTGTAATTTTTATTGCCTTTAAGTCTGTTTTGTTTTGTCTTTGGTCCCTGTGTATTGGACAACTTTTATTTTCCAATTAAAGTGACAGATCGTCTACGCATTTCAGTTCACACTTCCTGCTTCCTGGCCGTTTCCTTGACAAAGACAGGAGGAGAGAAAAGAGAAAAGGGAAAAGAAAGCGCGAAGGGTTTGAAGAGAGAAAGAAAAAAGAGAGAAAAGGAAAAAAGGAAATTAGAGCAAAAGAGGTTAAAAGACACAGAGAGAGAAAGAGGCAAAGAGCAACAAAGGAAGAGAAAAAGAGACACAGAGAAGGAAAGAGACAGAGTGGGAAAAAAGGGGTGGAAAAGAAAGAGAGTTGACGTATTTCAACCTGCAGCTTGTTTTTCTCCTGCGCTTCTCTGAGTGTTGTCTCACGGGCCGGATTCAATCCCACCTGGGCCTGATCTGGCCCGCGGGCTGCCCGTTTGACACCTGTGTTCTAAACCTACACTTGTAAAAGTTAAAGTGGGTTTTTTGCTCTCTTCTACTGTACTTCTAGAGTTTGGATAAATGGAGTGCTATCCAGGCAGGTGTGTATACGATAGAGGGATATTTCTGGCTGAGAAGCTCTAAAGATGTTTGAAAGATTTATGTCTCGTGGATTTATTGTCGGATGTAACAAACTGTAGGAAATGGAGGACTTGCAGGACATGTTTTGTATTTCATAGTCTGAAACTCTTTAAAACTCATCTCATCTCATCAGCTGCACCGCTTATCCTCAGTAGGGTCGCGGGGGAGTTGGAGCCCATCCCAGCAGTCATCGGGCAGTGGGCAGGGGACACCCTGAACTGGTTGCCAGCCAATCGCAGAGCACACGGGGACAGACAACTCACTCGCTCAGTCACACCTAGGGACAATTTGGACCGGCCAATTCTCCTGTCATGCATGTCTTTGGAATGTGGGAGGAAACCGGAGTGCCCACGCAAGCACGGGGAGAACATACAAACTCCGCACAGTAAGGCCGGGAGCTGGATTTGAACCCAAGCAGGAGGTTCCCACGACCTCAGAACTGTGCCACACACGCGCTAACCACTGCGCCACCGTGCTTATATATACCACAGCCATATCCCTCTAGTGGGAGGTGGCTAGAGTCATTTCTGACTCTTTTTGGGAGATTGATTTAGAGGAAGGGATTCCCAGCCCCCTCGCTCAACCCAACTGATGTGTTGGAAGTCATTAGGTGACCAAACCCCCCAATTCCAACCCCTAACGCCAAGCAGGGAGGCAACGGGTACCAATGTTTAAGTCTTAGGTATGACTCGGCTGAGGCTTGAACCACAACCTTCCAGTCTCGGGGCGGGCGCCATACCCCCAAGGCCACCCAGCTGGTTTTACTCTTTAAAACTATAACGATCTATAACTATACCAATGCGCTGCAGGGTCTTTCAGCAGAACACGGTGGACGTGTTAAGGGTTAGGGTTGGTGTTAGGGGTTTAGGGTCTATGGTTGGGGTTTAGGGTTTAGGGTATAACATGGAGAAACTGCAGGACATTTAGTTGCCTGGTCAGACACGTTTTTGCATTCCATGGTCTCATGTAGTTAAGATTTAAACCCTCCGCTTTATCCGACCATATTTGACGGAATGAAACTCCTTAAAACCATAACTGGGCTCGTCAAGTCAAGTCAAGTCACATTTATTTATATAGCCCTTAATCATAAAAATGTCTCAAAGAACTGCACAGGATTACAATGACACAATTACCGTATTTTCCGCACTATGAGGCGCACCGTGTTATAGGGCGCACCCCCAAAAAATAGTTTTTGGTCCTATATCTTCCATACATAAGGCGCACCGGATTATAAGGCGCTACAATGGGAACATCGACAAAACAGTCAGATAGTTCAGTCAAACTTTTTACCCCCTTAACATTCCCAAAGCTTGCAGAGAAGCAAAAACGTGTCTCAGACATGTACGGAAACAGTGTCTGTACGATGTCACTCAAATGCATCGTTCCAAATATCATTCGAAAGGTTAAAGTCTTGGGATTCAAGAAATGCCAACCATTCCTTGGTTTCTATTTTCTTTTTCGCTCGCAACTTTACTGTGCATATGACAATAAACACTTGGAATTGAGTTTAATTTAAAAATAGACTCATCACAGAAACATCGAGATCAGTCTGAAACAAGATACTGGGAAAATATATAGCAGGAGTAGCTCACCGAAGTCGTTCAATAATAACGTGCAACCATGGTCCTCTTATATCCGTGAGTGTAGTAAATCCAGGAGAGTAAAATATTTACAAATACAGAATAATAAAACATGTTTTCTCTATGCCGTAGTTCAAGCAAACTTGCTATTCACATTCATCTTCCAATTGCTGGCTTTGTTTTGCCCCTTTAGCCTATGCTAGCCTGTAAATGATAAAAAGGATCCGCCCTCTTTACCTCCGAATAAGTTTAGCCAATAGTGATCGATTCAAACGATGATTGACACATCGGCTGGTAAATGAAATGCCGGCATATGTATCCCAGCATACACCGCGGACCACATCGCCTACGAGGAAAAATCTAGTCGGCGGCTGCTTGCCTTTGTTGCGAGACCTTGCGACTTAATATTGATCCATATATAAGGCGCGCTGTATTATAAGGCGCATGGTCAGCTTTTGAAAAAAATAAAGGCTTTTAGGTGCGCCTTATAGTGCAAAAAATACGGTACCTGATCTTAAACCAACATGCGGGCAAGGAACAACTCAAAACCTCAGCGTGAGGAAAAAGAGAAACCTTGAGAAGGGACCTCACAAGTTGTTATCCCCCTTTGGGGATGACCAGGGTGAATTAGATTTAGCATTACAGTACACAAACATAGTAAACACTAGGTAAACACTAGGGCTAGGGTTAGGAGGTTAGAGCGTTAAGGTTGGGTTAGGGTGTGAGTTTAGGATTGAGGGTTAAAGGTTAGGGTTAGGTTTGAGTTTAGGGTTTAGGGGTTCAGGGTTAGGTGTTCATGTTTATGGTTAGGGTTTAGGGGATAAGATGGAGAAATTGCAGGACATTTGGTTGTCTTATGGGACTTTTTTCTTATATCATGGTCTCATGAAGAGTTTACATTTAAACTCCGCTTTATTCTACCATATTTGACTGAATGAAACCCTTTAAAATTATAACTGGGTTAGGTGAGAGGGTTAAGGTTGGGGGTTCAGGTTAGGGTAAGAGGGTCAAGGGTTAAGGTTAGGGTTGGGGTTAGGTTAGGAAGCAATCTTTCTTTCCCATGGTCCCCTAAATCTGAGGCCCTTGGGAAAGTAAGTTTTTGCACTGGCCATTCAGGAAACTGGAGCTTTTCTTGTTTTACCTGCGTTTGTTTAGTCCATCTGGAAAGAGAGTGTTGAGTTTTATTATCCAGTGTTTTTCTGCCTTGCGTCTTTCTTCTTGCGTCCAATTGCTGTTTGTTTGTAGGCCCCATATTTCTAGTGCCTGTAGCCCATGTTGGGCTACTAAGTGTGTGTTAGTTTCCCTGCTGTTTCTGATGTTGTAAATGTGTTGTGTTAGGGTTGGAGTTAGGGTTAGGGTTTGGGTGAGGGTGAGGGTTAGGGTTATGTTTAGGGATAGGGTTAGGGTCGGGGTTAAGGTAAGGTGTCAGGTGGTAAGGGTAAGGTGTTCAGGTCTATGATTAGGGTTTAAAGTATACAATGGAGAAACTGCAGGACATTTGGTTGTCGTAGTGGACATTTTTGCTTTTCGTGGTCTCATTTAACATTTAGATTTAAACTCTCCGCTCTATCTGACAATATTTGACCGAATGAAACTCTTTAAAACTATAACGATCTATAACTATAACAATGCGCTGCAGGGTCTTTTGTCAAGACACAGTGGAGGCACCATACTGCACAGTGATGAAGCTGTTTAGGAATGAGAACATAGATAGATAGATAGATAGATAGATAGATAGATAGATAGATAGATAGATAGATAGATAGATAGATAGATAGATAGATAGATAGATAGATAGATAGATAGATAGATAGATAGATAGATAGATAGATAGATAGATAGATAGATAGATAGATAGATAGATAGATAGATAGATACTTTATGGGCAACTGTTCCTCTAGGTTTGCGGAGAAAGTACAGGCGTTGATGTGCATATTTGGCCAGGGATGTGATGTTATGACTCCAAGACCGGTTCTCGCTGATACTTGACACTGCTCACCAGTGTTCCCTCTAAACTGCGCGCGTGCGCAATTGCGCACTGCTCGCACATTCTCTGCGCACAAGAAAATCTAGCCAGCGCACAAAAATGAGGGCTCAAAATTACTAATTAAGAAGCGACTTAAGTCAAGGTTACAGTGCATGAAGGAAAAAAGAGACGGGTTCCCCTGACGTTGTGTCCTAAATGCGGTATTTTGAAGTCAATGTCGAACGAAGTTGAAAAGTAATGTTAGTAGAGTTTGCCGAGAACCGGCTTCTTCGGCTCGGCTCACTAAAAGGAACCGGCTCTTTCGGGTCCTAAACGGCTATTCGGGTTGTCTTTGGTTCTTTAATCCCAACATGACCAAATGTTATGTAAAACTATGCACAAAATGACTTAAAAGAAGGGAGGAATAGAACAAAAAAGAAAAAAATACCAAAATGAAAAAGTAGTGAAAAGCTGAGAAAAAGAGAAACAAAAGGAAGAGAAAAAATGAACGAAAAATTTAGAAAAAAGCCAGAAAAAAAGAAAAGAAAGAAACGTAGGAAAAAAGTAAATGGAGAACAAAAAGAAAAAAGTAATACCTTGGAAAAAATAAACACAATGAGACTTTTTTTAAAGGAATTTAAAAAAAGTAGAAAAAAACACAGAAAAAAGAAGAAAAAGTTTGGGTTGCATTCAAATAATTTCCAATTATATCAAGTGAATCTTGTTACCAACATTGTACTTCCACAAAAAAATCTGATTATGTACAGTTCTTTATATTACAACCGACTAAATAAGCCCCCAAAAATGTTAATATTATGCGACAAAATATATCAGGAAATAAAAAGAAATGGATATCTTGTGAAAGAACTGTAAAAACAAATGACGGTTGTAGGCCGTACAACCTTTGCAATAGTACATGAGTCAATTTATTCAAAAGAGAAAAATCATTTTGCATTGCCGCAACTCAGCAAAATATAACGTGATGTCAAGTTTTGGACCTGTTTGATAATGAATCATCTTGCCACACTTGGGATTATGGTTACTCACTGTTGTTTCAAGCGTTGCTCACCGACTTTGTGTGAACGCTCAGATCCCTGGAAAATTACAGGGAACATTGTAGCTCACCCTTTCCACTGCAGCACCGTTGATCTTCAGTGGGGAATTCTGTGTGGTATCTCCTTGGTCTTCTACTCATTCAGGTGGAGATTGTCTTCTTTACACCACTGGGTCAGCCTGGTCACTTCACTCCTGTAAATTGTCTCTTTGCGATTTTAAGATTTTAATAAACATTTTCAACCCTCTAGTCACTGAGACCGCAAAGTATGTAGCTAGAAGTAGCAAGGGATTACAGTGCACCCAACAAATACCTAAACGTATGAAAATGCAGAGACGTCTTATTCGGTCAAAGGGCAAAATAATGTAATGAATACAAATGAAGAAGGAACTGAAGGAACGAGGTAAGCCTTGGGGCTGTTAAAAGACGACGGCAATCCGGGGATATCGAAAAGAGAAATTGCGGAGAGAAGAGGATTAAGAGGTGAGAAAAGGACAGGTACGGCATCCTAGCAACAAAACGATAACAGAAGGTTTATGTTAGGGGTAAAAAGAAATTTGCAAACAATTGCCTGAATAAATAAAAGCACATTCCACAGTGTGGTACCTCGACCTCAAGAGGGAGACTTGTAGGAGACTGTCTTCGCCTGCAGGCCACATTTAAAGTTTTCTAAATTGATCCAGAATTTTGAAGTCAGATCTTTCAGTAGCCTTCGAGACATTAGAGTCACAGCTAAAATGTTGCCAGAACTTCTTGCATTCCCATTAAAACAAGGACATATTACCTTACACGTGAAAGGTCCCCGGAGAGGGATGGGCACCACCATGCTGTAATTGCCCAAGACACACCACCAGGGTTGGGTAGAGTTACTTTAACTGGATTACTTTGAATTACTTTTGGATTACTCCAATACCAAATATGCTAATAAAAGACAAAAAAAACTAAATATAAATAAAATTATGATCTCTATAAGGGGAATTAGCATTTTAGCACAACATGCAACGTCCGGCAAAACTAACATAAAAGGCGACGGAAGATCGTGTCTTACCGTTGACAGCTCGTTGTAGACTGCCAAAACCCCCACCTTCCACCCGCAAAGTCTAAAGCCCAAACCAAACCTTACCACATACCAGCAGGTAGCACTGTTGGACTCATCATTGCAGGACACTTATCCAGAAACTATACAACATATTTCAGCAGGAATTTTAATAAAACAAAAGTTATTATTACACCCGTTACACTATAACTACCGTAAACTCCGGACTATAAGCCGTTACTTTTTCCCCAAACGTTCAACCCTGCGGCTTATTCAGTGATGCGGCCAATTTATGTAATTTTTCTAACGGCCGCTAGTGGCGCTCGAGTGTTGCTACCATTAACTGCCCTGTCAAAGCTATATTATTATTATTAAAGCTTTGAAAACTCTCTCGGTGTACCGTCTTTCTTTGTAAATATGTGTAACCATGTATAATATGTATTTGCAACTGTATATTTTTATAATGTATTTATTTTAGAAACTTATTCTTATATGTTTTCCACGAGCAAATGAGAAAGCTGGGGTGGGGCAAACGCGGGCTGACGGGAAGTGGAGTAAAGGTGAGACGTGTTTGTGGACGCGGCGGACAATAGTGGATATATATTTTTCCCACCTTTACCTTTGGAAATATACACTTTTTTCCTTGGATTACTTTCAACGGGCACCCGGACTCTGCAGGTCTGCGTCATATCTTAAGTACCGGTATCATTTTTCGTTCATTTTGTCGACTGTGATTTTTGGACTGTGTCGGGTATGGGTAAATTTTGTGTTTGTGTTGCATTTTTCAATGTGGGCGCATGCGGCTAATATACAGGCTTGAGGCTTGTCTATGTACAAAATCGGTTTTCCTCCCGAAATGTGGTGGGTGCGGCTTATAATCAGGTGCGCCCTATAGTCCGGAATTTACGGTACCTATTTCAACGATATTGCAGTTACATGCCGGATACACCTAATCATAGCCATACATTTCTCTAACTCTGTTCATTTTGCATCGTGTTTTAAATTCAAGAGGTAAATGTTATTTCCTCGTCTCTGCGCCCGCCTTCAACTTTTCCAATGCCAGCTAAACGTTGACTTGAAAAGTTATATTTTGTGCGCGCTTCCATGCTTTAAACCTCATCCAATCACCTCCACAATTCTGCCGTTAATAACCGATTGAAGGGGGAAGCATCTGCCGAGGCGGACTTATAAGAGCTTAGGCACGGCATTTAGTTGCCATTCAGACGATATCAAGCTCATTCTCCTCGCACACGCCTTCCTGCTTTGGCTGTGTTCATTTTTTCTTTCTTTTCTTGGTTGTGGGTGTATTGAACACAGCTGCTGGTACTCTAGGTACTATAGCTGTGATTATTTTCATGTCAACTGACATACTAAGGAAAAATACTTTCATTTCCTCGACATGGAATTGTTCTTTGCATTCATTATCTAGTACAGGGGTGTCAAACTCATTTTAACTCGGGGGCCACACCATAGAACAAACATTCTGTCGGGGGCCGGACTAGTAGATTAAAGAGAAAGAAAAAGAGATAAGGAGGGAGGGAAAAGGAGAGAGGGCAGGACAAAGAAAGAAAAAGAGAGAGAGGGAGAGAGCGTGAGAAACAAAAGTCATGAGAGAGGGGGAAAAAAAGGGAGAGGAAGAAAAGAAATCCACAGAGAAATAGAAAGACAGAAGGAGAGAAAAGAGAAAAGAAAGCGCGAAGGTTAGGAAGAGAGAAAGAGAAAAGAGGGAGAAGGAAAAAAGGAAGTTAGAGCAAAAGTGGTTAAAAGACACAGCAAGAGAAAGAGACAAAAAGCAACAAAAGAAGAGAAAAAGAGAGACACAGAGAGTGAAAGAGACGGAAACAGAGTGGGAGATCAGGGGGTGGAAAATAAAGAGAGAGAGAGAGAGAGAAAGAGAGGGATGGAGAGAATGAAAGAAATCCAAAGAGAAATAGAAAGACAGAAGGAGAGAAAAGAGAAAAGAAAGCACAAAGGTTAGGAAGAGAGAAAGAGAAAAGAGGGAAAAGGAAAAAAGGAAGTTGGAGCAAAAGAGGTTGAAAGACACAGAGAGAGAAAGAGACAAAGAGCAACAAAGGAAGAGAAAAAGAGAGACTCAGAGAGTGAGAGATGGAGACAGAGTGGGAGAAAAGGGGTGGAAAAGAAAGAGAGAGAGAGAGAAAGAAATACAAGAGCAAGAAACAAAAGGAAGAGAAAAAAGATGCGTCTTTGTTCGAGGCACCTGGCTTTGGCAACATCAAGTTGACCTATTTCAACCTGCAGCTTGTTTTTCTCTTGCACTTCTCTGAGTGTGGTCTCGCGGGCCGGATTCAATCCCTTACCGGGCCTGATCTGGCCCACGGGCCGCCTGTTTGACACTGGTGATCCAGTACTTGACGCAACTGTCACGCCGGTGTACTGTTTATGCACATTTAAGTGTTTAGAGGCTCCTCCATTAAGCTCTGAGACATATGGTAGATTGTTGGAGGACAAAGCCGTCTTTAGGACAAAATGTTTTCCGCAGTGCCATTACAATTTGTAGTGTACTTTAATGGTACATCTTGTCAGCTTCCACTGTTCTACTAAGACATGCTGAAATTGTTACAGGATACAGCCATGGGGTAGGCAAACTACAGCCTGGGGTTCCATAAGGCCCAATGGGCGTTTTAATCCAGCTCCCCAAACGAAATAAAACAACATCAAAAAACTGAAAAACAATATTGTGTTTTTCATAAAAAGTCATAAAAAGTGAATCAATTATTTTTGAAGGACTAAATAATACACAATGTTCCTGTAAATATGAAAAATAATTCTGAAAAATTGGCAAAATCATCTGAAATAGCATGAGGCTTATCATTTGAGCAATTATTAACTGAAATAAATATTTATACTGAAATGAGAAAAGAAAAATTGTTTTGCAGGAAATAAAGACTATGAATAATATGTCATTAATATGAATGAATAAATGAAACTTTATTTTGAACATGATTAAAAAAAAAAAACAATGTAAAATGTCCCAAAATAAATAGGAAGATGTCAAGAACCGGAAAGGAAGGAGAACCCAAATGCGTGACGTTTCTCACACAGGTTTTTTTTTTCCAGGAAATTGGGCAGTCATGCACGTTGACCCAAACGCCAGTGATTCGGCGATTGTTGGGCGAAAGAAAAAAGACAGAAGTGTGGCGTGGAACAACAGAAAGGAAGAGACCAACGAGATCGATACCAGTTACACGAGACGATACCGGACAGATGACCTCGATACCGGACAGAACGGGATTGAACAGATATAGGAGACTGGAGACGGATAACAGACAGTACGAGAATGACAGGCATGATACCAGTTACACAAGACGATACCGGACAGATGACGTCAATACCGGACAGAACGGGATTGAACAGATATAGGAAACTGGAGACGGATAACAGACAGTACGAGAATGACAGGCATGATACCAGTTACACGAGACGATACCGGACAGATGACGTCGATACCGGACAGAACGGGATTGAACAGATATAGGAAACTGGAGACGGATAACAGACAGGACGAGAATGACAGGCACGATACCAGACACTGGAGACTCGAGACCAAAATCAAAACAGGACGAATCAGACGCGATCGATACTGGACAGGATACACAAACGGGATACCGGACGGAGTCAAAACCCACGTCTTGCGGGGCAGAGGTTTGCTGAAGGACTGACAAAGGGTGAGTGAGAGCACTGAGCCTAAATAGAAGGGAAGCCAATCTGTCACAAGCCACAGCTGGCGGGGCGGGGCCATTTAGGCGCCATGGCAACCGTGACAGAAGAAGTATATGCTCATTTATTCCTACCCCCAAAACTCCGTTAATAAGTGTGTCTCACAGCTAAATATCTTGTGTATTTACATGTAACAAACACCCCATTATCATCATACTGTTTCCATATATTTCAGCATAATATAAATAAGAGTATCTATTATCATAACAATAATTCTCATGGTGACAACTGACTGTTTTGTGGGGTGAGTTGTCCATTATACATGCATCTTTGGACCTGCAGCTATAGGGGGTCCGCCCCCAGGCAGCATTACCACCCATTGTGTCCTGATCTGTGCATTAAAAAGACAAGGAATGGGAGCGGGAGACAGATGCCTACAGCATATGCATATACATACAGAGAATCTTAGTACCGTAAATTCCGGACTATAGAGCGCACCTGATTATAAGCCGCGCCCACCACATTTTAAGAGGATAACCACTTTTGTACTTACACAAGCCGCACCTGTATATAAGCCGCATGCGCCCACATTAAAACATGTAACACAATCACAAAAGTAACCCAAACCCGACTTTAAGTCCAGCGATTGTAACCGAGTATAAAGTACACAGTCCAAAAACCACAGCCGGCAAAATGAACGGGAATTGATACCGGTACTTAAGGTATGATGCAGACCTGCAGAGCCCGGGTCCCGTTGAAAGTAATCCAAAGAAAAAAAGTCTATATTTCCAAAGGTAAGGGTGGGAAAAATATATATGTCCACTATTGTCCGCTGCGTCCAAAAACACGTCTCGGCTTTACTCCACTTCCCGTCAGCCCCCCTTGTTTTCGCCCCGTCTTTTTGATTCGCCTGTGGAAAACATAGCAGAATAAGTATCTAAAAGAAATACATTACAAAAATATACAGTTGCAAATACATATTATACATGGTTACACATAGTTACAAAGAAAGACGGTACACCGAGAGAGTTTTCAAAGCTTTAATTTAACTTTCATCCCAAACCGTGACTGTGACAGGTAGCAACACGCTACTAGCAACACGCTCACAATACAGCAAACGGGTCTATTAAAAAAATATACCGTACTTGTAAAAATCACGGTAAATCATCCTCATCTTCCTCCTTATAACTGACGTCATCAAAGTCGTCTTCCTCAGTATCGGAAAGAAACTTTATCATATAGACGTCGTCCCACCTTCCCTTATTCCAAAACACGCTAGCAAGACGCTCGCAAAGTAAAGTTCACGTGCAATAGCTCTGTTTCCTTCTTTATCGGATTGCTCGATTGCTTTTGGCTTGAAAGCTGCGTCATGTGCCTTTCTTTTTGCAATTGGCATGATGAGGATATGTCTACGCTAATTTAATTTGTGCACAAGCTAAGAAGTTGCAGTCTTCCTCGGCGCATATATTCCAGCAGTCTAAATCTTACCTTTTGTACTCGAGCGCTGCTGGCGGCCGCATCACTGAATAAGCCGCAGGGTTGAACGTTTGGGAAAAAAGTAGCGGCTTATAGTCCGGAATTTACAGTAAATACCATCCATCCTTTTTTTTGCACCGCTTATCCACACTAGGGTCGCGAGGGTGTTGGGGCCCATCCCAGCCATCTTCGGGCAGCGGCCATGGGACACATTGAACTGGTTGCTTAACAAATATGGGCAAGATTATCTGCTCATTCCAATTCTCTTTCGTTTAAAAATGTGTGGACTATAAGAAAAAAATTATACAGTATATAAATGAATAAGACTGTAAACTATAACTATATATGTAATGGGTGTAATAATAACTTTTGTTTTATTGAAATTCCTGCTGAAATATGTTGTATAGTTTCTGTATGAGTGTCCTGCAATGAAGAGTCCAACAGTGCCACCTGCTGGTATGTGTTAAGGTTTGGTTTGGCTTTAGACTTTGCGACAGGAAGGTGGGGGTTTTGGGCAGTCTACAACGAGCTGCCAACGGTAAGACACGATCTTTTGGTGCTCAGCAAAAAGTTAGTTTTAAACATTAAAACCACAGCTGCCAAATCTCTCAACATGCTCAGGAATGTGATTGATGTTGTCAAGCTGTTTGGATTTATTTTCGTTTTGCATGTTGTGCTAAAATGCTAATTCCCCTTATAGAGATCAAAGCCAGCAGAGAAGCTTACCACGTGTTGTGTTGTGACTCATTCATTTGCAGCAACTATAATAAAAAACTCATAATTCAGTCCAGCGTGAATGTGGATCTTTGGTGGGACAGAGCGTGATCGTGGATCGAAGCAAGTCCGGTGGCCGGGACAGGAGAACGGAGCATGGATCGGAACAAGTCAGGTGGCGGGGACAGGAGAAAGAAGCCTGGCCGTGGATCGGACAAGTCGGGTAGCCGGGACAGGAGAATGGAGCGTGGTCGGAGATCAGAACAAGTCGGGTGGCCGAGACAGGAGAACGAAGCGTGATCGGCGATTGATACAGGTCATGTGGCCGGGACAGGATAACGAAGCATGGTTGGCGATTGATACAGGTCGGGTAGGCGGGACAAGAGAACAGAGAGTGATCGTGGATCGGTGCAAGTCGGGTAGCCAGGACAGGAGAACAAGGCATGGTCGGGGATCGATACAGGTAACAGGGCACAGAAACAGGCAGGTTACAGGAACAGGATGGATTTAGAAAGGGAGCCAGAGTCAAATTGTGCTTGCCTTGCATGTGCTGAGGTTCGCTGACGGATTTGACAAGGAGTGAACGAGAATGATACGCTTAAATAGGGAGAGGGCTAATTTGGGAACGAGTGGCAGCTGGGGCTGAAAGAGTGAGCGCAGGTGAGGGCAGTTACAGGGCAAGTGACAGAATCGTGATAGATTTAATTTAAAAAGCTTAAAGTTTATTCGTCAAATAAAACATTGTGCACACCAACGGAAAAAATAGATGTTAGTGTGCTCTTCAGTATTTCAACACACTTTCACACAAGTAAAACGATGCAAGCACATACCCTGAAAACATCCTTGAAAAGGATATGGATTTCTTACATGTTTTTATTCATGCACGGCTACAGCATGGTCAGGGTTGGGTAGGGTTACTTTAACTTGATTACTTTCAATTACTTTTGGATTACTCCAATACCAAATATGCTAATAAAAGACAAAAGAAACTAAATATGAATAAAATGACTACATCTTGTGCAAGCTTGGGGAGTAACAGAATACATGGAACGGCAAAAATGATGTTGGCAAGCTGTTTAGATTTATTTTCATTTTGTTTCTGTCGCATTTTATGTTAGCCGAAGATCAAAGAGATCAAAGCCAGGAGAGAAAGCTTACCATGTGTTGTGAGTCATCATTTTAGTCATATTTAGTTTCTTTTGTCTTTTATTAGCATATTTGGTATTGGAGTAATCCAAAAGTAATTGAAAGTAATCACGTTAAAGTAACCCTACCCAACCCTGGAAGTGTAGACACAAAGTGTATAAGACCCTCAATCGACCCCATGAAAAGAGTATTTAACACTGATGCGGAGACAGGCAAAGAGTGATGGGGCAAAGAGACAAACAAAAGTCTCATCCCAAAAATTAAGACAAGGAAGTTTGTTGTAGCGTAACGTAGCGCTTAATTGTGACCACAGGGTTGGAGATGAGGTAAGACTGTATTACTTGTTATGCAGGGTTGGGTTGGGTTACTTTAACTGGATTACTTTCAATTACTTTTGGATTACTCCAATACCAAATATGCTAATAAAAGACAAAAGAAACTAAATATGAATAAAATGACTACATCTTGTGCAGGCTTGGGGAGAAACGGAATACATGGCACGGCAAAAATGATGTTGGCAAGATGTTTGGATTTATTTTCATTTTGTTTCTGTCGCATCTGATGTTAGTTTTGCCGGAGATCCAAGAGATCAAAGCCAGGAGAGAAAGCTTACCACGTGTTGTGAGTCATCATTTTATTCATATTTAGTTTCTTTTGACTTTTATTAGTATATTTGGTATTGGAGTAATCCAGTTAAAGTAACCCTACCCAACCCTGAGCATGGTAAATATCACAACTACGTCTTGTAAGCGCATGTACAGTCCTAAAAACCTTGTGTCTTGGGAGTTGAATTAATAAGCACGGAAATCTTTCGCATAAAAAGGATACAATACAATCAATGAAGTGGGCCAAGGCCGAAACAACATTCTGTGACGCGGGCCAATTAGCCGCAAGATAGTGTGCAAAATTGGCGAGGAAAATGAAGGCTGTTCGTTTCCTGTTTCGACAAACGTCGGAACAAAGCGTTCCGTTCTTACAACAGTAAGCCAATCTTGTCCTCTAAATTTTGCTGTTGCATTGTGACCTAGCGTCACCATGTGATCGTTTATTGAGCGATACATCTTTTAAAAGAGAATCTTAAGAGCTGCTTCAATGACCACACTGACACTTGGGAGATTGATGTCCCAATTAGGGCGGTGTCGGTACTTGCCGGAAAATGTAGCCGTTTTTTTTTAGCAAACCCTGGATGTTTTTCCGCTGTCCTTCCATATTAAAAGATATTTGTTGTCAAACGAAGGACACGAAGCAGTCTTCCCTCACTATAAAGCGTTTCACCTTTCACGGTCTTGCTGCTTCACAGATTTTTGCTATGCATTGTATTCTGCATTCTGATTGGTTGAACAGTCCCTAAGAGATTGGGCAGAGTTACTTTAACTGTATTACTTTCAGTTACTTTTGGATTACTACAATACCAAATACGCTAATAAAAGAAAAAAGAAACTAAATATGAATAAAATTATGACTCACAACACGTGGTAAGCTATATAATATTCCTGTTCCTCCCATGGGCGTGCCAAGGAAGCCCCCTGGGTTTCACAATCTCATCCACGAGCGCCTTGATGTCTGGCTTCCCAAAATTATGACTCACAACACATGGTAAGCTTTCTCTCCTGGCTTTGATCTCTTTGATCTGCGGCAAAACTAACATCAAATGCGACAGAAACAAAATGAAAATAATCCAAACAGCTTGCCAACATCATTTTTGCCGTTCCATGTATTCCGTTACTCCCCAAGCCTCACAAAATCAATTCATTTTATTCATATTTAGTTTCTTTTGTCTTTTATTAGCATATTTGGTATTGGAGTAATCCAAAAGTAATTGAAAGTAATCCAATTAAAGTAACCCTACCCAACCCTGGCAATAGTATACATTACTTTTACTTGTTGAACGCTTGCCTTTCAAAAGGGTTTGCTCGTTGGTTTTAAACGTACAACTGTCATGATTACCGATGTGATGCGCCAACTGCCTCGGACTCTGATTGGCTCCCTGTCCCTATTTAAACCCACTCCTTTCTGTCAGTCTGTCTGCAAACCTCAGTTAAACCTAGGCAAGCCTTTTTCGACCCTGACTCCCACCTGTTTTTTGCTCCCGTCTGTCCCCCGGCTTCGACCCGTTTTTGATCCTGACTACTTCTACTCTCCCGTCCCGGCTTTCGACCTCTTTTGTCCTCGACCATGTCTACTCTCCTTTCCTAGCTTGCAACTCGTTTCCGACCCCGACCACGTTTTTGCTCTCCTGTCCCGGCTACTGACCTATTTTTCCGTTCCCGACACCGCCATCGCTCGCCACAGAAGTTCCACTTCCGCGTTTAGAGCGACCTGCTTCTCACGCCCAGCGATCACCGGATCGTCGGCGCAACCCTTTCCTTTTATTCCAGTAAAACTCGAGAGAAACGCATCGCAAGTGGGTCCTGTCTCCGTTCTGGTCCTGAAAATAACAGTATTTAATTCATGATGATTGTAAAAAAGTAAATATTTCTATTTGACCGATGGGTTCTCTGTAACCTTTGTAGGATGTGACCCCTGAGGAGTTGGACACCCCTGCTTTATAGTTTTCCTTCATATGGAAGATACATAGAGTCTGGTCCGCATTGCCGGCAGTAAGTCGGATTCGTTCCCGGTGAGGGTTGGGCTCCGCCAGGGCTGCCCTTTGTCACAGATTCTGTTCATAACTTTTATGGACAGAATTTCTAGGCGCAGCCTTGGCGGGGATGGAGTCCGGTTTGGGGGCCTCAGCATTGCGTCACTGCTTTTTGCAGATGACGTGGTGCTGTTGGCTTCCTCAGGCCGTGATCTTCAGCTCTCGCTGGAGCGATTCGAAGCCGAGTGTGAAGCGGTCGGGATGAGGATCAGCACCTCCAAGTCCGAGGCCATGGTACTCAGTCGGAAAAGGGTGGTATGGTCCCTCCGGGTCGGGGAGGAGGTCTTGCCCCAAGTGGAGGAGTTCAAGTATCTTGGGGTCTTGTTCACGAGTGAGGGTAGGATGGAACGGGAGATCGACAGACGGGTCGGTGCAGCGTCTGCCGTCATTCGGACCCTGTACCGGTCTGTCGTGGTGAAGAGGGAGCTGAGCCAAAAGGCAAAGCTTTCGATCTACCGGTCGATCTACGTTCCTACCCTCACCTATGGTCATGAACTTTGGGTCATGACCGAAAGAACACGATCCCGGATACAAGTCGCCGAAATGAGTTTCCTCCGCAGGGTGGCTGGGTTCTCCCTTAGAGATAAGGTGAGAAGCTCAGTCATCCGGGAGGGACTTGGTGTAGAGCCACTGCTCCTCCGCGTTGAGAGGAGCCAGTTGAGGTGGCTCGGGCATCTAATAAGGATGCCTCCTGGACGCCTCCCTCGGGAGGAGTTCCAGGAATGTCCCACCAGCAGGAGGCCCCGGGGGCGGCCCAGGACACGTTGGAGAGACTATGTCTCTCGGCTGGCTTGGGAACGCCTCGGGGTCCCGTCGGATGAGCTGGAGGAGGTGGCTGGGGATAGGGACGTCTGGGTTTCCCTTTTAACGCTGCTGCCCCCGCGACCTGACCTCGGATAAGCGGAAGACAATGGATGGATGGATGGATGGATGGATGGAAGATACATACATATAGCACATCGTCATCCTTAGCCAGAAATTCCCCCTCTTTTGTATTTTTGGTGTGTTTACAAAAGAGAAACTTTAGCTACTGTACGAAAAATAGTTTACATTTTTGGATGTTACTGTCGAATTTTTGACCTTAGCTTTACTGGTCAGGTCCAATCAGATTTTAACACAATATTTCTCGTGTGGCATTCAAAAGGGATGATTTGATTTTTTCCCCTTTTTGTTGGCAATGTTCGACCCTAACCCTCAATAAAAGCAACAAGAGACTAAGAAGCTGCACCGATGCAGATTGCATTCCCCTCTCTCCGTATCCCGACTTTGATCTTTTCCCACGGGAGAGCAGATACGTTCGGAATACTCTGTTTTTCATCCACTATCCGGTTTTGATGGAAGGATGAAAATGCATTGCCTTCTGAGGCCTGACTTTTCACCGTCTGTTCACGCTTTCCCAGCAAACATCTGTGAGGCTTCCGATAATAAGTTACTAGAATAAAAATAAAACACCCACAGTTTAAAAATAACTTGCTGTACTATTTTACAATTCAAATTTCCGCATTTAAGTGCCGAAGAATATGGTCAAAAATATTATTTCAATCTTTATCTGTCAATTTACAATTGATTTTATACAATAAACCCCCAAGGTTGGGTAGGGTTACTTTAACTGGATTACTTTCAATTACTTTTGGATTACTCCAATACCAAATATGCTAATCAAAGACAAAAGAAACTAAATATGAATAAAATAACTGAATTTTGTGCAGGCTTGGGGAGTAACGGAATACATGGAACGGTAAACATGATTTTGGCAAGCTGTTTGGATTTATTTTCATTTTGTTTCTGTCGCATTTGATGTTAGTTTTGCCGGAGATCAAAGCCAGGAGAGAAAGCTTACCACGTGTTGTGAGTCAGCATCTTATTGAGCCTTGACTCTAAAAATGCTGGTCTACTAGTGATCCCAAGAGCCAAGAAGAGATCCGCAGGTCGAGAGCGTTCTCCATTCGGGCCCCGATGCTGTGGAATGCTCTTCCCTCTGAGATTCGATCTGCAACCTCAGTGGAACTGTTTAAATCTAAGCTTAAAACACACTTCTGTTCTGTAGCATATGAATAACCTACATTTCATGTTGACAATATCTGTGTATTTTTTGCCCTCCAGTAGGTTTTAGATCAGGGGATGGTGTCATAATAGTCTGTGGTTTGCAATAATTTGTGGTCTGTGCAGCCCATTGAGACTCTTTGTGATTAAGGGCGTCACAAATAAGCATGACTTGACTTGACTCTGTCCATGCCAAATCTACGGCTTTCGGCACATTTTGCTGAAGAAAAACTCAAGTTTCTCATCAGAGTGATTGGGTAGTGATGTCTTTATGTAACAGCTTAATTTATTTGGCTTTGTGCTGTCCGCTGCCAACATTTTTAACATGGCACTTGCTCGTCTCCCTCCAAGGTCACAGTAAAGTGTGACGGTAGGAGACTTTTATTTGTCTCTTTACCCTGTCTCTCTTCACCTGTCTCCGCAACCGTGTTAACAAATTCTCCCTGCACAATGAAATTCTTACTTTGCAGTCCACACAATTGAAAGCCTGAAAATAGAAACTAAGAAACTGTATACATGTATACACAGCAATGTTCCCTGTAATTTTCCTTACGGGTCTGAGCGTTCACACAAAGTCGGTGAGCAACGCTTGAAACGACAGTGAGCAACAGCAATCCCAAGTGTGGCAACTAAGTCATTATCAAACATATCCAAAACTTCACGTTACATTTTGCTGAGTTTCCGGCAATGCAAAAAAAAATCACTTTTGAATGAATTGATAATGTACTATTGCAAAGGTTGTACGGCCTACCAATTTGTTTTCACAACAATTCTTTCACAAGATTTCTATTTCTTTTTTTTCCTGGTATCTTTTGTTGCATAATACTAACATTTTGGGGGGCTTATTTGGTCGGTTGCACGATACACAACTGTGTTTAATTACACTCTTTCTTTTCTATTTTTCTGGCTTTTTTCTGAATTTTTCCTTTTTTTTCTTTTCCTTTTGTTTCTTTTTTTCTCAGCTTTTCACTACTTTTTCATTTTGGTATTTTGTTCTTTTTTGTTCTATTCCTACTTCCTTTAAGTCATTTTGTGCATAATTTTACATAATATTTGGTCATATAGGGATGAAAGAAGCAAAAACAACCTGAAGAGCCGTTTGGGACCCGAAGAGCCGGTTCCTTTTAGTGAGCCGAGCCGAAGAAGCCGGTTCTCGAAAAACTCTACGGACTTTACTCAACTTCGTTCTACTTCGACATTGACTTCGAAATACCGCATTCAGAACACAACGTCAGGGGAACCCTTGTATTTTTACTTTCATTCACTGTAACTTTGACTTAATTCGCTTCTTAATTATCAATTTCGAGTCCTGATTTTTGTGAGCTGGCTCGATTTTCTTGTGCGCGGAAAAGCTCTGGGTAGTGCGCAATTGCGCACACACACAGCTTAGAGGGAAGATTGCGCTGGCTAGATTTTCTTGTGCACTGAGAATGTGCGGGCAGTGCGCGATTGCGCACGCGCGCAGTTTAGAGGGAACATTGATACACAGTGTCTGAAACTCATGAGAAAAAGTTAGCGGACACCAGGGCAGACAACTAAGTTTATTAAGTTTATTATAAATCTACTTATTACATTCATTGCATGTATATGACATGGCTGTTTTCCATCTGCCATCAGTATGTACCTGTATTGACTCATCTTCATTCATGCAATGTTTGCGTTGCGTCGTCTGCTACAAGCCACGTGAACTCCTTTTTCCACGATGCTTTACGTTCCGTAGCGTCACACATTTTGTTAGTTTCTTTTGAATCTTTATTCTGGGGCTGAGGTTTTGGCTTGATTCCCAACCACTTCTCCATTTCTCTTGTGTTTTCTGTGTGTCTACTTTGGAAAATGATATCCTAATGCACGACCTTATTATGCCCGGGAAAGTCCGGAATCACGAAGTTATTTGATGCAAGCTTCTGATTGGCTGCGGAGTATACAAATAGCAAAACGAACAGAATTTCCGAAATTTCCAAACCGAATGAAGATTTCAAAATCGGAATAAAGCAAACGTTTGATTTAAAAAAAAAGAAAGAAAAAGAAAAAGAAAATGAATTATTTTGCACGCCCCGGGTGTCCGGGCAGACGTTATTTCAAACACTGGTATATATAAAAGAATATTACAAATATTAAATCTAATTCACCCTGGTCATCCTGAAAGGGGGATTATCACTCGTGAGGTCCCTTCTCAAGGTTTCTCTTTTTCCTCACACTGAGGTTTTGAGTTGTTCCTTGCCCGCATGTTGGTTTAAGATCAGGTAATTGTGTCATTGTAATCCTGTGCAGTCCTTTGAGAGACTTGACTTGATTAAAAGATTAAAAGATACATTTTTCATGGGGTGACATCAGGGCCTGCTCCCCTTTATGTCTACACTTCATACTCAATGCTTATACCCTGCATGGAGGGTGAATGTAAAAATATGCCACTGAGAACACCACCGGCCCCTGGTGTAGTAGAGGTGCAATTGCACTATATTCTGGTAGATTAGAAAAAAATTGTTCCCTAAGCAGTGTTCCCTCTAAGCTGCGCGCGTGCGCAATAAAGCACTGCTCGCACATTCTCAGCGCACAAGAAAATCTAGCCAGCTCACAAAAATGAAGGCTCAAAATTACTAATTTAGAAGCGACTTAAGTCAAAGTTACAGTGCATGAAGGTAAAAATACACGGGTTCCCCTGACGTTGTGTTCTAAATGCGGTATTTTGAAGTCGAAGTAGAACGAAGTTGAGTAAAGTTAGTAGAGTTTGTCGAGAACCGGCTTCTTCGGCTCGGCTCACTAAAAGGAACCGGCTCTTTCGGGTCCTAAACGGCTGTTCGGGTTGTTTTTGCTTCTTTAATCCCAACATGACCAAATATTATGTAAAATTATGCACAAAATGACTTAAAGGAAGGGGGGAATAGAACAAAAAAAAAAAAAAATACCAAAATGAAAAAGGAGTGAAAAGCTGAGAAAAAAAGAAACAAAAGGAAGAGAAAAAAAGAACGAAAAAAGCCACAAAAAAAGAAAAGAAAGAAATGTAGGAAAAAAGTAAATAGATAACAAAAAGAAAAAAGTAACAGCTCGGAAAAAATAAACACAATAAGATTTTTTTTAAAGGAACTTAAAAAAAGTAGAAAAAAACACGGAAAAAAAGAAGAAAACGTTTGTGTTGCATTCAAATAATTTCCAATTATATCAAGTGAATCTTGTTGCCAACATTGTACTTCCACAAAAAATGTGATTGAGTACAGTTCTGTATCTTACAACCGACTAAATGAGCCCCAAAAATTGTTAATATTATGCGACAAAATATATCAGGAAATAAAAAGAAATGGAAATCTTGTGAAAGAATTGTTCTAAAAATAATTGACATTTTTAGGCCGAACAACCTTTGCACTCGTACATGAGTCAACATATTCAAAAGTGAAAAACATTTTTGCATTGCCCGGAAACTCAGCAAAATGTAACGTGATGTCAAGTTTTGTACATGTTTGATAATGGATTAGTTGCCACACTTGGGATTGCCGTTGCTCACTGTTGTTTCAAGCGTTGCTCACCGACTTTGTGTGCAATTTCCTTTTTCTGTACTCCCACCTTGTCAACATTTTTTTGTGTCCCTACTTGCCTCTTGAGATATTCCTCTCTCTGATCATTCCATCATTCCCAGCCTCCAACCCAGTCATTTTCCTCAATAAAGCCCAACCGGAATCGCAGCGTCGTGCATTGCGACCGATGACCGAACTCATAAAGTCTTCTGCATGTCGCCCCCGCGTGACACTTTTAACGCGATAAACACGAAAGGAAGCGACATAATCATAAAAAAGAAATCACCTCGGCTGGAAGGGAAGCTGAGCTGTAATCACGGGGAAACAGTGGAGAATTCCGCAGCGGGAATTAAAGTAAATAACTGGAGGGGAGGCGCGGAAACAAATGTTCATCACCTCCTGCCAGGCGACGGCCTCCGGCTCAGAAGGTTTGATTTGTCGTCGCTCCAAAGAAATAAATGCCGGAGCGGCCTGGAGGGCGCAAATCAACGCCATTGCCAAGCGAATAAAAGATACTTTACACACAAGGAGCACCAAATTGCAGATATTTATACCAATCAGACGGCTCTTATGAAACGCCTTAAAAGCTATTTTAAAAAAAGGAAACGGTACATCTTGGTCGTTTGCCGGATCATTTGGTCCCTGTGAAAATCGTTAATTGCTATTTTATAAAAAGTAAAAGGACCTTGTTCGTTTACTCCTATGAAAAGCTTTAAATCAGTGTTTTTCAACCGGTGGGTTAGGACAAAGAAGTGGGTCGCACACCCAATTTCGGTGGGTCTTTTTAATGTCAAGTCAAGTCATTTTTATTTAATCACAAAGAGTCTCAAAGGGCTGCACAGGTTATTACACAGACTTTTTTTAGACTATTATTACATCATCCCCTGATCTGGAACCAACATGAGGGCAAGGAAAAACTCAAAAACCTCAAAAAATGAAGAAACCTTGAAAAGGGACCGCACATGTGGCATCCCAGACAGCAAAGGATGTTGCAATCACAATTAATACAGAAATATTGTTATGTCGAAATGATGCTACGAAGAAGAAAAAAACAGAGGGTCATTTACACTCCTCACCAGTAGATGGCAATAATACCTTGCTGGAGCTCTTTTTACTGTCCGGTCAATCGCGTTTGAGAGGAGAACACATCTCATTTTATTGTATTTTTTTTGTTTTCTTTCCCATTTTCTGCCCATTAGACTGTGGCCCAAGAAAGTAACCAATAAAGGGAAAGAAAAGTGGAAGACAGTGCCAACGACGATCGAGTCGAAGATGGAAGCGATTGCAAAATACGGAAATGCGTTATGAGGTAGGTGGGTGAGGGAGGTGTCTCGGCAAGGGAGTGAGGTAAATGAGATAAGTGAGTTAGGCAGGTGGGTGATTGAGGTAGGCAAGCGAGATAGGTGAGTGAGCTATGTGAGTAAGTAGGTGGGTGAGTGAGGTAGGTGAAATAGGTAAGAAAGACAGGTCGGGGAGTGAGGTTGGTGAGTGAGGTTGGTTAAGTAGGTGAGTGAGTGAGTGAGTGAGTGAGCGAGGTTGGTAGGTAGGTTGGTAGGTTGGTAGGTAGGTAGGTAGGTAGGTAGGTAGGTAGGTAGGTCGGTGGGTGCTTGGTTGGGTAGGCTCAAATAAGTGAGCCAGTGAGCAAGTTAGGTGAGGTAGGTAGGTGGGGTGAGTGAGTGAGTGAGTGAGGTAGGTAGGTTGGTAGGTAAGTTGGTACATAGGTCGGTGGGTAGGTAGGAAGGTAGGCAGGTAGGTAGGTAGGTAGGTAGGTAGGTAGGTAGGTAGGTAGGTAGGTAGGTAGGTAGGTAGGTAAGTAGGAAGGAAAGTCGTTTCGGTTGGTCGGGTAGGCATGGTTAAGTGAGCCAGTGAGTGAGGTAGGTAAGGTTGGTAGGTGGGGTGAATGAGTGAGTGAGGTAGGTAGGTAGGTAAGTAGGTAGGTAGGTAGGTAGGTAGGTAGGTAGGTAGGTAGGTAGGTAGGAAGGAAGGTAGGTAGGTAGGTAGGTAGGTTGGTAGGTCGGTGGGTGCTTGGTTGGGTAGGCTCAAATAAGTGAGCCAGTGAGCAAGTTAGGTGAGGTAGGTAGGTGGGGGGAGTGAGTAAATGAGGTAGGTAGGTTGGTAGGTAGGTACATAGGTCGGTAGGTCAGTGGGTAGGTAGGAAGGTAGGTAGGTAGGTAGGTAGGTAGGTAGGTGGGTTGGTAGGTAGGTAGCAAAGTCGTTTCGGTTGGTCGGGTAGGCCTGGTTAAGTGAGCCAGTGAGTGATGTAGGTGAGGTAGGTAGGTAGGTGGGTGAGTGAGGTGAGGTGAGGTAGGTCGGTGAACAAGGCAGGTGAGTGAGTTAGGTAAGAGAATGAGTTTGGCGAGTGAGTCGAAAGAGTGAGCCAGTGAGTAGGTAGAAGGTAGGTGAGGTAGGTAGTTGAGTGAGGCAGGTGAGCGAGTTAGGTAGTTTTGTAGGTAGGTCGGGTGAGTGAGTGAGTGAGTGAGTGAGTGAGTGAGTGAGTGAGTGAGTGAGTGAGTGAGGTAATTGGGCAAATGAGTGAGGTAGATAATTGAGTGAGGTGTTATTTCCACGAGTGAATAAAGCAACCTGTAGCTTCTTCCTTTCTTTTTTTTTTTAAAGACAAATTTCAGCAAACAAACTGTCACTAGCTCTGAAGCTCAGAACAAAGCTACCGTCAAACAATTCCTGGCCTGCTATTTTTCGAAGTTGCGACTCGTGCTAAAGTGTCTCGCGAGCTAGCGTGTCCTTGCCGTGACGGTGAAGTGTGGTGACAACGCGATGTGCCGGGCCTCTTACGACTAAAGCGTCCGCCTCAGCACTTTGGGTGTCAACCGGCGTGCGTAGAATATTAAAAGGAAAACGCGCGAAGCTTCTTCGTCATTATTTATTTTATTTTATGGCACTCGACATACACTCGCTGGAGATGTGTTTGGCTTCCAGCCCGGGCAACCTGTATGTGTGTGTGTGCGTTTTCAGACACTCTGATTGATTGCAGAGTGCAGGTGACAAAGTGTGTGAGTGTGTTTTTGCCGGTGCAATTGTGAGTGAGTGAGTGAGTGAGTGAGTGAGTGAGTGAGTGAGTGAGTGAGTGAGTGAGTGAGGGAGGAAGGTATGTAGGTAGGTAGGTAGGCAGGAAGGTGGGTGATGTAGGTAGGTAAATGAGTGGGTGAGGTAGGTAAGTAAGGTGAGTGAGTGAGGTAGGAAGGTAGGTAGGTGGGTGATGTGGGTAGGTGAATGAGTGGGTGAGGTAGGTAGGTAAGGTGAGTGAGTGAGGTAGGAAGGTAGGTAGGTAGGTAGGTCGGTAGATAGCTAGGTAGCTAGGTAGGTAGGAAGGTGGGTGATGTAGGTAGGTAAATGAGTGGGTGAGGTAGGTAAGTAAGGTTAGTGAGTGAGTGAGGTAAGTATGTAGGTAAGTAGGTAGGGTAGGTAGGTAGCTCGGTAAGTGAGGTAGGTCGGTAGGTAGGTGGGTGATGTGGGTAGGTGAATGAGTGGGTGAGGTAGGTAGGTAAGGTGAGTGAGTGAGGTAGGAAGGTAGGTAGGTAGGTAGGTCGGTAGATAGCTAGGTAGCTAGGTAGGTAGGAAGGTGGGTGATGTAGGTAGGTAAATGAGTGGGTGAGGTAGGTAAGTAAGGTTAGTGAGTGAGTGAGGTAAGTATGTAGGTAAGTAGGTAGGGTAGGTAGGTAGCTCGGTAAGTGAGGTAGGTTGGTAGGTAGGTGGGTGATGTGGGTAGGTGAATGAGTGGGTGAGGTAGGTAGGTAAGGTGAGTGAGTGAGGTAGGAAGGTAGGTAGGTAGGTAGGTAGGTCGGTAGATAGCTAGGTAGCTAGGTAGGTAGGAAGGTGGGTGATGTAGGTAGGTAAATGAGTGGGTGAGGTAGGTAAGTAAGGTTAGTGAGTGAGTGAGGTAAGTATGTAGGTAAGTAGGTAGGGTAGGTAGGTAGCTCGGTAAGTGAGGTAGGTTGGTAGGTAGGTGGGTGATGTGGGTAGGTGAATGAGTGGGTGAGGTAGGTAGGTAAGGTGAGTGAGGTAGGTAGGTAGATGGGTAGGTAGGTAAGTAGGTATGTAGGTAGGTTGGTGGGGGATGTAGTTAGGTGAATGAGTGGGTAAGGTAGGTAAGTAAGGTTAATGAGTGAGTGAGATAGGTAGGTAGGGTAAGTAGGTAGGTAGGTAGCTCGGTAAGTGAGGTAGGTCGGTAGGTAGGTGGGTGATGTGAGTAGTTGAATGAGTAGGTGAGGTAGGTAGGTAAGGTGGGTGAGTGAGGTAGGTGGGTAGGTGATAAGGTAGGTAGCTAGGTAGGTAGTTAGCTAGCTAGGTAGGGTAGTGAGGTAAGTAAGTAAAGTAGGTAAGAGAGGTAGGTTGGTAGATAGGTGAGTGAGTGAGTGAGTGAGTGAGTAATGTAGTAATTTATTAGTGTAGGTGAGGTAGGTAGACAGGTGTGTGATTGAAATTGGTAGGTAGGTGGGCAAGGTAGGTAAGTTAGTAAGTCAGGTATGAAAGTGAGTGAGGTAAGTGAATGAATGAGCTAGGTGAGTGAGTGGTGAAGGTAGACAAGTTGGTGGGTAAGTGAGTGAGTGAGTGAGTGAGTGAGTGAGTGAGTGAGTGAGTGAGTAAAGTTGGTGAAGTAGGTAGATAAGTGAAGTAGGTAGGTAGGTAAGTAAGGAAGGTCGGTAGATGGGTGGGTGATGTGGGAATGTGAATGAGTGAGTGAGGTAGGTAGGTCGGGTGAGTGAGTGAGTGAGTGAGTGAGTGAGTGAGTGAGTGTGTCAGTGAGTCGGTGAGTCAGTGAGTGAGTGAATGTGTGAGTGAGTGAGTGAGTGAGTCAGTGAGTGACGAGTTAGGTTAGTGTGAGTTACATAGATATGTGGGTAGTGGGTGAGCTAGGTGAGGTAAGTGAATGAGCGAGTAAGGTAGAAAGGTAGATGAGTCATATAGGTAAGGGATAGATAAGATTCAGTGAGGTACAGTTGATACAGTGGGTAGAGTGGTGAATGAATGAGGTTGGTGGGTAAGTAGGCAAGTGAGTGAAAAAGGTCAGGTGAGGTAACTGAGTGAGGCTCGGTAAATAGGTAGGAAGGTCAGTAGGTAGATACTGTAGGTAGGTAGATGAGGAAGTGGGTAGGTAATTGAGTGAGATAGGTTGGTGACTTAGTGAGGTGAGTGAGTGAGTTAGTGAGTGAGTGAGTGAGTGAGTGAGTGAGTGAGTGAGTGAGTGAGTGAGTGAGTGAGTGAGTGAGTGAGTGAGTGAGTGAGTAAATGAGGTAGGTGCGGCAGGTAAGTGAGTGAAGTAGATTAGTGACTGAGGTAAGTGAGTGAAGTAGCTAGGTGAGTGAGTGACGTATGTGAGTTTGAATGATGAGTGAGTGATGTAAGAAAGCAAGGTATCTAGGCGAGTGAGGTAGGTGAGTTAGTAAGGTGGGATAGACGAGGTGAGGTAAATGAATGACTGATTTCTGAATGTGTGTCAGGTGAATGGCAGCCTGCTAGGGAGAGCGAGAGAGAGAGAAAAAGGTTATAAAATCCTTTCCCAGCTGAACACCTCCTTGATTTAATGCCTCTCATTCACACGCACGCACACACTCGTGCCAGGCAGGTAATAAAGTGTTGCACTTCACGCTAATTAGGTCATGAATGGTTAATGTGAATTATGCAGGTATGGAAAGACAACTTCTTCTAGGACCCGGAAACGTCCTCACAGACAGAATCACATTTGTCCAAATGAATAATCTTTGCTAGGCAGCGATGACGATTTAGCGTTTTCATTACGCTTTACATACGAGTCGTAAACATTGCATATTAGTCTTTAACAGCTTAAGGGACGTGTTCTCGTGCGCGTTAAAGGTGATTTTAAAGTTCATGGTCTGACTTTATCCAAACATCAATCAGGATTTAGCGCCGTCAATAAGTAAACAGTTGTGTTTCTGTAGAAAACTAATAAAGAGTAGCATCCCCTCCAGTACCCCGCTGTGTGTATTTGTAGACACTAAAGACCAATTTGCGCAGAAAGCACGATACGTTTTCACAGATATCAGATCCCTTAACCACCTGACCACTGCGAGCTAACCTCAGTTAAGCGGTAGATAATGGATGGATGGAGTACTCGTTACAGGGAAGAGTAATAGCGTTCCAGGAACGTGATCTTTTTTTTTTTTAATCCCAATAATAATGATAATAATAATAATTTCCTTTGTATTGTCATTCTTTGTAAGAACGAAATGTCGATACACCTGACCTGTTGTAGCGAGCCGATGCAGCCGCAGCCAACAGAGGGCGCCGCCATTTTACCAATGTTATAAGTCTTAGGTAATAAAGACGCTCCCATACTTACGACCAATGTTCCCTGTAATTTTCCTTACGGGTCTGAGCGTTCACACAAAGTCGTCGAGCAACGCTTGAAACAACAGTGAGCAACGGCAATTCCAAGTGTGGCAACTGAGTCATTATCAAACATGTCCAAAACTTGACATCATGTTACATTTTGCTGAGTTTCCGGCAATGCAAAATTATTTTTCTCTTATGAACGAATTGACTAATTTACTATTGCAAAGGTTGTACGGCCTACAAACGTCATTTGTTTTTACAACAATTTTTTTGCAAGATTTCCATTTCTTTTTTTTTCCTGGTATCTTTTGTCGTATAATACTAACATTTTGGGGGGCTTATTTAGTCGGTTGCACAATGCACAACTGTATTTAATCACATTTTTTAGTGGAAGTACAATGTTGGCAACAAAATTGACTTGGTATAATTGGAAATGATTTGATGCAACACAAACTTTTTCTTTTTTTCCTTGTTTTTTTTCTATTTTTTTTAATTCCTTTAAAAAAATCTCATTGTGTTTATTTTTTCCTAGCTGTTACTTTTTTCTTTTTGTTCTCTATTTACTTTTTTTCTTTTGTTTCTTTCTTTTCTTCTTTTCTGGCTTTTTTCTAAATTTTTCCTTCTTTTTTCTCTTCCTTTTGTTTTTTTTTCTCAGCTTTTAACTTCTTTTTCATTTTGGTATTTTTTTTCTTTTTTGTTGTATTTCCCCCCCTCCCTTCCTTTAAGTCATTTTGTGCACAATTTTACATAATATTTGGTCGTGTAGGGATTAAAGAAGCAAAAACAACCTGAAGAGACGTTTGGGACCCGAAAGAGCCGGTTCTCTTTAGTGAGCCGAGCCGAAGAAGCCGGTTCTCGAAAAACTACTGACTTTACTTTTCAACTTCGTTCGACATTGACTTCAAAATAACGCATTTAGAAAACAGCGTCAGGGGAACCCGTGTATTTTTACCTTCATGCACTGAAACTTTGACTTAATTCGCTTCTTAATTAGCAATTTCGAGCCCTGATTTTTGTGTCCTGGCTAGATTTTCTTGTGCGCTGAGAATGTGCAGGCAGTGCGCGATTGCGCACGCGCGCAGCTTAGAGGGAACATTGCTTACGACCATCCGATTTACGCAAAAAGGTAGATACGAACATTTCTTTCGGGATGTTGAAAAATGTCCGGACATTGCTGTAAGTTAAATTTTGTACTGAGTGCACCTTTTTCTGAGTAGATGACAGCGCTGTAGTGCTTCTTTCCACCTCTACCGGCGTGTGGCGTTGTGAGAAGTCACCCAGCATCCACCCCAAAGAAGAAATCTGGCTTCTACTTCCTGGTTCGTGTTCGTTTTTATTGTTTCATATCTCGTGCATCCATTCATTATGGTTAGTGGGAAATTCTCATATAGTTTAAAAATTACATAAAGAAAAGGTGAGCTGTTTCTTTTGAAATGAAAGTGGAATAGGAAAGCTTGATGCGGTTGAGAATTCTTTTTTTCCTGCCACTTTTTACCATGGAGGAGGACCTCTTGAAGCGCATCTCCCAAAAGTAAGTTAAACCTCATTTTGTTTATCTTTATAGAGCATGTTATTTTTTTAAATATTTATTTTTAGTACAAAACAATACAGGTTACTTATACAAGTCTTAAACATCCAAAACATAGCACGGAAGCAACTTACGAACAAATTCAACTTATGAACCATCATCTGGAACCTATCTTGTTCGTGGTCGGGCAGCGTCTGTACTAACTGTAGTCTGTTTCTCGGATTATTGCCTGAATGTAAACGTATCCAATGTTAAACTAAACCTCCTGCGTGGGTTCAAATCCAGCTACCGGCCATACTGTGCGGAGTTTGTATGTTCTCCCCGTGCTTGCGTGGGTTTCCTCCGGGCACTCTGGTTTCCTCCCACATTCCAAAGACAGGCATTTCAGGTGAATTGGCTGGTCCAAATTGTCCCTAGGTGTGAATGAATGAGCGAGTGAGTTGTGCCCTGCGATTGGCTGGCAACCAGTTCAGGGTGTCCCCTGCCCACTGCCCGGAGATGGCTGGGATGGGCTCCAGCCCCCCCGCGACCCTAATAAGGATAAGCGGTACAGAATGAGATGAGATGAGATTAACCCCAGGGTTGGGTAGGGTTACTTTAACTGGATTACTTTCAATTACTTTTGGATTACTCCAATACCAAATATGCTTATAAAAGACAAAAGAAACTAAATATGAATAAAATGACTTAATTTTGTGCAGGCTTGGGGAGTAACGGAATACATAGAACGGCAAAAATGATGTTGGCAAGCTGTTTGGATTTATTTTCATTTTGTTTCTGTCGCATTTTATGTTAGTTTTGCCAGAGATCAAAGAGATCAAAGCCAGGAGAGAAAGCTTACCACGTGTTGTGAGTCATCATTTTATTCATATTTAGCTTCTTTTGTCTTTTATCAGCATATTTGGTATTGGAGTAATCCAAAAGTAATTGAAAGTAATCAAGTTAAAGTAACCCTACCCAATCCTGACTAACCCTAACATAGTCCAACAAAGGTCTTAACGCAGCACGATAAGGCGGATAATGGCAGAAGACATTAAAAAAATCATCCCAATAAAACTCAAATATCAAAGTAATAGGCTACAAAGACAATTTTGCTTTTTTCAATTTAAATATGGGACATTCTGAACACGTGACTCGTCTTTTAATGACATCTAGATCAGATCCTGAATGCTCTTAATGTCTTAAGACCAATTTGCGGATGGCGTCGGGATGAGACCTTTCAATGATTGTAGCCATTAATTTGCTTGACAAGACGCTGATTGGACAGGTGAAGAGTGTTTGAGCCTTGGCAGAGGTCTTTTTGCCCTGTACTTTAATCATGCGCATGGAAATTGGAAAGCCAGTTTCGCTTTGAGGCTCTGCCGAAGGAGGCGGAGAAGTCGACCAGAAATAAAAAGGAAGGCCGTACTTTCATGCTCCCATCGGGTCGGGATGCTTTAATCTCCCCTCACCTACTGTAGTTATAATAATGGAATCAACATTAAAAACAATTTACCGTAAATTCCGGACTATAAGCCGCTAGTTTTTTCCCAAATGTTCAGCCCTGCGGCTTATTCAGTGAAGCGGCCAATTTATGTAATTTTTCTAATTGCCACCAGCGGCACTCGAGTACTAAAGGTAAGATTCAGACCGGTGGAATAGGTTCGCCGAGGTAGACGGCATCCTCTTAGTTTGCGTACGAATTGTCAGTCTGACAAAGTTTCTTTCCGATAATGAGGAAGTCGCCCTTGATGACTTCTTCTATTCTTCTTCTTCTTCTTCTTGTAATGTATTTATATTAGAGACTTATTGTGTTTTCTACGGGCGAATCAAAAAGAAGGGGCGGAGCAAACGCGGGCTGATGGGAAGTGGGGTGAAGCTGAGTTAAATCTGTTGTTGCGGCGGACAATAGTGGATACCGGTATATATTTTTCCCACCCTTAACTTTGGAAATATCCTTTTTTTTCATTGGATTACTTTCAACGGGATCCGGACTTTAAAGGTCTGCATTAAATTCTAATTACAGGTATCATTATCCGTTCATGTTGCCGATTGTGGTGTTTGGATTGTATACTATATTTCCAGTTACAATCGCGGCACCTAGTCAAATTCGGGATAAGCTTTTGACTTTGCTACATGTTTTGATGTGGGCGCATGCGGCTTATATACAGGTGTGGCACGTGTAAGGACAAAACCAATAATGCTCGCAAAATGTAGTGCGTGCGGCTTATAATCAGGTGCGCTCTGTAGTCCGGATTTTACGGTAAAATGTTTTGCTGATGCTACGTTTTGAAGGACCTTACTGAATATTCTGGTACACATGACACGGCTTGGGTCTTGGTTTGAACAATTTTATTGACACTTTTAACAGCAAATAAACAATGTGAGGATTGAACAATTTTTCTCGACACTTTTAACAGCAATTAAGCATATTCACAATTTCGTTATATTATTTTCTAACAATATGATGTTTGAACAGTTTTTGTCGACATTTTTAACAGCAATTAAACACATTCACAATTTCATTATACAGTGGAACCTCGATTCTCGACCATAATCCGTTCCAGAACCCTGTTCGAAAACCGATTCGGTCGATCACCGAAAATCGTTTTTCCCATTAAAAGTAATGTAAAATTGTTTTAATCCGTTCCAACACCCTGAATGTTTAACATGAACGTAAACATGAAGCTAACCCAGGCTAATCGTACGTTCGCGTTAGCGTAATCTACCGTACGAAAGATTGCGCTATCATGAACGTGTAAAAATAAAAAAAGGATTATGAATAGGATTTCTTACCTTTGTGGTGGACGGTGGGGAGAGAAAAATCCTCAAAAGTTGTTTAACCTCTTCCAAAACTTGCGGCAGTTGCTTGCTTGTAGCGCTAACTTCCTTAGCCACATCACTTTTTTCACAGCCTCCTTATTCTTTACTATCGTACTGATAGTAGATTTAGCCATGCTGTATTCACTAGCAAGATCGGAAATTCGTACACCTCTTCCATATTTAGCTATTATGTCTTTCTTAAAGGCAATAGTTGGACGAACAACTTTTTTCACCTGTCCTGCTTGCACCGACCTTCTTCGGAGGCATAATTAGGGGCTAAAACACCCGTACGCCGCTCAGCATCGCACCCTAGCGTACCGGCATTCAAACTCAGATTTTTTGACCGAACAGCGGAGCAAGAATTTCTCAAAATTTTTGATCGAACACTGATTTGTCCGAACTGAGAGGCGTTCGAAAACCGAGGTTCCACTGGATCATATTCCAACAATATGAGGTTTTATCGACACTTTTAACAGCAATTCAATACATTCACAATTTCATGATATCATATCTTAACAGGGTTGGGTAGGGTTACTTTAACTGGATTACGTTCAATGACTTTGGGATTACTCCAATACCAAATATGCTAATAAAAGACAAAAGAAACTAAATATGAAATGATCTGCATTTATATAGCGCTTTTCAAGTCAATGACTTCCCAAAGCGCTTTACAATGTGCTCCACATTTCCCAATAGCAGCCTTGTATTGCAGCCATGTAAGACGCTAACCTGCTTATTGGGGGTATTAGGGGTTCAGTGTCTTACCCAAGGACACTTCGACATGTAACACGGATGAGCCGGGATTCGAACTGGGATCCCTTGATCCCAAGACGAGCGCTCTACCTCCTGAGCTACTGCCTTCCCAATAGGAATCAATTGATGACTCACAACACGTGGTAAGCTTTCTCTCCTGGCTTTGATCTCTTTGATCTCCGGCAAAACTAACATAAAACAAAATGAAAAAAAATCCAAACAGCTTGCCAACATCATTTTTGCCGTTCCATGTATTTCGTTACTCCCCAAGCCTGCACAAAATTCTGTAATTTTGTTCATATTTAGTTTCTTTTGTCTTTTTTTAGCATATTTGGTATTGGAGTAATCCAAAAGTCATTGAAAGTAATCCAGTTAAAGTAACTCTACCCGACCCTGTATCCTAACAATACTGTACATTCTGGTACTCATGACACGGCTTGGGTCTCGGTGCCGTGCTCAAACTTGTGTTTGTAGTCCCACATGCAACACACTCAACAAGGAAAGCGTCGTCGGTACATGAAGACATCTCGTGACATCAAGGACGTCCTCAAGGGGGACCCACAATGCATCTGGCTCCCATTTGTTTGTTTCTTTGATGCCTTCGCAGGCAAACGCAAACCCCGGGAGCAGGTAAAGGGGAAAAAGATGGCAGCTGTGGCAAAGTAATTACCGAAACCATCTTTTGTATTCCTTTGTTTTATTCTTTTTTGTTTGTTTGTGAAATGATATATAGCACAGGTGTCAAACAGGCGGCCCGCGGGCCAGATCAGGCCCGGTAAGGGATTGAATCCGGCCCGCGAGACAACACTCAGAGAAGCGCAGGAAAAAAACAAGCTGCAGGTTGAAATATGTCCACTTGATGTTGCCAAAGCCAGGTGCCTCGAACAAAGACACTGTACTTGTATTTATTTCTCTCTCTCTATCTTTCTCTTCCTCCTTTTCTCTCTCTCTCTCTCTCTCTCTCTGTCTACCTCCCTCCCTCCATTTTCTCTCATTCTTTGTCTCTCTCTTTCAGTCTCTTTCTTTGTTCCTCTATGTCTCTTTCTCTCTCTGTTTTTTTTTACCTTATTTTGCTTTCTCTTCATTATTTCCTTTTCTAGAGACACAAAGACACTGTACTTGTATTTATTTCTCTCCTCTCTCTCTCCCCTTTTCTCCCACTCTGTCTCTTTCACTCTCTGTGTCTCTCTTTTTCTCTTCCTTTGTTGCTCTTTGTCTCTTTCTCTCTGTCTTTTAACCTCTTTTGCTCTAACTTCCTTTTCCCTTTTCTCTCTTTTCTTTCTCTCTTCATACCCTTTGTGCTTTCTTTTCTCTTTTCTCTCCTTCTGTCTTTATATTTCTCTGGATTTCTATCTTCCTCTCCCTTTCTTTCCCCCCCCCCCACGACTTCTTATCTTTTGTTTCTCATGCTCTCTCCCTCTCTCTCTTTTTCTTTCTTTGTACCGCCGTCTCTCTTTTCCCTCCCTCTTTCTCTTATTTCTTTATCTCTTTTCTTTCTCTTTGATCTACTAGTCCGGCCCCCGACAGAATGTTTGTTCTATCGTGTGGCCCCCGAGTTAAAATGAGTTTGACACCCCTGATATATAGGATATAGCCACACTAAAACAAAAGACATGCGCTGAGGCTTTGTTGCACAATGAATTCAGGATAGTATGATTACAAGTACATTCTTATAATTATATAACTCAAAAATAATTGTTAAGTAACCTGTTGCCCATAATATTATTTTGAAAGGACTATACCAGTGTTTTTTAACCAGTGTGCCAGGGCAGATATGCTGTTAAGTGGGAGGCCTTGAGTCTGCCCTAATCTTATCATCCATCCATTATCCGCACCCCTTATCTTTAGTAGGGACGCGGGGGCGCTGGGACATATCCCAGCTGTCTTTGGGCAGTGGGCAGAGGAGACCCTGAACTGGTTGCCAGCCAATCAGAGGGAACACAGAGACATTCACACCTAGGGACAATTTCGACTGGCCAATTGACCTGACATAAATGTTTTTGGAATGTTGGAGGAAACCAAAGTTCCTGGAGTAACATGCAAACTCCGCAGAAGAAGGCTAGTGGCTGTATTTGATCCCATGACCTCAGAACTGTATCGCGGACGCGCTCACCACTCAGCCGCCGCGCTGCCCTAATCTTATCACAACACCTGCATATCCAGCTAGATCCAGTCTTAACGAAGGTCTGTTGTGAAGCTTGGACTTCCTGACTACGTCTGGAAAAAAACCCTACTCTTAAGTTTCGTTCTTGTCAAACCGCAACCTTCCCTATAAAAACAACGGTAATTCACGTAATCTCACGATCGTACTCCAGTGTTATTGTTATTGTATAGTGACTTGTTTACCTGACTGCCCATTTTGCACATCTGGTTAGCTGCTCCTCTTGCACTCTTTGCACTACTGTATAATACTATATATAGCTATAATTATTTAGTATATTATTAGTACTTTAATACTCTAACTCAGTACAACATTTTATTTATATCTGTACATTCAAGGAAACTGTGCGGGTCAGATGTTTCGACATTTTGTTCTGTATACACGTGTACAAGAATGACAATAAAGTATATCTGACTCTGAATATATTCAGTTTCCTGTTTCTTTCTCTCCTTGACTTCTTCCCCACTCACTTCCAGGTTCAATTTTGCTCTTCACAGCTGTGATCACTTTTCTTGGTTTTCCCATGTTTTTCCTCCTATCACAACTCATCCCCTTGGTTCCTTGCTAGTTTATTGTCTTTTCCGTCAGGTCCCAATCACTTTTGTCTAATCTCCTTGTTATGCAACTCTACCGAACCCTTTCCTGCCTTCCGGATTATGAGTACCACCTGATAAACTCTTGGATTGTCGCCTTCGCTGTTTGGGTCGACTGGTTCACTAAACCTTGGTCTGTTTTTTGGTTTACAAATGTTGCTTCTCAAACCACCCCCTTTCCTTTAAAAACAATGGACAGCCATATTGTCAGGCTGAAGGACATTGCTCAATTTATACACATTTTATCATGCCATTGTTCCGTATCTTTGCTTTCTTCCAGTGACCAGCTGAGTAACAGTAACTTTCAGTAGATTACTATTTTATTTCATTTTTTTATAGTAATTACCTGCTCATGAGGTAGGGTGTTTTTATTCACAAGGAATTCAAATTGACTTGGAACGACGCTCCTAGAAACAGGAAATTACTTTAAACAATCATCACGTAAAAGACATTTTTTGTAAAGACGTTACAGTAATTTCCAGACAAACATAACGATCAGACACCCGGCGTCAGCGGATCGATCTGCAGCCGCTCTGTTTTATTGCTGTGCACATTTTATGTTTACGTCAATGGGCAAAAATATCCAATCATAAATTGTCTCATTTCCAGATACTAGGGCCATCAGCATTTTTTCCGACAACAAACGTCTTTGTTTGTTTTCCTTTCAAACAGGAACAAATGTCTTTTATTTGCTAATTCTATTTCAATTTGGAAACAAAGGTAAAAACTTTAAAAGTGAGAGGTTCTTTAGAGAGTTTGATTAAATGCATGATAGAAAACTTAAGGTTAGAAAACAGGACACTAGTCTGATATGTTAGCAGGGTTGGGTAGGGTTACTTTAACTTGATTACTTTCAATTACTTTTGGATTACTCCAATACCAAATATGCTAATAAAAGACAAAAGAAGTAGGGCAGCACGGCGGCGCAGTGGTTAGCGCTTGTGCGGCACAGTTCATGTCATGGGAACCTGTCGTGGGTTCAAATCCAGCTCCAGACTTCCTGTGCGGAGTTTGTATGTTCTCCCCGTGCTGCGTGGGTTTCCTCCTGGCACTCCGGTTTCCTCCCACGTTCCAAAAACATGCATTTCAGGTGAATTGGCCGGTCCAAATTGTCCCTAGGTGTGAATGAGCGAATGAGTTGTCTGTCCCTATGTGCCCTGCGATTGGCTGGCAACCAGTTCAGGGTGTCCCCTGCCCACTGCCCGGAGACGGCTGGGATGGGCTCCAGCCCCCCCGCGACCCTAATGAGGATAAGCGGTACGGCTGATGAGATGAGATGAGAAGACAAAAGAAACGAAATATGAATACAATTACTACAATTGCCTTAATTGCCCCGTCTGTGGAAAAAAAAACATGTAAAAGTCTTATAATGTTTGATCCATGACAATACATAGAGAGAAGAAACCTGTTCCTTGCGCTGTGTTGATGGCTCGGACAATTATTCAACTCTGCCCTGGCACATGAAGATATACTCAAGTGGTTACTAAGAACATTGTCGTAAAAATCGTGCGTTTTTTTTCTTATTCAAATACATATTGCGTTACTGTTTCTTGTACAGCTTTTTGAATATTCAAAAAAGACCATTGTGGGTTATTGTGTGAGCATGATCATGTCTAGATGCCACTTATTGTCTGCATCAAGTTTATCTAAAAAACATATTGTGTCTTTAAAGAAAGTGGTTTCGGAAGCAGCAACTCTTTGTAGTGCAGGCTTGAGGAGTAACGGAACACACGGAACGGCAAAAATGTTGTTGGCAAGCTGTTTGGATTTATTTTCATTTTGTTTCTGTCGCATTTGATGTTAGTTTTGCCGGAGATCAAAGAGATCAAAGCCAGGAGAGAAAGCTTACCACGTGTTGTGAGTCATCATTTTATCCATACAGTATTTAGTTTCTTTTGTCTTTTATTAGCATATTTGGTATTGGAGTAATCCAAAAGTCATTGAAAGTAATCCAGTTAAAGTAACCTTACCCAACCCTGTGTGTTAGCGTAGTTTAACCTGTCTCAATCCTGCACTCAGAATCTCCGGTTTCTTTGTAGGTCTCTCTCTCTCTCTCCCTTCCTCTCGCTCCTTCACTCTCTCACCATAGTCCACTTATTGTTAAAACAGTTTTCAAAATATTTGCAAGTCACTGGCGAGCTCTGTCGCAGTCTGATAACTATTCTTTTAACTGAATTGTCTGTCTTGGAGGAGGGAGATTTCAAAAACCGGCCATGTCAGTATTTGGTTCAAAGTACAGGGAGAGACTGTGAGAACCTAGCAGCTCCAAACACAGTAAAGTGCACTTTTACAACTTGAGGACAAAGTTGGTATCTCTCCTCATAAATGCAACATTTTTTATGATCTTTCTCAATGCTTTTTTTTAAAATCACACCAAGAATTCAAGTCAAATTTATTTATAAAGCCCTTATTCACAAAAATGTCTCAAAGGACCGCACAGGATTACAATGACACAATTACCTGATCTTAAACCAACATGCGGGCAAGGAACAACTCAAAACCTCAGCGTGAGGAAAAAGAGAAACCTTGAGAAGGGACCTCACAAGTGGTATCCCCCTTTCAGGATGACCAGGGTGAATTACATTTAGCATTACAGTACACAAACATAGTAAACACTAGGTAACATGTTGAAAATTTGTCCGGAAAGTGCATGACATCAGCGACGTCCCCAGCCTGCAAACTAGTCCAGAAAGTCTATGACGGCCACGACGCAGCTTCCCATCTCTGCCAGCTGGTCCATGCAGGCGTTCACATGCTTCAGGTCAAACGCTGGTCCGCTGACTCGTCTCAAATCGTCCTTCTCCTTCGTATCACCACCAGGCAGGCAGTCGGAAAAAGACAGGATAATATAGAATATGAGGTGGGCATCAATCATAAGCTTTGGAATAGAAGTGTGTCTTAAGCCTCGATTTGAAAACTTCCATTGAGGTTGCAGATCTTATCTCCGGAGGCAGGGCATTCCATAACACCGGGGCCCGGAAGGAGAATGCTCCCAAGCCTGTCCTTAATGGTATATCCTTCTGATAATATACATGATCTCACGATCCTACATATAGTTTGCTGTTTCTCTCTCTCCTATCTCTATTGACCTTTTTCGCCACTCACTTCCAAGTTCAATTTTGCTATTCACAGCTGTGGTTTCTTTTCTAGGTTTTCCCATGTTTTTTTCGTCCTATCACAAGTCATCCCCTTGGTTCCCTGCTAGTTCATTGTCTTTCCCGTCGGGTCCCAAGCACTCTTGTCTAAGCCCCTTCTTATGCAAGTGTACCGAACCCTTTCCTGCCTTCCTGATTATGAGTACCATCTGATGAACTCTTGGACCGTCGCCTTCGCTGCTTGGGTCGACTGGTTCACCAAACCTTCAACTATTTCTTGGTTCCAAATGTTGCCTCTGGTACTGTTGCCTCGCTAGCTGACTTTGTATGTATCCGACCCTGCCGGGACAAATGAACACCATTTACTGTAGTAATCTGTGTTTCTGCATTGTGCTTCTGGAAACATCTAAAGTCACGTCACTGTATTCTAGTTCCTGCGTCTTGGTAGGTTCCCTCTCCCTTTCTCTCCTTTACACATTTCCATGTCTCCCGATTGTTGTGTTTATATAAGATAGCATAGCCTAACCTGTCATGATCTTGACTCAGGTTCCAGTCTCTCTGTAGGTTTTTTCTATCTCCTATCTCTCTCAACCTTACCTTATTTGGTCAGTCACTTCCTGGTTCAATTTTCCTCCTCACACTTGTGTCTACGTGTACTGATTTCCCTCCTACCGCGACTCTCCCTCGTCACTCTGTCCCCTTGGCTCTATTTTGTTTCCTCACTTGCCACATCCCAAGCCCTCTTGTCTCAGGCTTTTTGTAAATCAGGTGTACTGAACCCTTGCTTGCCCTTGTGGAACATGAGTACCGCCTGACCAATTCTTAGTCTGTAGCCTTTGCTGATTGAGTTCACTGGACCCTTGCCTCCATCTTGGACCATAAATGTTGGCTCACGACCTGACTTCTCGTGAACAGAACCCTGTCCAAAAAAAAAGACCACCGTTACTAATCTGTATGTCTGCAATGTGCTTCTGTAAAATCACAAGTGGGTATATGACAGTGGGTTCTTAACCTAACCTAGGAGTCACCACCGTCAGTTATCAAACTGTTCGTAGAAACCTAGCCAATTAATTACCGTATTTTATGCACTATAAGGCGCACCCAAAATCTGTATTTTTTATTTTTATTTTTATTTTATTTTTTCAAAAAGCTGACTATGCGCCTTATAATCCGGTGCACCTTATATATGGATCAATATTGAGCCGCGACAGGTCTCGCAACTTACGGTAAGCAGCCACCGACTCCATTTTTCGCGTAGAAGAAAAAGTGCGCTGTGCATACTGGGAAATATTAAACAACGATTCTCTTTTATTTGTGCGTTTGTATAAAGACCCTGAAATGGCTCCTATTGAGAGACACGCTTATAACGCAGAGTTTAAACTCAAGGGGATCAGTTAAGCAGTAGAACACGGAAATAGAGCAGCAGCAAGAGAGTTTAACATTAATGAATCGATGGTGCGGAAGTGGAGGAAGCATGAGGATGAGCTGCGCCAAGTAAAGAAGACCAAACAAAGTTTTTGTGGCAATAAAGCAAGATGGCCACAGTTAGAGGACACACTTGAACAGTGGGTTGTTGAACAAAGAGCAGCAAGTAGAAGGTCTGCACTGCAGAAGCAGAATTTGAGGGATTCGTAGATGAGGAGCTGATAGAGTGAGCTTTATGTTTTTCTTTTGTGTCTTTACGTTTTACATTTTACAGTTATTATGTTATTGCTTTATTGTTATTGTTTTGCACTTTACGAGTGTCACTATATTGCGATTGCACTAACGTTTAATTTACCCCAACAGTATCAGACGTTTTTTTGCGTGTTGACTAAATGGAGGAAAAGTAAAATTTTATGCCTTGCTGTTGTTCAAAGGTGTTAAAGATGTGTCACGAAAATGCTTTACCTCAGAGAAAATAATAAAACAGCTGTTTATTCATTTTGGGAGTGAATGGAGTTGTGGAAAGCTTGTTTGTTATCTATTAATAAAGTTTGACTGACCTATCTGACTGTTTTGTTGACATTCCCTTTAGCGCGGCACCATCTAATGGTTGCATAACGTAACTACAGCCTCTACTGTAGCGCCTTATAATGCGGTGCGCCTTATGTATGGAAAAAGTTTTAAAATATATCATTCATTGAATGTGCGCCTTATAACACGGTGAGCCTTAGAGTGCGGAAAATACGGTAAGCTAAACCCAAACTCATAGGTTTTTATTTTTCTATTTTCAGTTTGACAATGGCCGGAACAAAACAAATCGTTCTTCACGCTAACCCGCTCATCATTGCACGCACACGCCATAGGTGTTTTAGCAGCTAGCGCCCGTCATGTTCGACTGATTGCCGGCCGACACGATACTCCGACGGGATTTACCTGATTTTTATCAATGCGTTCTCGGCCGCACATTTTTTAATTTTTTTTTTGCCCTTGTCAGGTTGACCGGTTCATAGAACAAATGTGCAGATTGATGATAAGGGCGAATGGGGGATTACAAAAAAAAGCCAATAACAGATGAATAGGAGGATGATAGATTACGGCGTGCACATGCAATCACAACCACGGACGTGTGACTTCACAAACACAGAATGACTGAGTTTAAACTGAAAATATTTTCTCTTTACCCACTGTCACGTTTTTCACTATTTAAGACCACCAACATCGGGTAACTTTGTAAGCTAGAACTCTCGATGTCCCTAGGATCTATTTTAAACAACAGACTATTTAGAGCAGAGGTGTCAAAGAGGCGGCCCGCGGGCCAAATCAGGCCAGCTAAGGGATTGAATCGGGCCCGCGAGACAACACTCAGAGAAGTCAAGAGAAAAACAAGCTGCAGGTTGAAATATGTCCACTGAAATATGTTGCCAAAGCCAGGTTCCTCTCAGAAAGACACTGTACTTGTATTTTTTTCTCTCTCGCTCTCTTTCTCACCCCTTTTCTCCCACTCTCTGTCTCTGTCTCTTTCACTCTCTGTGTCTCTCTTTTTCTCTTCCTTTGTTGCTCTTTGTCTCTTTCTCTCTCTTTGTCTTTTTAACTTCATTTCCTCTAACTTTTCCTTTTCTCTCTTTTCTCTTTCTCTCCTTCTAACCTTCGCGCTTTCTTTTCTCTTTTCTCTCCTTCTGTCTTTCTATTTCTCTTTGGATTTCTTTCTTCCTCTCCCTCTTACCCCCTCTCTCATGACTTCTCTTTTTGTCTCTTTTGTTTCTCACGCTCTCTCCCTCTGTCCCTCCTTTTCTTTCTTTGTCCCGCCCTCTCTCCTTTTCCCTCCCTCCTTCTCTTATTTCTTTATCCCTCTTTTTCTTTCTCTTTAATTTACTAGTCCGGCCCCCAACAGAATATTCGTTCTATCGTGTGGCCCCCGAGTTAAAATGAGTTTGACACCCCTGATTTAGGGTATGTACTGTATAAAGTAAATGATACTATTTTTAGCAGAGTTCAAAACAAAATGGCTTGAAATGTTTTTATAAAACTTTATTCTGGCTTGTTTTTGATTATATGATTAATTTCTGATACAAGGTTTTGCAATTTTTTTATAAATAAACCAAACAGTTTCATGTCTGACTTATAGAAAAATGACCGAAAAATTTAATTGTATAATATATTTTAGAAGATTATTTCGGGCTGGGTTAGAATGAAATTGAGAGATGCTGTGTTGTTATTTTGAGGAAAAAAAACTCATTTTTATTATTTTTGGGAGATTTGATCTCCATAAACAAGACACAATTGTTGCCTTGGGTAAAATTGTACAGCACTGTGAAAAAGTATTTGCCCCAATCCTGATTTCTGCGTTTTTGCATATTTAGGTCTCACAACGGTTTCAGATCATCAAACCAAATTCAATATCACACAGTGACAACCCAAGGAAATATAAAATACCATTTTAAAATGTTAAGTTCATTTATTAAGGCACAAAAAGGAATCAAAACCTATCTGGAACGATGTGAAAATATCATGCTTACCGATTGGAATCACCTCCGCTGCTCATTTGGCGCCAGCCGCTGCGGGTTATCTGTTTGGCTCCCTGTCCCTATTTAAACCCAGTCCTGTCACTCTCCTGTTGTCAGTCCGTCTGCGAACCTCTGTTGATACAAGGCAAGCCTTTTTGACCCTGATTTCTGCCTGTCCCGTTTTTGCACCCGTTTTTCCACCTGCCCATTTATGATCTCCCCGTTTGTCCCGGCTTACGACCCGTTTCTGACCACGACCACGTTTTTGCTCTTCTGTCCCGGCTATCGACCTGTTTTCCATCCCTGACACCGCCATCGCCCACTACGGAAGTTCCACTCCCGTATTCGGATCACAATTGCGAGAGCGACTTGCCTCCTGCGTCCAGCGAGCATCGGATCGTGGGCGCAGCCCTTCCTCTTTCGTTCAATAAAACTTGTGCTAAACGTTACGCAATTGGGTCTTGGTTCCGTTCTGGTCGTGGCAGCAAAATTAATTGCCCCCCCACTGCCCATCTACCCCCTTGTTAAATTACAAAATAAATGTGATTTATTGATTGATTGACTTTTTTTCATATTCAAGGATACAAAATTGAAAATCAACAGCTTTGATTGACAATTGACGAAGCAGAAGAAAAAGAAAAAGCATACAGTCCCCTTAACAACTGGAACATTTTTCACATAATTCATATCATGTATTCAGATTTTATAACAAGACATTTTGAGTACCATATATCAAATCTCATCATCAAACAAGATAAATAATCCATGCATCCATCATCCGAACCGCTTATCCTCAGTAGGGTCGCGGGGGTGCTGGAGCCCATCCCAGCTATCTTCGGGCAGTGGGCAGGGGACACCCTGAACTGGTTGCCAGCCAATCGCAGGGCACACAGGGACAGCCAATTCGCTCGCTCATTCACACCTAGGGACAATTTGGACCGGCCAATTAACCTGACATGCATGTTTTTGGAATGTGGGAGGAAACCGGAGTGCCCGGAGGAAACCCACGCAAGCACGGGGAGAACATGCAAACTCCGCACAGCGGGTTCGATCTCATGACCTCAGAACTGTGCCGCACACGTGCTTACCGCTGCGCCGCCTTGCTGCCCGAGAAATAATCAAACGTGTAAAATATAGATGTTTAACATCATGTGTCGATTTCTTGTTTGCCTTCATGTTTGCCTTGCCATCTCACCCTTATTATTGATCATTTGATTATTTTTTTTCCCTTTTTTCTTTAAAAGTCAATCTTGATTCGATAAAACCAGACCAGCTGGTCGAACAGTCATTATTTTTTGACGTTGAAGACCTCGAGCTTGTCGTTGAACTTGTTGTAGAGGTCATCTTTTAGCTTGCTCGAGCATGATAGTCTGTTCGGCGAGGCTGTTGGCCAAGATGGCATCTCGGCGTTGAACCAGAACCTCAGTTGCGCCATATCAGCTTCTCAGGCATTTTCCTCAGCAGTATCCACAAACTCTGCATCAAAATGCCAGCACAAAATCCTCGGATAAGAAAAAAAGGTCAGCAGAAAAACGTCTTTGACAACCAGTAGCGTTAGACACAATAGTCTGAACACTTGTTCTCGTTTGCCCGCGTCCCTGCGTCCTAGACGCATCATTTTTGCTGGGGACGCAAAGTGTCAAATCAACGTGCGTCCCCGGGACGCAACTATTTTCACAGAAAATTGTCATTATTACACGATTATTTTTTTTTTAACAAAGATTTACCGCACTCCAAACTTTTCGGCAGGCAGATCCGCCATTGTTGTTTTGGTCTCGCGGTTCGAGTTTTCTCGGCAAACGAGATCTTGTTGCTTCGAGATTACGTCATTGTTGTGGTGCTTGTCGTCGAGTTAAGGGGAAAATCAACACAAAATTGGTAATTTCTTCAGTGTCAGTAATAAGTCGAAACATAATGCAGAAAGTGATAACAACGCCAATAATTCCGGAAAAAAAAACGGCGGAGAAATTCTTCAGAAGCCCGAGAAGGCAAGGAAAACACGTGCGTTGAAGCGAACGATTCGACGAAAGAAAATAAAAGAATACTCCTAGCAAGAAAAGGATTTTTTGGCCAAAATGGACTAAATTATATTCCTGGTGACGCTATGAGGAGGATGATAATGGAGGCTACATGTTCTGTGATGCGTGTACCCAGCGTGAAAAACTGGATTGCATAAATCATTTTGCAAGACAAACTTTCAGAAAAGCACATTGGATCGGCACAACGACAATGAAAACTACAAATCAGCTATGGAAATTCTGTTGCTGCCGGAAGAGAGAGGCTATTATGAACGGATACGACATCAAAAAGAAGACTTGGCCATGCTTTCACTGCTAAAGATAGTTAAGTGGATGGCAGTATTTTGTACAATGTACAATATTGTGAACTGAAAAATCTGACGCGATAACTGCTTTGTATTACCAATTAACTGTGATGATTAAAACCGAATGAAAATATAGATTTATATAATTATTTGTCAGGTTTTCAATGTAAATCTCTTGAATTTTTGTCTCAAGGTAATTAGCTTGTTTTTATATTACTAAATATAAAAACAATGTTTCTCATACACACACATAAAGTAACGTTTCAACAATGAGTGTAATTATATCTCTTGTACGTTTATCACAAAATTTTGGGGACCCATAGATTTTTGAGCATGCAATGAACACTGATCTTTAGCATCCGCTAGGATACATGCCTTTCGGACAAGGTCTTTCATTACATTCAGCTCTCCCAGTAGAGTAAATTCCACTAAAAGCCCGATTGACAAGTTCCATTTTGGCTGTCTTTTCGTAGGAGCAGTGAGGTATCAGGAAAACGTCGAAAGTCTGAGTTTTCTGCGCTAATTGTTGTGCTCAGCACAGATGTACCATAAGTGTGACAAGACGTTGCCATTGGTATGTGTACAACCAATGTTCCCTCTAAGCGACGTGTGTGCGCAATTGCGCACTACCCAGAGCTTTTCCGCGCACTAGAAAATCTAGCCAGCTCACAAAAATCAGGGTTCGAAATTGTTGATTAAAAATTAAGTCAAAGTTATAGTGTTCTAAATGCGGTATTTTGAAGTCAATGTCGAAGTAGAACGAAGTTTAGTAAAGTCAGTAGAGTTTTTTGAGAACCGGCTTCTTCGGCTCGGCTCACAAAAGAGAACCGGCTCTTTCGGGTCCCAAACGGCTCTTCAGATTGTTTTTGCTTCTTTCATCCCTACACGACCAAATATTATGTAAAATTGTGCACAAAATGACTTAAAGGAAGGGGGGAATAGAACAAAAAAGAAAAAAATACCAAAATGAAAAAGAAGTAAAAAGCTGAGAAAAAAGAAACAAAAGGAAGAGGAAAAAGAAGGAAAAATAAAAAAAAAAAGCCGGAAAAAAGAAAAGAAAGAAATGTAGGAAAAAAGTAAATAAAGAACAAAAATAAAAAAGTAACAGCTCAGAAAAAATAAACACAATGAGATTTTTTTAAAGGTATTAAAAAAAAGGGAAAAAAACAGGGAAAAAGAAGAAAAAAGTTTGTGTTGCATTCAAATCATTTCCGATTGTACCAATCTTGTTGCCAACATTGTAGTTCCACAAAAAAAATGTGATTAAATACAGTTCTGTATCTTGCAACGAATAAATAATCCCCCAAAAATGTTAGTATTATGCGACAAAAGACACCAGGAGAAAAAAGAAATGAAAATGTTGTGAAAGAATTGTTGTAAAAACAAATGACGTTTGTAGGCCGTAAAACCTTTGCAATAATACATTAGTCAATTCATTCAAATGTGATTTTTTTTTTTGCATTGCCAGACACTCAGCAAAATGTAACTTGATGTCAAGTTTTGGACATGTTTGATAATGATTTAGTTGCCACACTTGGGATTGCCGTTGCTCACTGTTGTTTCAAGCGTTGCTCACCGACTTTGTGTGAACGCTCCGTGGAAAATTAGAGGGAATATTGATTGGGACCATTGGACACATGACTGAAAGTACAGCATGGCAGCATCACCAAGACAACCTGCCTTAACTGAGCTGTGACCGTTTCAGCACGGTGAGAGCACCGGTGCGAAAATGACTTCGGTTTTCCTAACGATGTCGGCACGCCGGTCACAATGAGAGATGACGAACCAAAAAGTAAAACAAACAATCCTTGGCTTTGCCGGCGGCGGCCAGACGGCGTGCAGCTGCTTAGCAAATGTCGGCCTGGGCAGACATCAATGGCGGCGACCTGTCACCATGAAGGCTTTATGTTTTATTCACAAGCAACAGTATCAGCAGCAGGAGAGTGTGAGCAAGACAAAACACCTTCAGGTAAACCATAAACAGGGTTGGGTAGGTTTACTTCAACTGCATTTTATGTTTGTTTTGCCGGAGATCAAAGAGATAAAGCCAGGAGAGTAAGCTTACCACGTGTTGTTGTCATGTCCAACATGGTCGCCGTGGCGACTGGCTGGCCCCGCCCCCTGAGCACTGGCTGTAGCAGATCGCCTAATTTGCGTGTGTGCTTCTTAAGGGCGGGTTGTTGGTATTGCCGGTTGCTGGTTCATTGCGTTTTCTGTTCTGCATTAATCTGTTCTGTCTGACTTGAGGAAACCTGTGTTTGCACGTTCTGAGTAAAAGCCTGTTTTGTGAGTATTCCTAGTCTGAGTTCCTGTTTGCCTGTAAGCCTGTTTTTGTTTATGTCCCTGAGTGTTGGACGACTTTTATTTCCTTAATAAAAGTTAAGGATTATATGTCACGGGACCGGACCAGATCGGAGGCAGGAGGCAGGAAGGGTGAACTCATTCGCGTTAACGATCAGTAACTTTTAATTTTTGACAACTTTTATTTTTACGAGGGGAAATACTATCCGTCTTCAGAATCCTGATAAAAACAACAACATGTGATTGTTTAAAACCAGAAGTGGAATATCTTTTACCAAAATGGAAATCGAATGCGATTATTGAAGCGGTTTATTCCATTACAGACTTAGTTTCGCTTCAAGATAAAGCAGGCCTAGAAGAATATACTTGTCATGATTACCGATGTGACTGCCTCGGACTCTGATTGACTCCCTGTCCCTATTTAAAGACACTCATATCTGTCAACCGGTTGTAAGTCCATCTGCGAACCTCAGTGTATACCAGGCAAGCATTTTTCGACCCTGACTCTAACCTATCCTGTTTTTTGCTCCTGACCACGTCTGCTCTTCCCGTCCCGACTTACGACCCGTTTTTGATCCCGACCACGTCTTCTCTCCCGTCCCGGCTTACGACCCGTTTCTGACCCCGACCACGTTTTTGCTCGATAGTCCCGGCTATCGAACTGTTTTTCCTTGACACCGCCATCACTCGCTACGGAAGGTCCACTTCCGTGTTCGGATCACAATCCGAGTACGAGAGCGACTTGCTTTCCGCGCCGAGCGAACACCGGGAAGCAAGGCGCGGGAAGCAAGCAACAATGGGTCCTGTTTCCGTTCTGGTCCTGACAATATACTAGTCTCGAGTCAAGATTTTCTCTGTTGTTGTTATAAAAGAAAAGAAAAGTCTGTAAATGTTTTTTTTTTAATCGATAGGCTAACGCATAAAACGATATAGCGGTGACTATGTAATTGTAAATTATTTAGTGCAAGGGGTGCCTGGGGGCGCTAGGGTGCCCCCGATGGACGGTTGGGGCGGACCTGTTCTGAAAATAACTCACCAGTGCTGGGTCATTATGATTCTTTTTTAGTAAAACAATTATTTCATTGGTTAGTTGAGTCTATTAAACCCTATTCTTTAAGTCATTATATCACGACCAAGACGGAACCAGGACCCAAAAGCGTAGCATTAACCACAAGTTTATTAATAGAAAGAGGAAGGGCAGCGCCCGCGATCCGGTGCTCGCTGGACACGGGAAGCAAGCCGCTAATGCAATCGGATCGTGATCCGAATACAGAAGTGGATATTCCGTAGCTGGAGATGGTAGTGTCAAGGACAGAAAAACAGGTCGGTAGCTGGGACAGGAGAGCAAAAACGTGGTCGGGATCAAAAACGGGTCGTAAGCCGGGATAGCAGATGCGGTCAGAATCAAAAACAGGTCGGAGCCGGAGACAAATGAGGAGATCAGGAGCGGATTGGTGGAAATAAAACAGGTGCAAAAGCAGGACAGGCGGGAGTCAGGGACAAAATGCTTGCCTGTTAACAACAGAGATCCGCTGACGGACTGACAGCCGAAGAGTGACAGGACTGGAATTAAAAAAGGACAGGGAACCAATCAGGTAGCCCGCAAATGAGCGGACACAGGTGATACTAATCGGTAATCATGACACATTAGCCTTGCAATAACATAGTAACAACACAGTAATAACATGATCAGATGATTTTTTCAAGTTCAAACATGTGAGTTCCAGTTCATGCGCTTCATGGGAAAAAGTGTATTAAAGTATTGATGATTGTTCTTGAGCAATACATTTAAGGAATCAAATGAGAATATATTAATGTTTTAAACAAATTTCTTGATTTAATTCACAGCAAATACAACAAACTGAATTCCAATATATCGGTTTTACAAAGCGATACCGCAAAAAATGTGCAGTTTTTTTAAGCTATCCGGCTACCTTTTTAGCTTTGTAGCAAGCAATCTTTCTAGCTAGCTTTTTACATTTTTGCTATCTAGCTCATATTTTAGTTTTGTATGCTAGTTATCAAGCTAAATTTTGGCCTATCTAGCTCGCTATCAAGCTTTTTTAAGCTTTCTATCCAGCTATTTAGTTGTTTTTTTACTCTTTAGCTATCTAGCTCTCTTTTAGTTTTTTTTTTACCAGTTTACCTTTCTAGCAAGCTATCAAGCTACATTTTTAGCTATTTAGCAAGCCATCTATCTTAGAAATTCCTATCAAACTGGGCGCCCTTTGCTGAGACTTCTGGTTTAGTGTAGTTGAATTATTCAGTTTGCCACTGACTGAGCATTTTTGTTTTCAGTCAACATACACTACCATTTAAAAGACAATTCTGTGTTTTTTACGAAAAGTCACTCTTTTTTTTTATTTATTAAATGAGTGTCAGAACCAGAACAGATGGTAGACCCAAACGCGTAACGTTTGACAACAAACTTTATTGCGGAAGCTGAGAAGTCAGGTATAGGAAAGCAAGCGCCAGCCATCCGGCGATCGCTGGACAGGAAGGTGTCATGTCCTGCACGGTTGTCATAGCGCCCAGCTGGCCCCGCCCCTTGACACCGGCTGACCTGCATTTCCTGATTACTCCTATGGGTCCTTAAATGTGCATTTTGGAACTGCCCTTTGCCAGATCGTTGTTTACCCTTGTTGAAAACTTGTTGAAACCTGTTTATTCTTGTTTTGCTTGTTGGACTTTGTTGCACTCCGGTGTAAGAGAGATTTCTGGAGGTTCTGTTTGATTCTGAGAAATGCCTGGATTGTAATTTCGCCTGCATTTGAGCCTGCTTTGTTTTGTTTTTGGTCCGTTTGTGTGTTGGACAACTTTTCTTTCTCATTTAAAGTGACAGATCGTCTACGCAAATGAGTTCCTACTTCCTGCTTCCCGACCCGTCTCAAGACAGTCCCGTTCCGTTTCATGACAGAAGGAGCAGGGAGCTCACGGGATCGGAGCCTGGTCGGAAGGCAGAAACGAGTCGAGTAGACGGGACGGGAGATCAGAGCGTAAATATTTAAATATTTTATCTTTTGGAAGGAAAAATTTGTTGAATAAATGTCACCTCCAACTAATAATGTTCCCCATCTGTTTCTCTTCCGAACTCAAAAGAGAATCTATCGATGTCGTTGTCAAACAGATAGAAAGAAGTTCCTCTAATAGTCTGGGTGCGAGACGGGCGGCGGAATATCCAGAGGTCAATTATGGCCGCCCATCAATTTCATTCGCACTTTAATGAAGTGCCGCCGCAGGTCGTAAAACAGCCGCCGGTTGCCCGCTGCATCCGTCATCTTTATGGCCGCTGGCGTCCTTTCATCCTCGGGCCGTGGCTTTTCTTTTTTGGTGAGGGAAAAGAGCGATGCCGGAGGAAACGAGGAAGGCGGGCGGTGTTAACCTAATGTGGGAATCCTGGTTGAGGGTTCTAAAGAACACGAACGACAAAGGCTACCTGTTAAAAGATTGCTTCAACATTAATCTAGAGCAATGTTCCCTGTAATTTTCCTTACGGGTCTGAGCGTTCACACAAAGTCGGTCAGCAACGCTTGAAACAGCAGGGAATAGCGGCAATCCCAAGTGTGGCATCTGAATCATAATCAAACATGTCCAAAACTTGACATCAAGTTACATTTTGCGGAGTTTCCGGCAATGCTAAATGATTTTTCTCTTTTGGATGAATTGACTCATGTACGATTGCAAAGGTTGCAGGGCTTACAAATGTCATTTGTTTTTACAATTCTTTCACAAGATTTCCATTTCTTTTTATTTCCTGATATATTTTGTCACATACTATTAACATTTTACAGAACTGTACTTAATCACATTTTTAGTGGAAGTACAATGTTGGCAACATGATTCACTTGATATAATTGGAAATTATTTCAATGCAACACAAACTTTTTCTTCTTTTTTCCGTGTTTTTTTTCAACTTTTTTTAAAATTCCTTTAAAAAAAATCTCATTGTGTTTATTTTTTCCGAGCTGTTACTTTTTTTATGTTCTCTATTTACTTTTTTCCTACATTTCTTTCTTTTCTTTTTTTCTGGCTTTTTTCTAAATTTTTCCTTCTTTTTTTCCTTTTCCTTTTGTTCCTTTTTTTCTCAGCTTTTAACTACTTTTTCATTTTGGTATTTTTTTCTTCTTTGTTCTATTCCCTCCTTCCTTTAAGTCATTTTGTGCATAAGTTTACATAATATTTGGTCATGTTGGGATTAAAGAAGCAAAAGCAACCCGAACAGCCGTTTAGGACCCAAAAGAGCCGGTTCCTTTTAGTGATCAGAGCCAAAGAAGCCGGTTCTCGACAAAATCTACCAACTTTACTCAACTTCGTTCTATTTCAGCTGTCACTGTCTTGTACTACGGACAGACTGAAGAGATCTTTTCTTCCTCATGAGGCTCTTTAACTCTACCTGGCAGAGTAAAAGCCCACAGTAAACCACACCACCTACATTGCATATTACCGAATCTTATTGCAATATGTATTCTGTGTAGCACTATTTAGTTATTCTATATAACACGCTACAGTGGGCATTTGCACGTCACACTGGCTATTTGTATATTGTATTCTTTTTGCTTTATTATTGCATTGTTCTCAGCTCAGGGATGCTGCTGGAAATGTGAATTTCCCTTCGGGGATGAATAAAGTATCTATCTATTTATCTATCTATCTATTTCGAGTCGACTTCAAAATACCGCATTTAGGACACAACGTCAGGGGAACCCGTGTATTTTTACCTTCATGCACTGTAACTTTGACTTAAGTCGCTTCTTAATTAGTAATTTTGAGCCCTCATTTTTGTGCGCTGGCTAGATTTTCTTGTGCCCTTGTGAGAATGTGCGTGCGTGCGCAACAGCTTAGAGGGAACACTGATCTAGATTGCCCCATTGTGTGCTGTGAGTGCACGCACATGAGGCAGAAACAATATTCAATACAATCTAATATCCATTACTGGGTTTTCAAGTACAGCTGATCATTTGACTTTAGGGTTTTAACAAACTTTATTGACACAAACACACTACATCACACTCCAACAACATGGCCCAATTTAGAGATTACAAACATTGCTTATTTAAACATCATTACTAATGTTTCGACAAAAGAAATAATTGTGGCAGGATAACAAGGTTACCATGCCAAATTAACAGGGTTGGGTAGGGTTACTTTAACTCTCGTGCTGATAAAACAGTTTCCAGTTTCTTCAAATTTTCATAGAGTTAATTAGCTTTTTAAAGTCAGCATGTTTCGTCTGTCAGTGCTTCTTGATATTATATTATCTGAAAATGCCCACAGTCCCTTGGCAAATTAGGCAGATGCAGTTCGGATTTGGGTGAAAAAAATACTCCAATTTCCACTTGTCCTGAGAGCGGCGGCCCTCTTAGTCAACTTTCCTTTTTTTAATTTACAGTCACCATGTCGGAAATGGGTTGGGCTAAAATTCTCACGGAATGCTAGGTGAAATGGTCTTTTTTTAAAAAATTTTTTTTTTACAAATTTACTTTATTCTGCGGTCAACATTACGGGCGGGCCACATATTATTCATTTTATGACAACTGACCCCCAAGCCTGACTTTGGACATGCCTGGTTTAGATCGTGTTAGACTATTAAAACGTCAAATTCCAAATCTGTTCTAAAAGCCCTCCCCTGAGTCATTTATTTTTATCAAATCTTAAAGGTGTTGAAGTCAATGATCATAAACATCTTTGGTCAAAAGTAGCAATGATGGAAACAGTGCATAGTAGTCAAAATAACGAAAAACAATGAGGTATAATAGTAAAAATAACGAATTGGTGTCACGACCCAGAATGGAATCTCGGACCCAATTGCGTTCGTTTTAAAGGAATCTTTATATGATTGAGCTGACAGAGCTGGCCTTGGAAGCCGATGGTTGTCGGTCGCTAGCAGCGTTGGACGGAACAGCAGTTCCATGACAGGTAGGCAGAATCAATATGTCTTAGCGGGCAGGTCGATGGCCAGGGCAGGAGAGTAGATCGTATGCGCGGGGCAGAAACAGGTCGAAACCGAAGGCAGGAATCAAACAGGAGGGTAGTCTTTGGTACTTGGTAATCTAGCGAAACACATAGGAATACAGAAGTACGGTCTGACGTCCTTCTCTGGACGCTTACCGCTTAAGAAGGAACGTCAGCCAATCAGAGAGCGCGCTCCAGCGCGCCAAACGATTGCCACAGGTGTCTTCACTTTGGCAATCATGACAATTGGCAGGATAAAACATTAGATAGATGGATAGATAGATAGATTCTGGATTGATAGATACTTTATTCATCCCCGTAAATTATGGAGTTCATTTTTTTAATTCAATGATTGGTGACGTGAGTGTTTCAGAGTGCCTCGTTGCAGCAGAGAAAAAACCTATTTCTCAAATTGTCTTATTTAAAGTATGTCACATTTGTAATTTACGAGAGAGTCCAAGCTGAGTTCAAAATGGATGACCTTGTGTCACTTGAAAAAGAAACTGGAACAACAAGTTATTATAAGTTGAGGAAGCGTAGCTTTCTTCTCGTTTTATAAGGCACTTCAAGCTCATAAAAGTACGATTGCGACTCACTTTATATTCCATCGGATGGAAGGAGAAGGATTTAAAATTCAATTCCAATTTTTATGGATGCCATTGCAGTCAAACTCATAGGGGAGAAATATGAGATCTTCTAGTAAGTCTGGTTAGGACTTGCGTAGATGTTACACCCAATCTGTGAAGTGCATGATAAAATCGCTTTATATCAAGCAGGGTTGGGTAGGGTTACTTTAACTTGATTACTTTCAATGACTTTTGGATTACTCCACTACCAAATATGCTAATAAAAGACAAAAGAAACTAAATATGAAAATAGTTTTTGGTCCTATATTTTCCATACATAAGGCGCACCGGATTATAAGGCGCTACAATGGAAACGTCAATAAAAGAGTCTTGGGATTCAAGAAATGCCAAACATTTCTTAGTTTCCATTTTATTTTTTGCTGGCAACTGTGTGGACAGCAAAGTAAGAATTTGATTGTGCAGGTGTCCGGGGTTCTTTACTGTGCATATGACAATAAACACTTTAAATTGAATTTAGTTTAAAAATAGACTCATCAGAGAAACATCAAGATCGTTCTAAAACAAGATACCGGGAAAATATAAAGCCGCGTAGCTCACCTAAGTTCTCTTGCAGCCATCACGTTCAATAATGATACGCAACCATGGTCTTCTTACAACCGTGAGTGTACTAAATCCAACCGTGTAAAATATTTACAAATACAGAAGAGTAAAAAATGTTTTCTCTATGCCGTAGTGCAACCCAACGTGTGATTCACATTCATCTTTTTCGACCAATTGCAGGCTTTGTTTCGCCCCTTTAGCCTATGCGAACCTGCAAATGATAAAAAGGATCCGCCCCCTTTACCTCCGAATAACTTTAGCCAATAGTGACTGATTCAAATGATGATTGAAACATTGGTTAGGAAATGAAACGCCGGTATATAACTCCCAGCATACACCGCGGACGACTTCGCGTTCGGGGGAAAATCTAGTCGGCGGCTGCTTGCCTTAGTTGCAAGACTTTGCGACTTAATATTGATCCATATATAAGGCGCACTGCATTATAAGGCGCATGGTCAGCTTTTGAAAAAAATAAAGGCTTTTAGGTGCGCCTTATAGTGCGGAAATTACGGTAGTTTCTTTTGTCTTTTATTAGCATATTTGGTATTGGAGTAATCCAAAAGTAATTGAAAGTAATCCAGTTAAAGTAACCCTACCCAACCCTGATATTGAGGAAGTGATTGATTTAGGGGTCAAATTAGGATTACTCGCTTAAATGAGTATTATTTTGTGTCCATTAAAGGATTGCGGGCTTGGCATCCTTCCAACAAGGAGATGGGGCAAAAAGAGTGAAGAAACGAAAGAACAAAGAATGGCGCAGTGTTGCATCATTCATTTCGGTCTCCTCCCTTGGCGAACTCCCGCTGGTAGCGACGTGCTCTCCTCATGCTCCATTTTATATCGCATCGTGCAATCCCGCCGGCCTAAATTTAACACGAGTTTGAGATGTCGATGCACACAAACACAACACAAACTAACCCGCGCCCTGTTCTTCGACTCAACTGGACGGTCAGAAAAGAAAATAACTGGAAAAGATGACTCAAACCAAGAAATTGAGGTTTCTGATATGCTATGTTTAATGCTGTAGGGTTACTTTAACTGGATTCCTTTCAATTACTTTTGGATTACTCCAATACCAAATATGCTAATAAAAAACAAACAAAACTAAATATGAATCAAATTACGACTCACAACACGTGGTAAGCTTTCTCTCCTGGCTTTGATCTCTTTGATCTCCGGCAAAACTAACATAAAATGCGACAGAAATAAAATGAAAATAAATCCAAACAGCTTGCCAACATGCAGCATGGCGGCGCAGTGGTTAGCGCATGTGCGGCACAGTTCATGTCATGGGAACCTCCTGCGTGGGTTCAAATCTGTTTGTATGTTCTCCCTGTGCTTGCGTGGGTTTCTTCCGGGCACTCCGGTTTCCTCCCACATTCCAAAAACATGCATTTCAGGTGAATTGGCCGGTCCAAATTGTCCCTAGGTGTGAATGAGCGAGTGAGTTGTCTGTCCCCGTGTGCCCTGCGATTGGCTGGCATCTAGTTCAGGGTGTCCCCTGCCCACTGCCCGATGATTGTTGGGATGGGCAGCAGCTAATGAGATGAGAATGAGCTTGCCAACATCATCTTTGCCGTTCCATGTATTCCGTTACTCCCCAAGCCTGCACAAAATTTTATTCTTATTTAGTTTATTTTGTCTTTTATTAGCATATTTGGTATTGGAGTCATCCAAAAGTCATTGAAAGTAATCAAGTTAAAGTAACCCTACCCAACCCTGTTAGTACAGCAGAGTTAGTACAGACGCTCCCCTACTTACGACCAAAAACAGCAAATACGAGCAATTTTTTTCGGGATGTCAAAAAATAACAGAACATTGCTGTAAATTAGATTTTGTATTGTGTGCACCTTTTTCCGAGTACAGGACAGTACTGTAATGCTTCTTCTCGCCACTACCGGCGTGTGGCGCTGTAAAAGCTCACCAAGCATCCGAAATCCGGCTTCTTCTTCCTAGTTCGTGTGTAAACATTCTATACTATATGTCCAGCGTGATAAGAACTTTGACATATTTATTGTTCAATATCTTGTGCATCCATTCAATATGGTTGGTGTAAAGTGCAGTGTTCATTTTATCTCTGAAAAGTGATGAGTCGCATGCTCAAAAATCTATGGGTCCCAACAGAGATCTATGGGTCCCCAAAATGTAGTCTTATCGAGGTTGAAATTGTATTGGCGACAAACATATAATATAAATCTATATATTCATTCAGTTTTAATCATCAAAGTTTATTGGTAATACAAATCAGTTATCAGTTCAATATTTTTCAGTTCACAAAAATATTGTAAATTATACAAAATAATATTGCTGAAATATTAGTCTATATATTCATGCAGTTTTAATCATCACAGTTAATTGGTAATACACTCAGATTTTTCAGTTCATATATTCTTAGTGGTTTGCTGTCCCGCCCCAGTTGTAATGCCTTCTCAAGGTCCAATCCATTATCATCCTCCTCATAGCGTAACCAGGAATATAATTGAGTCCATTTTGGCAGAAAAGTCCTCTTCTTGCTCTGAGTTTTCTTTTGTTTATTTTCTTTCGTCGAATCGTTAGTTTCAACACACGTGTTTTCATTGCTTGCGCTATCTTCTGAAGAATTTCTCTGCCGTGCCGGAATTATTGCCGTTGTTATCACTTTCTGCATTATGTTTCGACTTATTACTGACACTAAAGAAATCACCAATTTTGTGTTGATTTTCACCTAATACTAACTGTTTTTTCGGAGGCATACTTAACCTATACCTTCCCTCGATGACAACCACCACAACAATGACGTAATATCGAAGCAACAGGATCTCGTTTGCCGAGATCGGCGTGCAGACGAAAACTCGAACCGCGAGACCAAAACAACAATGGCGGATCTGCCTGACGAAAAGTTTGGAGTGCGGTAAATCTTGTTTAAAAAAAAGTAATCGGGTAATGACAATTTTGTGTCATAAAAGTTGCGTCCCCAGCAAAAATGATGCGTCCAGGACGCAGGGACGCGGGCAAACGAGAACACTGAAAGTGTAAAGAAGAGGAGAGCCGTTTCTTTTAAAATGAAAGTGGAATAAGAAAGCTTGATACGGTTGAGAAAATGGTTGGATTGCTTTTTTTCGGCCGGTCTATAACATGGAGGACCTCTTGACGCTCATCTTCCAAAAGTAAATTACACTCAACTTTATTTATCTTTACAGTGAATATTATTTTATAATTTTTTTATTTTTTTTTGTACAAAACAATACAGGTTACTTATACAAGCATTAAACATACTTATATAAACCTTAAACGTACAAAATAAAGCACTGAAGCAACTTACGAATAAATTCAACTTACAAACGATCGTACGGAACGTAAGTTGTGCAGCGTCTGTACTTAGAAAAAATTCAAACATAATAAAAAATTGTCTCCTGTAACTATAAGAGCAAATAGTATCGATCATCTGTTCATTGGTAGTTGTGGAATTACCTTAGCCAGTCACGTCCAGTCAACCGAGGCAGGTGATTTAGTGCCTCACCTGTTGTCCTGGCACTATAAAACTATAACTATATTAGATTAAAAATTATTTCTTATTTCACTTCACAATATTTGGATTTTCTTTATTTTATACACTTCTCAATTTGTTCACTTGTTATTTCAATGTATTCTTTCGTTCGATAATTATACAGTCTCTGCACTGTTCCAAATGATATCTGGTTTGCAGAAGGGGGGTCTTGAGTCATTCCAAACCACCGTCAAATTCCAGCAAGAATTCAGTCCGATCGGGATCCAAAGGGAGGAAAAAGCTTTGGGAATTTTCCACTGGACCACCAATGCCTCGTTCTTTCAACTCCAATGGGCCGGCCATTTTGTTAATGTTCATTGTGAAATATGAATGGCCTGTTTTGTGTTCGCAAGCCAGGTATATATTATGTTTTTGTTTTATTGCAATTTAAAATCTCAACAGGACTGCCTCACTCCAGTGCTTGTTTTTACTTGACTAGTCTCCTAACCCGGATGTTGATTACAACATGCATAGGACATAAAGCTGCCCTCCTTCATAAAGTAGCTAAATTATATATTACAAGTCTTTGGCCGGGACTTGAGAGCAAAGGCGGTGTCAAGTTCGGAAACAGGGTCAGTAACAGAAGGCAGGCAGGTAACAGGACAAAACAGGTCAGGTAACAGGCAGGCAAAACGGGTGAAGTCAGATTCGGAAATAGGTTGGGAACAAAGATCAGGCAGAAAAAAGCAGGGCAGGAACAGAGTCGGACAAAAAGGCTTACTGAGCTGGTGGCAACAGTTCGCATAACGATCTGACGGCTTCCTCTTGGAAGCCGGGGGTTTAAAAAGAGAGTCTCAGCCAATCAGCTGTCCGGGCTGTTGGCACCAAGTAAACAGTCGCAGGTGCTCTCAATCGCTAATCATGACAGAATTAAACCTTATTCCAAATCTAAACATTCGACCTGGAGAGATAAAAAAGAAAACAAAACAAAACACCTGATGAAAGAAAAAGTGAGGCAAAACAACAATTGGTTAAATTTGCAGAGGCTCAAAATCAAGACTGTCTCAGTAAAACCAAGTGTTCACAGCGACAGCTAGGATTGAAAAAAATGTTATTTGATGGTATAATACAATCGCATTATTTCTCCCGTTGTGTTTTTTGTCTTGACTATTCTATGCAGCGCGCGATCCAGCCGAAGCAATTCGCCATTGGAAGCATGTCACCGCCTCCAGCGTGTTAGCGTAACTCAAATATCCAGCTGCAAGACAAGAGCTCATTACTAAAATAAACCAGGCGCCTCTTGTCTTGCGGCTCCAGCACGAGCCTTTCTTCTCCTGGCGGCGGCGTCTTCTTGTTTGCGCCGAGATAAAAGTCGGACGGGGGGCCGCCGGGGCCCCCGCGGGGGCCGCACTCCTAGCGCCAACCTCATTTAGCGATGCTCAGAGTGGTGACGAGATCCCAACGTGGGCCTTTGATCAGGTGCCGGTTGAAGAGGAAGGTTTTTGTAAGTGGCATGTGGCTGTGAAATATGTAGACAAAAATCAATTTACAAAAAAAATTGTCTTTCTGTCAAAATAAGACCTTTTCTATTGTAGGCTGATACTGACATATGTATAAAATGTAAACATAGATAAATAACTACCGTATTTTCCGCACTATAAGGCGCACCTAAAAGCCTTTATTTTTTCCAAAAGCTGACCATGCGCCTTATAATACAGTGCGCCTTATATATGGATCAATATTAAGTCGCAAAGTCTTGCAACTAAGGCAAGTAGCCGCCGAATAGATTTATATACCGACGTTTCATTTCCTAACCAATGTGTCAATCATCATTTGAATCAGTCACTATTGGCTAAAGTGTTTCGGAGGTAAAGGGGGCGGATCCTTTTGATCATTTACAGGCTCGCATAGGCTAAAGGGGCGAAACAAAGCCTGCAAATGGCCGAAAAAGATGAACGTGAATCACACGTTGGGTTGCACTACGGCATAGAGAAAACATTTTTTACTAAATATTTTACTCTCCTGGATTTACTACACTCACGGTTGTAAAAAGACCATGGTTACGTATCGTTATTGAACGTGATGGCTGCAAGAGAACTTAGGTGAGCTATGCGGCTTTATATTTTCCCGGTATCTTGATGTTTTCTGTGACGAGTCTATTTTTAAACTAAATTCAATTGAAAGTGTTTATTGTCATATGCACAGTAAAGAACCCCAAATCCCTGCACAATCAAATTCTTACTTTGCTGTCCACAGTTACCAGCAAAAAATAAAATGGAAACTAAGAAAAGTTTGGCATTTCTTGAATCCCAAGACTTACCTTCCGAATGATATTTGGAACGATGCGTTTGAGTGATTGGTGACATCGTACAGACACTGTTTCCGTACATGTCTGAGACACGTATTTGCTTCTTTGCAAACTTTCGGAATGTTAAGGGGGTAATAAGTTTGACCGAACTATCGAACTATTTTGTCTACGTTCCCATTGTAGGGCCTTATAATCCGGTGCGCCTTATGTATGGATAATATAGGACCAAAAACCATTTTTTGGGGGTGCGCCCTATAACCCGGTGCGCCTTATAGTGCGGAAAATACGGTACATAACTGCGGCGAAACATCGCATTGACACAATGAATGTCACAAGCCAGAAATGGAGACAGGATTCAATAGCGTTCGTTAAACTCGGATTTATTGAAATAGAGAGCCGTGCTTGCTTCCACTATCCGATGATCGTCGGACGCGGGTGGCTGATGGCACTTCCTGTCAGGAACCAGGAACGGAGACGGGAACCCAATTGCGTTAGTTTCTTAGTTTTATTTAAAAAGAGACGTAAGCTGGCACCCACGATCCAGTGATCGTTGATTGTGGGGAGCAGGTCGCTCGGGACGCGGAAGTGGCACTTCTCTGGCGAGCGATAGTGGTGTCGAAGAGGGAAAAGCAGGTTGGGTTACCGAGGCACAGGAACAGAGACGTGATCAAACGGAAACAGGTCGAAGCCGGGAAACGTACGGGAGTCAAAAACAGGGAGTCAGGTTCGGAAGGCTTGCCTTAGCGGGAGCTGACGGTTCGCAACGATCGGACGCCGGTAACAGGGAGTCGGGGGTTTAAAAAGTGGCAAGGAGCCAATCAGCGACTAGGGCTGTTGGCGCCACCGGGGCAGCTGCAGTTGCCCCGAATCAGTAATCATGACACTTCCGCGTCGTGCGAGGATAGTCGTGGGTGGCTGGAAAGCTGGACAGGGGAGCAAGGGCGGTAATCGAGTCCAGAAAAAGGTCGGCAACAAGTATCAGGCAGGGAACAGGGCAAAACAAAAACGAAGACTCTTGGCAGTCTGAAGACAAAAGGGGCTCCAACCCGTTACTAGCATGGTGTACCTAATAAAGTAGATAAAGTAACACTTCCAAGTACTAATCACTCAATAAAGCAGATACATTTCAGTAGCTGCAACTGCTGCTAGCAACACTGAGAGCAGCACACGCTTTATTCAGTAAAAAAAAACAAGCCAGTAATTGAAGACCAATCCCTACAGAGTGCAAAAAAAACAGCAATATTTTTCAAGTCTTTTTTCAAGTCTTACCCCCAGTACTTGTACATGTTTCTTTCCCGGCTCAGCGGAGCGATGTTGTTGGATGCTTGAACATCATACAGCATCCGCGAGGAAGGATCCAGCTTGCCACTCATCAATTCTTCATGCCGATTGCTACTGGGCTTAAAAATTGCACACAAAACATAGACACACACGTACATAAACAGCCTTAGTTTATATTTCTGTATAACACATATACACGCCGTCTGTTGGCCCACTAACATACTTGGAACACACTCTCCAACTGGTTGGTGACCAGTTTTGGTAATAACGACGTTATAAACAGCGTTATTATTTCAGTAACAGGGTAATCTAACTTATTTTTTCACCGTTACAATGCTGTTACCGTTAGCGACGGTCAAAAGTGGTGTATTAATTTGGCTGTGCCCAGTTTTCCACTCTCCTTCGAGTTCATTACTTCATGTCTTTTGGGATCATATCACTGTTTAGTTAAACAGCGATTACAAATACAGTATCTACAAATGCGCCGAAAGAAAATGTGGTTGAGGGCTGATTCGCCAAATCTGTAAGCCCTATATTTGACTGCACCACCGACTTGTGTTGTTTGTGAATAAAACGTCTCTAAGAGACGACTCCTGGAAGGGAACAAAGGACTCCGGCTCCCCACCAATTAACAGCTGGTTCCCTCAGAGACGCCTTATTTTTTCTTGGGATTGGTCAATATGCTTTTTTGGGGGGGATTTTGTGTGTTTGACTTTAGATTTGTTGAGCATAACAAAGTGTAAATTGTTTGTTTTTTGTCCTTTTTTGTAGATGTATTAATATTTTTAATATATACCCTGTTTCAGTGTTAATGTGTGTATATAAAAATGTAAAGTGTAATCTCTTTTTCCTTTATCTGTCTTTTTCCTTTTATTATTATATTTTTCTTTTTTTTTTTTTTTTTAGCTCTTACATTTTTGTCTTTTTGTCCTTTATTATTCCCCCTTTTTGGGCCATAATGTTACATTATAATCGCTAATGTAGGAATAAAGCGACAAAAACAACCTGAACAGCCGAGACAAAAAAAAACCCTCTCTAAAAATAGTCGGAATTGCCATCTCTTCAAGTTAGCTCACGTCAAAGACGTCAAAGCATTGTTTCCTATTTTTCAGAAAAGTCTAAAATCTTTGACAAACAACTTCTTTTCAAAGTAACGGAAATAGTGACTTTCCTGTCATGATTACTGATGCGAAGCTCCTGTGCTCGCTCATTTGGCGCCAACCCCGGGGGTTCTGTCAGTATTTGAACCAAGTCCTGTTGGTCCCCTGTTGTCAGTCCGTCTGCGAACCTCAGTGTATACTAAGCAAGCCTTTTTCGACCCTGACTCCCACCTGTCCCGTTTTTGCTCCCGTCTGTCTCCGGCCACGACCCATTTTGATCCTGACCACGTCTACTCTCCCGTCCCAGCTTTTGACCTCTTTTTGTCCCCGACCACGTCTTCTCTCCTATTCTGGCTTACGACTTGCTTCCGACCCCGACCACATTTTTGCTCTCCTGTCCCGGCTACCGACCCGTTTTTCCGTCCCCGAAACCGCCAATGCTCGCCACAGAAGATCCACTTCCGCGTTCGGAGCACAATCCAGGTATCAGAGCGACCTGCTTCCCGCGTCCAGCAATCACCGGATTTTGGGCGCAACCCTTTTTCTTTCTTCCAATAAAACCTGTGAGAAATGCAACGCAAGTGGGTCCTGTCTCCGTTCTGGTCTTGACAACTATCAAGATAAATAGGCAAAAAAACAAACAAACAAAAAACCTGAAAACATAGTGCTTAGAAAACTGACCCAAGTTATAATCATGCGATCAAATTGAATTTGTCGTAGGACCGACTTCTCTTCCCGTCCTGACTTACGACCTGTTTTCGACCCCGACCACGTTTTTGTTCTCCTGTCCCGACTATCGACCTGTTTTTCCGTCCTTGACACCGCCATCGCTCGCTAAGGAAGATCCACTCCCGTGTTTGGATCACGATCCGAGTACGAGAGCGACTTGCTCTCTTGTGAGAAACGTAACACAATTGGGTCCTGTTTCCATTCTGGTCCTGATATTTCCACAGTAACTTGTTACTGTGACTATAGAGTAATTCAGTCACTTACTCAGTTACTATTTGGAAGAAGTAGTAAGTGACTATAAATAATTTATTTGGAAAATTAACGTGCCCAAAACGAATTGTGACAAACTATTTAGCTGCAAGTTCTTGTTAGCTTATCTTATCTTGTCTTGAGCTCCTCCTTGTCTCCTTGTTTTCGGCTTGTCACTCTTGGTTATCCGCATGGATCTTATTGTTATCAGCAGGGTTGGGGAGGGTTACTTTAACTGGATTACTTTCAATTACTCTTGGATGACTCCAATACCAAATATGCTAATAAAAGACAAAAGTAACTAAATATGAATAAAATGATGACTCACAACACGTGGTAAGCTTTCTCTCCTGGCTTTGATCTCTTTGATCTCCGGCAAAACGAACATAAAATGCGACAGAAACAAAATGAAAATAAATCCAAACAGCTTGCCAACTTCATTTTTGCCGTTCCATGTATTCCGTTACTCCCCAAGCCTGCACAAAATTTAGTCATTTTATTCATATTTAGTTTCTTTTTGTCGTGATTGCTAACTCGAGTCACCTGGAGCAATCACGTGGACGCCCTCTGATTGGTTTGTCTCTCTTTTTAAGCACGCTAAGCCCGGAACTCTTTGTCTGAGGATTACGTTTGTTCCCTGTATGACTCTCCTGATTACCTGTTCCGTCTTGATCTGTTTACCTGTTTCTGCCTGCCTCCGATCCGACCTGCTTCCGTCCCACGCTACGATCTTCTCTCCAGTCCCGGTAAACTTGACCTGCTAGACTTCCGCACTCCGATTGTCTACGTGTTCCGAAGCTGTCTTCACGGCTACGCTGCTGACGTCCGACAGCCATCGCGTCTCCCGCTAGCCCTGTACGCTTCCCTAAATAAAGAACTGTAACTAACGCTCTAGGGTTTCCTGTTCTGTTCTGGTCCGTCTGACACTTTTGTCTTTTATTAGCATATTTGCTATTGGAGTAATTCAAAAGTAATTGAAAGTAATCCAGTTAAAGTAACCCTACCCAACCCTGCTGATAACAATAAGATCCATGCGGATAACCAAGAGTGACAAGACGAAGACAAGGAGGAGCTCAAGACCAGATAAGATAAGCTAACAAGAACTTGCAGCTAAATAGTTTGTCACAATTGGTTTTAGTAACCCTACCCAACCCTGCTCAGGATATGCAGTGCAGATAATGGATGGATGGATGGATGGATGGAATTTCATAAGAAATCATCCGGACCAAACTTCGCGAAGCTCCGGATAAACCGAATCCGGATTAACCGAGTTTTACTGTACCTTCAAATTATTGCTTGATACATGTATTTTCCCTCGAGAGGTTATTTACTTCTCATCCAGATGCGAACGAGGCCTTATTTGTATATTTTCGCATTCATATCTGCAAGTTATTGTTTCCCCTGAAGATATCTGTTTTTGTGACCATGTTATCATCTTGATTCTGAATGTCAATGACATGGAAATGAGATGCAATTGGGTTTTTTTCCCCAAGATGTTATCCGGATGTCATCACGTTGTCTTCTGAGGGTTGGGGGCTGTTACGTGGGTGTCGTAGGGGATGCGCGAATGTGACACGCGTGATAAATGCAGACATTAGACTCAGGAGTCAACGCGCCGAGGCCAGTGTACACCGAACGGCCCGAGGACATCATTATATTGTCATCATAAAGTCATGTGATATTCAATTATGTCCAGCCTCCGGTGAAAATCAATGGCGTCACGGTGGCTAGGAGGGAGCACAAATTGGTGGCAGAAGTCCGCCGAAGCCCCCGCAGGACACGGCCGCGTTTTGTTCTTGAGTGCTTGGTCGCCGCGGAGACGCTATTAACCGGCAATTACGACCCAATTGGACCTCGGTGACATCATCAAGGAGGGCCTGACTGTCTGGGCTTTGGGTTGCAGGTCGCCATGGAGACATCTTTGTGTTGACAGTGACAGGAGCAGCAACAATAACAACATATGCAGGGTTGGGTAGGGTTACTTAAACTGGATTACTTTCAATGACTTTTGGATTACTCCAATACCAAAATATGCTAATAAAAGTAGTATGTCAAATGGATGTTGCCAAAGCCAAGTGCCTCGAACAAAGACACTGTACTTGTATTTCTTTTTCTCTCCCTCTCGCTCACTCTCTCTCTCTCTCTCTCTCTCTCTCTCTCTCTCTCTCTCTCTCTCTCTCTCTCTCTCTCTCTCTCTCTCTCTCTCTCTCTCTCTCTCTCTCTCTCTCTCTCTCTCTCTCTCTTTCTTTATTTTCCACCCCTTTTCTCCCACTCTCTGTCTCTGTCTCTTTCACTCTCTGTGTCTCTCTTTTTCTCTTCCTTTGTTGCTCTTTGTTTCTTTCTTTCTCTGTGTCTTTTTAACCCATTTGCTCTAACTTCCTTTTTTCCTTTTCTCTCTTTTCTCTTTCTCTCTTCCTACGCTTTGCGCTTTCTTTTCTCTTTTCTCTCCTCCTGTCTTTCTATTTCTCTTTGGATTTCTTTCTTCCTCTCCCATTCTTTCCCCCTCTCTCACGACTTCTCTTTTTATCTCTTTTGTTTCTCACGCTCTATCCCTCTCTCTCTTTCTTTGTCCCTCCCCCTTTCTCTTATTTCTTTATCTCTCTTTTTCTTTCTCTTTAATCTACTAGTCCGGCCCCCGACAGAATGTTTGTTCTATCGTGTGGCCCCCGAGTTAAAATGAGTTTGACACCCCTGATTTACAGTATGTCCAAAGTAAAAACGGTTTAGTGTAAACCACAGCATTATATCCAGACAGAAGAGCAGCTTCAGCGACAGACTGCTGTCACAGTCTTGTACCACGGACAGACTGAAGAGATCTTTTCTTTCTCATGCCATGAGGCTCTTTAACTCCAACCGGCAGAGTAAAGACCCACATTAAACCGCACCCCCTACATTGCATATTACCGAATTGTATTGCAATATCTATTCTGTGTAGCACTATCTAGAATCTAGATACTCTATAGAACATGCTACAGTGGGTATTAGCACGTCACATTGAGTATTTGTATATTGTATTCTTTTTGCTTTATTATTGTATTGTTTCTCAGCACAGGGATGCTATCTATCTATCTATCTATCTATCTGTCTATCTGTCTATCTATCTGTCTGTCTGTCTGTCTGTCTGTCTGTCTGTCTGTCTGTCTGTCTGTCTGTCTGTCTGTCTGTCTGTCTGTCTGTCTGTCTGTCTGTCTGTCTGTCTGTCTGTCTGTCTGTCTATCTATCTATGTGTAAACCAATCAAGCAAGTCAAAATCTCAGAATCTCTCGAGGTGATGAATCTTCTAGTCACTGACTTGACTGGCATCAAGCTTCCCTTGGCTAATTGGAGCGTGCACTGGGATAATAGCGTGTTAGTGCTGCCGTCTGATAAAGGTCAAACACACCCTCTTTCCAGAAGAACAGGGCAAAAAGGCAAATGTGTGTGTGCGTTGGCACTCATGAAGGCTTACCTTTTGAATAGTCACCAATTGTTTTCTCGACGTGTAGCGAAAGTTCACCTGTGTCTTAATACAATCTGCAGACGAGCTAAAAAGCTTATAGTTTAGTCGACACTCAAAATAAGTGGAGAAAACATTGATTTCAAACTTGCAGGGAGATCAGGGGAGGATCCAAATCTCAAAAATGTATTCCAAACTGCTCTTTAAGGCCCTTCCCCAATCCATTTATTTTTATATATTTTCTAGTTTACAAAAAGCAAATCAGCCCTAAAAGGTGTGGGAATTAAATAAGAGCAAAAAGACTGTCAGAACCAGAACAGACGGTGGACCCAAACGCGTAACGTTTCACACCAAGCTTTATTGAGGATGTGTAAAGCCAATGCTAGCGATCCAGTCCTCGCTGGGCAGGAAAAGCAGGAGGTCTTCGAGATCAGAGCGTGGTCGGAGGACGGAAACAAGTCAGGCAGCCGGGACCGGAGATCGGAGCGTGGTCAGTGGACGCAAACAAGTCGGGCAGCCGGGAGAGGGGATCAAAGCGTGGTCAGAGGGATCAATTCAGGTAGACGGAGACGATCGGGAAGCCAGGGGCAGACGAGCAGGATACAGGACAGGATGGGACAGACGGAAGCCAGAGTTAAGAAGTCCTTGCCTTGCATGTGCGGAGGTTCGCTGACGGACTGACCAGGACTGAATGAGAGTACGGACTTTAAATAGACTTTAATCTTGCCCGACATACCAGAGATTATCCAAGTTACCACAATTTCCAGAGACTACCACTACAAGGCCGAGTGGTCGAAATGGACTGGGAAGCAGCGAGTGCAGATACCAAATCCGCAAAAGAGTTTACGCCGTCCCTCTCCAATTCTTTAGGCGCAGAGACAAGGCACAGGGGGGAAACATTTGTTGGCCTGGAGAGGGATGGGCGCCACCAGGCTGTACTTTCCCAAGACACACCATGGGATATGGTGCCCCTACGATCCTAGTGGTTAAGGGATATATATGTGTGTATATACTGTGTGTGTATGAGTTCGTGGATACAGCTGAAAAAAATGCCTGATCAACTGATCAGGGATCATGATGGCGCAACTGAGGTTCTGCTTCAACGCCGTGATGCCATCTTGGCAAACAGCTTCGCCGAACAGACCACCACGCTCGAGCAAGCTGAAAGATGACCTCTACAACAAGTTCAAAAAACAAGGACTGATGGACCCGCTATACTGGTTTCATCGAATCGAGATCGACTTTTGCCTCTTCTTGTAGAAACTAAATAAACACACGAAAGAAAAAAACAAGAAAAAACGTTTAATTAGTGAACACAAATGGTCAATAATGAGGGTGGGATGTCTAGGCAAACATGAAATTGACACTTTATGTTAAACATGATCATGTTTATCTACATTTTACCCATTTGATTATTTCTACTGTGTGGTGATGAGTTGTGATTTATGATACTCAGAATGTTTTTTTTATAAAATCTTATTACATGACATGAATAATGTAAAAAGTGTTCTGGTTTTTAAGGGGACAGCACCAATATGAGCTCACATACAGTACATACAGCTGTAAAGTATTCAACGTTTGGTCTGAATTCAGTTTGGCAATGTCAGAAAATGATCAAACAATGGCAAGACACGTGAAGTGAATACTGTGTTTTAAGTCAATCCAATAGATATGTTGTCTGACTGATACTGGTGGAATGTGAAGGGGGAGGAGGGGCGTCAGCTTGCATTTGCGCATCAAGGCTTGCCGTGACAACTCCACCACAGGGGGTCTGCCCCTCCCAGGAGACCGGAACAGTGAGCTGGTACACGTCTCACCTCGCAAGGGCAGTCTAAATTTGGCCGGCAAGAAGGATAAAGGGCATATCCTAACAAGAAGAACTGGACCAAAACCCTGGCCCTTCCTGACCAAGCCTCAACTCAACAAGCAGCCAGAAAACCTTGCCAAGTCAGGAGCCAAGATAAATAACGCTAGCAGCCAAACCGGTGGGACAAAGCCAGCGACCTAAGATAAGCCTCAAGCTACCAGCAATCAACCTCTGCTTGCACCCAACCAGCTCTCAAGCCTACCAGGATTCCTCATCGCTCTACAGCCGAGGACATAAAGACTAAAGATTTTTTTATCTGTTTTCCTGACATAACGATCTAAAAACGTAAGTGCTAACTCCAAAAAGGCGAGATGAGCTTTAAAAAAAAATTAACTCGAATCTTTAATTCAATTGGTCAATAAATTGTATGTTAGAATAATTCATTTACCACCCATATTCGCTACACCGCATATTAGCATGTATTTATTATATGTAACGCATGTTCCTGTGTGTTTCAGTGGGATGATTGGTAAGAAGAAATAACATGATTGGACGTTTGTGGAGACTAGCCGGCACCCACCACACACAGCTTCTGTTACAAAGACCCCCCTACCACAGACAACAACCCCCCCCTAACAAGCGTGGACCAATTCGCCTGAAAATAAATACAGCGCGTTTGATTTTGTCTACTTTTTGTTTTGACGGGGACATCTGTTCTGTTGTTTGTTTATACGCGTTTAACTTCAAAGACAATCAGCGGAAATCCAAAAGTGCCTGGTAGAAGCAAGTGTCTACAAAACAAGACAATGTGGATTTTTGTTCTTTTTATGTTTACTCGCCTGCTTTCCTTACACAGAAACTCTCACATTTTTTGACCGGCTCTGCCTTTGAGTTGTCGCTCATTTTTCTGCCGATAGCAATTGCCCGAGTTGATATCGGACAGATAAGGTCGATACCGGACAGGACGGGACAGACTGGATAGATAATGAAACAGGATATCGAAAATAAACAGGACAGACTCGACGGGAACAAAAACTGGAGAGAATAATAAACAGGACAAAAATAGACGGGTACTCAAAGCCCCATTACCCAATTCAACAATTGAGAAACCTTTAAAGGCTACTGGTGGGGTTTGTATGTTAATCAAGGACACATTGTCACAGGAATCAGGATTTAACCCACCACCTTAGGGCCAGAAAGTAAACTCTTGCACCATACGGATGTCAGCTTTTGATGGTCAACTGATTCATAGGGTAACAAGAAAAATAGGCGGGTGGGACCTAAGTTTTGGTCTTGTTGTTAACGATTGACCTGCCTTGTGCAATGGGTGGTGGGTAAAATGAGTTCAGCAATAATTGGTCGTTGCTGAATAGGCAAAAAGCAACGGGCTGGATATCCACATGGATTTACTTGATCTGATAAAATGTACTTTCAGCTGAACTGGAAACTATCAAGGCCTTTTAGCCACAACTGCTCTGGGCCAAAAGGAAGAACTAAAAGGTGACTGATAACAAAACATTGTGGAATAGTGCTGTAGAATGGGGTATTAAACTGGCCAGTAAACTTGTAGACGGATAGATGTTCTTCTTATTATTGGAGTTTAACGGCGGTTGGCATCCATCTCTTGCTGCATTACAGCCCAATAGATGTTCTTGTTCTGAAGCGAGATTTAACGGATTAGTTGACAGTGAAGTTTGGCCTGATCAACAAAACCTGGCCGGTGTTTAAGAGGTAGTTAGGCGAAGCGAGTTTATTTTCATAGAGAACCAAAACACCTTAAAATATATTTATTGTTTGAGCTAACTCAGCCTGCCAGGTGTGATCAGCAAACGCGGCTGGTTGGTTGGTTGGTTGGTTAGTTGTTTGGTTAGTTGGTTGGTTAGTTGGTTGATTTGTTGGTTGGTTGCATGCTTTGTTGGGAAAATGGTTCTAATGTTGGTTGGTTAGTTGGTTGGTTGTATTGTTGGTTGGTTGGTTGGTCGGTCGGTCGGTCGGTCGGTCGGTTGGTTGGTCGGCTTGTTGGTTGGTTGGTTGGTTGGTCGGCTGGTTGGTTGGTTTTCTGCTTGCTTAGTTGGGAAAATGGTTCGAATGTTGGTTGGTTTGTTGGTTGGTTGGTTGGTTGGTTGGTTGGTTGGTCGGCTTGTTGGTTGGTTTTCTGCTTGCTTAGTTGGGAAAATGGTTCGAATGTTGGTTGGTTTGTTGGTTGGTTGGTTGGTCTGTTGGTCGGTTGGTTGGTCGGTTAGTTGGTTGGTTGGTTGGTTGGTTGGTTGGTTTTCTGCTTGCTTAGTTGGGAAAATGATTCGAATGTTGGTTGGTTGTTGGATGGTTTGTTGGTTGGTTGGTTGGTTGGTTGGTTGGTTGGTTGGTTGGTTGGTTGGTTGGTTTGGAAAATGAATCAAATATTGGTTGGTTGGTTGGCTTGTTGGTACTCACAGTAATTGCTTTCGTAATAACAGGTAGACATTGTTCACTACTCAACATGAACTGTTATGGTTCTTTGTAACCAACTTGGCTAATCTGACAAGGAATGAACCCACCCAAAAAATGAACTGCAAGGTAACCACTGAGCTTTAAGAACAATTTGGAATTTCACATCAATTGGTTGGTAGCAGGAGGAAGTGAACTGTGAGGGCTCCCACAACAGATTCTAGTCTTGCTATCGTTGAGGAACCTTTCTGTCCAATTGTACTAGATAATGACACTACTATAGCTGTTTTTTTTTTTCATTTAGCCTGTCTGGTAAAGCCGTGCAAACAGTCGTTTGGTAGATTGGTACAGCCAGAAGCAGGCTCATTGGTTCTTAGGTAATATCAGGAAGCCAGAACATACCAGGAAACCCCAGAGCATTCGTTTTAATTCTTTATTTAAGGAAGTGTTCAGGGCTTGCGGGAGACGTGATGACCGTCAGACGTCAGCAGCGGCGCCGGGGAGAACACTTCGGAACGAGTCCAGAATCGAAGTGCGGAAGTCAGGCAGGTCGTGTTTACCGGGGCTGGAGAGGAGATCGACGCGTGGGACGGAAACAGGTCGGATCGGAGGCAGGCAGAAACGGGTAAACAGAGTTCTTAAATAAACGGGATATCAGGAAAAACACACAGAGTTACCAAATGTACACTCTCACACTGAACTCTGGGCGCAGCACGCTCAAGAGAAGTGCCAGCCAATCAGAAGGCGCCCACATGATAGCTCCAGGTGATCAGAGCTAGTAATCATGACAGGTAAAGCTTGTTAAGGTGAGTGTTTTTTGTTGGTTTGGTAGCTTAAGTTAAAAGTTGCTAGGTCAAAACAACCTTGAAGCATTTCGGTTTCTACAGACTTAATTCCGTTCCGCTATTCTGACAGAGAACCTTTTAGAGCTAATTTATGTTCACATTTGGCCTTACTGGTGTCACATGAGCCGCTCAGGATGATTGACAGGCATGGCTACGGTTTATCAGCGTGGGTAGAGAAAGGGTAGCGCGAGCGTGCCAGTCATTAACGGCCGCAAATGAGTCTGCTGATAGGATGCAAATGGCTTAAAAGGCACTTCCCAACACGCTCGGAAAATTACTCTCTTTTGACGGAGGGCGCCGTGGCACTAATCCCGGCCTTTGTAGAAGCACATCCTGCTAATGCTTGACTTCGGTTGCATTGCGGGGCACACGCGGCAGAAGGTGATGCAAGGCCAGAAAGGCCAAGCACTGATAAACTGAAATGGAAACTCATCTTTAGGGGTATTCGAAAGGTACGAAACATTGCAATTGAGTTGAAAAGAGAAAAGATTTGATGTACAAGAGCGGTTAGTATTTTATCAAAAGGTGTTTTTTCTTTCACAATTGTTAATTATCTTCATCAACTGCGGAACTCTTTCCTGTATATGGTATATTTTGGCATCCGATCAAATTCAGACCCTGTGTTTACAGCTTAGTTTAACCAGTCCAGGTACTTAAAAACTTCTTATGTAAATTAATATGAATATTAACGAAGGTTAAGAATCACGTATAGTCATTGTTGGATTATTAAAATTGTTTGCATGACTTTTCCAGCAATATTTGTTTTAGTATTTATCCATCACATCGGTATTTTGATCATCGTATTATCCAATTAATTGTAATAAATTACATTTGAATGAATCAAGTTGTCATAATTGCCCTATTTGGAACACCTGTGGCAGCTTGATTGGCGGCAACAAGCTGATTGGTGGCCACACCCTTCTTAAGCCCCCGACTTCAGTTCAAAATTTGTCAGATCGTTGCGAGCTCTTGTGTTTCACTCAGTGAGCGTTCCCGTCCGACTCCGTCCCTGTTAAAACCTGTTTCCTGCCTGATTCCCGTATTTTCGACCCGTTTCTGAACCTGACTACGCCTGTTTTGCCTGCCGCCTGCCTACGACCACTATTACGAACTTTACATCGCCTCTGATCTCCAGTCCTGGTCAAACGACTTGCCATCCCCGCCTGCCTTCTTCCGACACGGAAGTGTCATCCCCGCCTTGCTCGTTCCCGCTCTCCGCCAGTTTTCGGATCAAGCAATCAAGCAAGCCATACTCTCACTCTCTTTCAATAAAATTTGAGAAACGCATGCAATTGAGTCCTGTGTCCATTCTGGTCTGTGACACAAGTATACTATTTACTTCTTCTAATATCTTGATGTCTTGATGTATCCAGTCATTTAGTGGTTACACTTTTTCAATGTTGTTTTAAGTGGTGTTCTGATTTTCTGTTGACAGGGAGGCTTTGAGTCTGCCCTAACCTTATTATAACACCAGCAGAATACAGCTGGATCCATTCTTAACAAAGGTCTGTTGTGAAGCTTGGACTTCCTGATTTTGTCTGGAACATCCCCCTTCGTTTAAGTTTCGTTCTTGTCAAACCACGCCCCTTGCCTATGAAAACAATTGTCAGCCATTTTGTCGATGCTTGTTTGGGAAGGACTATGTCCTGTTCACAAGCCCAGAATAGTTTGTTTATTTCTTATTTTGTCTCATTTTAATGGAAGTATTCGACTGAACTTCTCTCTTCAGCTCTTTATTCTTCGTCCAATAATGTTGTGGAACCAAGGACGGGGAATTGATCACGTGACGGGACACTAAGCCAGTGTTCATTTGACCTGTGAAAAGTGATGGGTCCCGGGGACTCGCATGCTCAAAAATCTATGGGTCCCAACAGAGATCTATGGGTGTCCAAAATTTAGTGTTATCGAGGTTGAAATTGTAAATCGGCGACAAATATATAATATAAATCTATTGATTCATTCAGTTTTAATCATCACAGTTTATTGGTAATACAAATCAGTTATCACTTTAAGATTTTTCAGTTCACTACAATATTGTACATTTACAACATAATATTGCTGAAATATTAGTCTATATATTCATGCAGTTTTAATCATCACAGTTAATTGGTAATAAAGAAGCAGTTATCACTTCAGATTTTTCAGTTCATATATTCTTCGTGGTTTGCTGTCACAGTTGTAATGCCTTCTCAAGGTCCGATCCATTATCATCCTCCTCATAGCATAACCAGGAATAAAATTAAGTCCATTTTGGCAGAAAAGTCCTTATCTTGCTTAGGAGTATTATTTTGTTTATTTTCTTTCGTAGGGTCGTTCGCTTCAACACACGTGTTTTCCTAGCCTCTCGTGTTTTCCTAGTATTCTTCCGAGGAATTTCTCCGCCGTTTTTTCGTGCCAGAATTATTGCCGTTGTTATCACTTTCGGCATTATGTTTCGACTTATTACTGACACTGAAGAAATTACCAATTTTGTGTTGATTTTCACCTTAAATCGACGACAACCGCCACAACAATGACGTAATCTCGAAGCAACGAGATCTCGTTTGCCGAACTGCGAGACCAAAACAACAATGGCGGATCTGCCTGATGAAAAGTTTGGAGTGCGGTAAATCTTTGTTAAAAATAAAAGTAATCGGGTAATAATGACAATTTTATGTCCAAAAAGTTGCGTCCGGGGGACACACGAGGTTTTGACAAGATGCGTCCCCAGCAAAAATGATGCGTCTAGGACGCAGGGACGCGGGCAAACGAGAACACTGCTAAGCTGATATCAGCAATATGAAAACACAGTAAATTTGTTATTTTTTTAGTTTTTAGCTAAAGTAAGCTAAATTTGACTCAAAGATATCTCCCTTAGGGCTAGCAGGGGTTTATGTTTTACTGAGATTAAACTGTAATGTTGGCTCACCTAAATAGACATGAGGTTTGGAGTTGGAGGTCTAAATATGAAAATAATTTTTTAAAAATAGAATAAAACTAAACTTAAAGCGTTTTAATATTGATGCCTACCAGGACACTGTTATCAGCCGCCTCTTCACAACAAAAAGCCCTACAAGACCGAGGACATTGTCTTCCGCACACGTTCGATGCTTCATAAATATTTGAATGTTTATCACCCTCGGGTGTGGATATTGACGTGCTAAAATGAGTCGTGTCCTCCACCTGCCAATAACCTACATGCACGCTCGCTTGCGTAAGCTAGCCACGTGTAATTTAGCAGCTGCTTGCTAATGGAAGCTCATCTTTCAATATAAATGTTAATAATCTGTGATTAGTCTCAGGCTCAGCAACACGTGAGGGTTTTTCTCGCCCGTCCACGGGAGCGCTGCTATTATTCTCTTATTCTATTGCAAGAACATGTCAAACTTTTGATTTCTTTCCCTGCCACTTTTCTTCCTCACTGTTTAATTGACACGTTTATTCTGTTTTCAATAATGAACACCTGCAAAGGAGATTGCATAGGATGCTACCGTAAATTACGGACTATAAGCCACTACTTTTTTCCCTAACTTTCAACCCTGCGGCTTATTCAGTGATGCGGCCAATTTATGTCATTTTTTTAACGGCCGCTAGCGGCGCTCGAGTGTTGCTACCATTAACTGCCCTGTCAAAGCTATATTATTATTATTATTAAAGCTTTGAAAACTCTCTCGGTGTACCGTCTTTCTTTGTAAATATTTGCAACCCATGTATAATATGTATTTGCAACTGTATATTTTTGTAATGTATTTATTTGTATTTATTTTAGACACTTATTCTGATATGTTTTGCACGGGTGAACCAAAAATGAGGGACGGAACAAACGTGGGGTGCCGAGTTTAAGTGGGGACCGCTAAAGGTGAGGGACAGACAAGGAAAGAAGAGGATGTAAAAAGTTGGTTAAAGAAAAAGGAGTTGCGTGAGTAAATGTGTTCATCTGATATATTTTTCGCACTTTTACCTTTGGAAATATACACTTTTTTCCTAGGATTACTTTCAACGGGACCTGAACTCTGCAGGTCTGCAAAAAACCTTAAGTACCGGTATCATTATCCGTTCATTTTGCCGGCTGTGATTTTGGGACTGTGGACTTTAATGAAGGACATTTAGTTTCAATCGCGGGACTTGAAGTCGGGTTTGGGTTAATTTTGTGTTACATGTTTAAATGTGGGCGCATGCGGCTTATATACAGGTGCGGCTTGTGTATGTACAAAATCAGTTTTCCTCTTAAAATGTGGTGGGTGCAGCTTATAATCAGGTGCGGTCTATAGTCCGGTAATTTCTTATTTTGACTATTATACCTCACTGTTGTAAATGGTAAATGGTCTGCATTTATATAGCGCTTTTCAAGTCACTGAAGACCTCCCAAAGCGCTTCACACTCACCCACTTACACACACACTAACACACCAATAGCGGCCGTGCAGCCATGCAAGGCGCCAACCTGCTTATTGGTGTTCAGTGTCTTACTGCACACTTCGACATGTAACACGGAGGAGCCGGGAATCGAACCTGCGATCTCTTGATCCCAAGACGAGCGCTCTACCTCCTGAGCTAATGTGTTGTTCATCATTTTGACTATTTTGCACTGTTCGCATCAATGGCAGCTGTTCTATGAAATCCCACATCTAAACTATAAGATTTCATGAAAAATAAATGGCTCAGATTTGAAATTTAAGGGTTGGTTGTACAGTCCTCCCCTGTTCTCCTTGCAAGTTTATAATTAATTGATGTATCTTCTCCTTATTTTACCTGTCTTTTTAACTATAAACCAGTTAACTAAAGACAAACCTATATTTCTGTTGAAGTAAAACAGTGTTTCACCAACCTTTTTGCAGCCAAGACACACTTTTTCCCATCAAAAAATCTCAAGGCATTAATAGCACTCCTATAGACATAAATAATGAAGTAAATGGGAGACTAGGGCAGGGGTCGGCAACACAATTTTTCAAAAGAGCCATAACAAACCAACCAAAAAAACCCCAGATGGGTCTGAGGCCGCCAAACAAATGAAAGCTTTTCATGAACCTAAAAAGGGGCTTTACACATAAAACTTAGTAATTTAATACTTATAATAAAGAAAACTATCACATACAAAATATATATATGTAACCTTCCTTCCCTCTATTTTAAAACATTTGTTAAGAAGCTCCGGGAAGAACTAAGGGAGTGCTTAAGAGCCATTTGCGGCTCTAGAGCCACATGCGGTTCTAGAGCCGGAGGTTGCTGACCGCCGGAATAAGGGAAATAATGTAACTGAGTTTGATTATAGTTTGAATGTGCTTTTGCATGAATTTATCCTCAAAAGTACCGTAACAAAGCCAAAGATTTTATCCAGGTGCTGTTCGTATTCATAGAACAATCGTATCATCTCGGGGACCGCTAACTATTAATCAAGATGTCCTTCACTTTAGTGCCGGAAAGTCTGGTCACAAGCTTACCTCCCCTTATACTGGTATACTCCCTTGATTTTTACAGTAACTCATTGTTCTTTTATGTTACAAACGTTTCACTTTTCTTATTGTTCTTTCATTGTGCCCGCACGCCATCTAGTGACCAGCATTATATTACTCCATTTGATCATGTGATTTTGTTCGAGCCAATCAGAGTTTTTGCATGTAATCATGTGATCTTGTCTAAGCCAATCAGATGTGTTGTTTTACGCCTATGTTTTGAATAAATGGGCTAGTAGTTATCGGATGTTTTTTTTTTCTCTCTCAGACGATCGTGGAAGCAGATTTAGGTGAAAGCTCAGGGGGGATGCGCCTCCGATAAAGGGGCTACCCAAAATCAAAACCTGTCTCAGAGTGTGTTTCTTTCTTTACTTTCATACAATCTTAAGTTTTAACCTTGACAATAACTTGGCTAAAAATGTTGTCTCTACAAAGAAATTGTGAAGTTTACGATTTTGTGGGTCTGCTTCTGACGGGCATATTTTGTTTTGCCTTGTGATGCTAATCACAAGGGCTAGTTTTTAGACTTCTGCATTTTATGCTGAGTCATCAAACTTTCCCACAATACAAACATTTCTTCTTTGTCTATGTGTTTGGGAAAAGTGGGTTGTATTGGCTTGAAAAGAAAATTGCCAAAAGTTTATATTTGAAGGTCCCTAATAAATAATAGATAAAGCACTTTTATATTACTTTGTGTTTGGGTCTACTGTATTCATGAGTCACATTCAGTGTTGGGCGCAATACTGAAAAACAGTAGTTAGTTAAGGGTACTAGTTACTTCATTAAAGAATAATTCAGTTACCCCCCAGTTTACTTACACTAAAAAGTAGTCCCTCACTCCGAAGAAACCAGTTACAAATTACCGTTTTACTCGCATATTAGCCTTCATCGCCAACCTGCCACCCCCCCATAAAAACTGCTTTAAAATAGCCACATACAAAAATAAATAGGAGAAAAGCATGCACTAACTTGTGTAAACGTTGAACCTTTCATATTTATTGGCTTGTACAATCTTGAAAGCTTGCAAACAAACACTTAACCGAAACACTCCATATCCAATTTGTCTCTGGGCTTCAAACCACTCAAATACTTTCTCTATTTCTGTGTCCCGTGCATGTTTATATCCCCTGTTTGCACATTTGGCCTTCGGTGGAATTTCCAGTGATGTATCCTTTTTCCATAGTCTGACATTGTTTACATCTACAGCAAACTTTCTTGCTGCTTCTACGTTTCTTGTCTCTTTGTCAAGAAACGGACCGGGAAGCAGGAAGTCGGAACTCATATGCGTAGAAGATCTGTCACTTTAATTAGGAAAGAAAAGTTGTCCAATACACAAACGGACCAAAAACAAAACAAAGCAGGTTCAAAGGCAGGCAAAATTACAATCTAGGGAATACTCAGGTCAAACAGGCATGAAAAGGAGCGTTTAAGTACTCCAAAAGCAATCAGTCCAATGCGTCTCAGCCGGTGTCAAGGGGCGGGGCCAGCTGGGCGCCATGACAACCGTGCAGGACATGACACTCTTGAGCAGCCTTTATCACTTTTAACTAAAGGTAAGCAGTATAGGACAGAAATGATCTCTTTCTCCAGGCATGGTCTAATGTAAAAATAATTTTACAAATAGTAAGACAAAAAAATCAGCACACTTTTGCCAAAATTCTGTGCTCACATTGCCCCATTTTTGTCCTTTAGTATGTTGTTCCTGTACCAGCCACACCCCCTCCAAACGTGGAGCCTACGGTAATGTATCACGCAAAGCGAAAGGGATCGAGTTTGTTTAAATCCAGGCTTAAAACCCAATTATATTCTATAGCTTATGAATGACATATATTTCATGTCGATGATGTTTGTGTATTGCAACATCCATTGCAGCCTAGTCATCCCGAAAGGGGGATTACCGCATGAGTGGTCCCCTCTCAAGATTTCTACATGCTGAGGTTTTGAGTTTTTCCTCACCCTCATGTAGGTTTTAAATCAGGGGATGGTGTAATAATAGTCCGTAGTTTGCAATAGTCTGTGCTCTGTGCAGCCCTTTGAGACTTCTCTCTATTATGGGCTATACAAATAAACATGAATTGACGTCAGCACATTCAATTTAATCTCCTCACTGTTATGTGATTCAAAACTTGTTGCTGCGTGTTATGTGTGTGATGGCTGCATGCATGCCTGTCCGTGAGGGACGCCTTCCTCTCATGAATAAATTGACAGATCTGCTGGTTATTTACTATGCTTCAAGTAGGAATCAGGGAGACGCATGCACAACATTTGATGCCGATGTACACACAAAGCAACACAAATAGGAATGCATGAATGAGAACTCGAGGCCAGGTGTCAATCTGCTTCCATGAATGTGAAATGTAGACGGGCTGATATTCCAGGGTTGTTTTTGTATCAATAAAAGAACATCCAGGGCGGCATGGCTGCTGGATGGTTAGCACGCAGCCCTATGGCGCAGAGGTTCAGGGTTGCTATCGCAGACTACCTGTGTGGAGTTTGCATGTTCTCCCCATGCCTGTGTGGGTTACCTCAGGCCACTCCGGTTTCCTCCCACATTCCAAAAATATGCAGGTCAGGTTAATTGGCCGGTCCAAATTGTCCCTAGGTGTGAATAAGTGAGTTGTCTGTCTCTGTCCCAGTTCAGGGTGTCCCCTGCCCACTGCCTGAAGACAGCTGGGATGGGCTCCAACACCCCCGCAACCCTACCGAGGATCTAAACTGCTGCTAATCTGTACATCTGTTGTTTTTTTTTGACTTTTTGCACTACTGGCAGTTCTTTATAGCTAGCCACTCCTTGCACATCTGTTTCTCTGCACTATTGTACTTACAGTGTTTTTGTTACAGTGTTATTGTTACTGTTTACCTGACTTGTTTACCTGACTGCCCATTTTGCACATCTGGTTAGCTGCTCCTCTTGCACTATTGCACTACTGTAAAATACTATACATAGCCATAATTATTTAGTATATTATTAGTACTCAATACTCCAACTAAATACAACATTTTATTTCTATCTGTACATTCAAGGAAACTGTGCGGGTCAGATGTATCGACATTTCGTTCTGTATACACGTGAACTAGAATGACAATAAAGTAGATCTGAATCTGAATCTGAATCTGATAAGCGTTGCAGATAATGGATGGATGGATGGAAAAGCACATCCTGTGTTTCCCTTTAAAGATCACATTTACAATAAATGTCTTGAAATTGGCCTTGGAACAATACTGTAAATTGTCAAGCCACCGTTATCTGCCCTATTACTATTATTTTTATTATCAGCATCGCAGCTAAACACATACAATTTTCTTGCATACGCCATGCCTCTGCGCAAAGGCCATTGAGAACGAGTGATTTTTAGATTTGGATGTAGTTACTATAATAACAATGTAAGTGTCTTGTAGGTCAAGAGATGTTGCATTCAAGTCATGTTTATTTGAACAGCCCTTTATCACAAGGAGTCTCAAAGGGCTGCACAGACAACAGATTATTGCAAACCACACACTATTATGACACCATCCCCTGATCTAAAACCTACCTGAGGGCAAGGGAAAACTCAAAAACCTCAGTCAAATCATGTTTATTTGTGACGCCCTTAATCACAAGGAGTCTTAAAGGGCTGCACAGACCACCAACTATTGCACACTACAGACTATTATTACAACATCCCCCGATCTAAAACCTACATGAGGGCAAGGAAAAATTTAAAAACCTCAACATGAGGAAAATGAAGAAACTTCGAAAATGCCCCTTCCAGGTTGACCAGGCTTCAACGGATGTTGCAATAAAAAAATAATACATAGATATTGTTAACGTGAAATACAGGTCATTCATAAGCTATAGAATATGTGCTTTAAGCCTAGATTCAAACAGTTCCACTGAAGATGCAGATGGAATCTCAGGGGGCAGAGCACTTCACAACACCGGGGCCCGAATGGAGAACTTTCTTTTGGGGACAAAACTAAAAATGAATTACATTTTTTGCAATTGTGGTCGGCAATATCTTCATCTGAAAAATCCTTGCACAAATAATATATTCATAAATCTAAGCATAACAGGCACTCAAATTTCGAGTTCATTTTACGGTAAAAGGAAAATTGTGTGATATACTTGAAATGAACACAGTAAAAAGCAAAGATTTTTTTTTTGCGAGCCGGGTTAAATAAACAACTCACTGTACTAAGCTGGATAGCTAACAGACTAATATAAGGAGATATTAAACAGTTTGAGGGACCTGCGTGATTAAAAGAATTTAGCTATCTTAATAATAAGCAGCTAACAAGCTACCCAACAAAATGACAGCTCTTCCAGCAAAACTTTTCTTGGTTTTCATTGGTTTGTTTGTTGGTTCGCTGGGTTCTATTCTATTGGGTTCTAGTTTTGAAACAAACTTGAGAACAAATTGGCCTGGCATCGCCGGCGCCGGATTAGATTCAACTGCTTGGAGTGGTTAGTGGTGGGAAGCTGCAGTCACTAATTTGGCCGCCAGAGAGCGTCAGAGACCTTGTAAAAGCAGACCACACGAAAACAGATGTTTATCGATTTTGTTGGTATTTACTAAGGGAGGGTTTGACGTGAAACCTAGCTAAAAATACCTGAGGCGGCCTAAAGTATAACTGAATTAATTGTAATGAGAATCAGTTCAGCTGTTTCGGGGGCTATCAGTCACATACAAACACATGGGCACACAATCAGGATTTAAAAAGTAGTTTAGAGTACTGTATAACCAGGACTATAGGCCGCAGGTTTTGTCACAAGCTTTCAACTACCATATAGGGCACAGGTGTCAAACAGGCGGCCCGTGGGCCAGATCAGGCCCGCTAAGGGATTGAATCCGGCCCGCAAGACAACACACAGAGAAGCACAAGAGAAAAACAAGCTGCAGGTTGAAATATGTCAACTTGATGTTGCCAAAGCCAGGTGCCTCTCACAAAGACAGTGTACTTGTATTTTTTTTCTCTCTTTCTCTTTCTTTTCCACCCCTTTTCTCCCACTCTCTGTCTCTGTCTTTTTCACTCTCTGTGTCTCTCTTTTTCTCTTCCTTTGCTGCTCTTTGTCTCTTTCTCTCTCTGTGTTTTTTAACTTATTTTGCTCTAACTTCCTTTTTTTTCCTTTTCTCTTTCTCTCTTCCTACCCTTCACGCTTTCTTTTTTCTTTTCTCTCCTTCTGTCTTTTTTTTGTCTCTTTGGATTTCTTTCTTCCGCTACCTTTCTTTCCCCCTCTCTCACGACTTCTCTTTTTATCTCTTTTGTTTCTCACGCTCTCTCCCTCTCTCTTTTTCTTTGTCCCGCCCTCTCTCCTTTTCCCTCCCTCTTTCTCTTATTTCTTTATCTCTCTTTTTCTTTCTCTTTAATCTACTAGTCCGGCCCCCGAGAGAATGTTTGTTCTATAGTGTGGCCCCCGAGTTAAAATGAGTTTGACACCCCTGATATAGGGAATAATTTTAAAAGTCTGTTTATTTGTATGAATAATGTGGTGAAACGTATGAATAACAAGAAGCAACGTTGTCACAATCCTGTCAGTTGCCCTCTGATTACCCTCACCTGCGCTCACTCCTCCAGCCCCAGCTGCCACTCGTGTCCAAATTATCCCTCTCCCTAGTTAAGTGCCTTCTCTCCAGTCACTCTTTGTCAGTCCCTCAACGAACTGTCCGCCTGCCACCTGTCATCGGCTGCGGGGGGCTTCCTGTTTTACCTGCCCCACGTACTTCAGCTTGTGCAAGGCAAGCACTATTGATCCTGGCTTCCCGATCGTCTCCGGCTCCCTGACTTGCTTCCGATCCACGACCACGCTCCTTTCTCCTGTCCCGGCTACCCGACTTGTTCCGATCTACGACCACACTCCGTTCTCCTGTCCCGGCTACCAGACTTCCTGTTCCACCTGCCCAACGAGAACCAGATCGTTGTTTTTTTTCCTGTCTTCCTGATCCCCCCAATCCCTTTTAAAATGTAATGGGTGCGGCTTATAGTCAGGTGCACTCTATGGCCTAGAAGGTACGGCAGATAGATTTAGATTATATTATCGTGTTACTCTCTAAAGCACATGTGTCAAACAGGCGGCCCGCGGGCCAATTCAGGCCCGCTAAGGGATTGAATCCGCCTCGCGAGACAACACTCAGAGAAGCGCAAGAGAAAAACAAGCTGCAGGCTGAAATATGTCAACTTGATGTTGCCAAAGCCACGTGTCTCTCACAGACACTGTACTTGTATTTATTTCTCTTTCTCTCTCTCTCTCTTTTCCACCCCTTTTCTCCCACTCTGTCTCGGTCTCTTTCACTCTCTGTGTCTTTCTTTTTCTCTTCCTTTGTTGCTCTTTGTCTTTCTCTCTCTGTCTTTTAACCTCTTTTGGTCTAACTTCCTTATTTCCCTTTCTCGCTTTTCTCTTTCTCTCTTCATACCCTTTGCGCTTTCTTTTCTCCTTCTGTCTTTCTATTTCTCTTTGGATTTCTTTCTTCCTCTCCCTTTCTTTTCCCCCTCTCTCACGACTTTTTATCTTTTGTTTCTCACGCTCTCAACCGCTCTCTCTTTTTCTTTCTTTGTCCCGCCCTCTCTCATTTCCCCTCCCTCTTTCTCTTATTTCTTTATCTCTCTTTTTCTTTCTCTTTAATCTACTAGTCCGGCCCCCGACAGAATGTTTGTTCTATGGTGTGGCCCCCGAGTTAAAATGAGTTTGACACCCGTGCTCTAAAGTTTGAAACCAAACTCCCAATGTTGCTTTCTGTAATGAAAAAACTTCAATAATTGACCCCAACCAATTGTTTTTCAAAACAGGTCTGTATAATTTGTCATTCACTGGCCTTTTAATTAAAAGTCTTCACCTGCAAACTCGCATCCACACAAATACAGACACACACACTGGGTGGGCAGATTTTCTGGTCTCTGTTCGCTGACTGAGACCATTTGCTAAATCCTAATTGAATTAATTAGTTTTTTGCTGGTGTCTAAGGAGGCTGTGCAGCTGGTAATCACTTACCACGCTCAAGTGGGTAGCACACCATGGGAAAATATCATACTTTAATACCATCTATTGATGTATTTAAATAATATTTGTTAGAAATATGCCTGTATTATATTTTGTGGGTTTTGGTTTACTCGCTGTGAGCAGACAAAAAGAATGGTTCCACTTTTTCGTCTTCTAAGCTTCCGGGACCTGCGACCGACTCTCTAGGCACCTTCCTTCACACCGTGACAGAAAACCAAACAGATGTTTTCTTAGCTGAGTGTTGAAATATTCAAGACAGACTCCTTAATGCAGCATGCAGAGTGCAAGGTTGTAATTAGAACTTGAACAAAGTCACTTGGCATTTCCCATTTTTTTCAGTGCACCCGGGTGGAAATGTTTCAGTGTGTGGACAAACAGCGGACACCCTGTTTACAATAATACGTTACAAATAATCCAATTTATTTGGTTCCCTGAGGGAAATTAATTTTCACCGACTGTAAGGGGGGGTGGGAGATACAATCAGTGCTGTCAGAGCAGAGCGCATTCCAGATGACCTTTTTAGAGCACCTGGTCTTCCCAGGGGGTCTCCCATCCGAGTAGTAACAAGGCCAGACCATGCTATTGCCCTGAACAGGTCAAATCGTGTGGACTGAAGTCAACAGACAGGACGATCTGGTTGGATCTGTCAATATGTCAGGAGGAAGAAGGTATGGGTCGATAGCTAGCCTTGCTATCCTCAGTTTCTTTAAATACCACTTTTTTTGCTTTCCCACTCATTTCATCCAAGAGTTGCATAACATTTTTTGACTAGTCATTGCCAAAGGGGTTAAATAGTATTGTATAGCTTTTTTTGTTGTTGTTGCCATCCATTATGGTGTCATCACGAGGTTACGTCAAGTGAGTGCAAATGGTCAATAAGCACATAACAAGCTAATCACTCGAAAGTTCAAACAACTGACCAAAAACCAACCAACCAATTAACCAACCAACCAATTAACCAACCAACCAATTAACCAACCAACTGACCAGCCTATCAGCCAACCAACCAACTAACCGAAACGACCGACAGATCAACCAGCCAACCAGCCAGCCAGCCAGCCAGCTAACCAACCGACCAACCGAACAACCAAACAACCGACCAACCAGCCAGTCAACCAACCAACCGAACAATCAACCAGCCAACCAATCAGCCAGCCAACCAACTGACCAACCAACCAACCAACCAACTAACCAACTAACCAACCAACTGAATAGCCTATCAGCCAACCACCCAACTAACCGAAACGACCGACCGACCAACCAGCCAGCCAGCCAGCCAGCTAACCAACCGACCAACCGAACAACCAAACAACCAAACAACCGACCAACCAGCCAGTCAACCAACCAACCAACCAACCAACCGAACAACCAACCAGCTAACCAATCAGCCAGCCAACCAACTGACCAACTAACCAACCAACCACACGACCAACCAGCCAGCCAGCCAACCGACCAGCCGACCAACCGACCAACCAATACATCCACCCACCGACAAACAAACCAACCAACCAACCGAAACGACCGACCGACCAGCCAGCCAGCTAACCAACCGACCAACCAACCGACCAACCAGCCAGCCAGCCAGCCAGCTAACCAACCGACCAACCGAACAACCAAACAACCAAACAACCGACCAACCAGCCATTCAACCAACCAACCAACCAACCAACCGAACAACCAACCAGCTAACCAATCAGCCAGCCAACCAACTGACCAACTAACCAACCAACCACACGACCAACCAGCCAGCCAGCCAACCGACCAGCCGACCAACCGACCAACCAATACATCCACCCACCGACAAACAAACCAACCAACCAACCGAAACGACCGACCGACCAGCCAGCCAGCTAACCAACCGACCAACCAACCGACCAACTAGCCAGTCAACCTACCAAACAACCAACCAAACGACCAACCAACCAACCGACCAACAAACCAACCAACCAACCAACAGTCCAACCGACCCACCAATCCATCCACCCACCGACCAACCAACCAACCAACCAACCAACCAAGCATGTTGTGAAAAAGCATCCAATTTATAAGCATGTAACAAGCCAGATACCCAACCCCCCAAATCAAACACAGCCCAATTGACCAAATATTGATGAATAGTCAGAATCATCACACATTTGGCACACAGCCAACAAACTGAAAATGTGCAAGGTGTAATCCCAGACATCAAGTGGAATGCACACAAACAGACACCTGAACGCACACACGGATGCTTAATACACAAGCTGCCTCTAGCATACCAATTGCGGGACAACATCTACCACGATGATAACAAAATTGACGTCCTACATACAAGATGTTCCATGCTGCTATGACTTAAACTATGCTTCCTCTCCAATTGCAATCTACTGGGAGGAAGTTCCTTTTTCCTGTCAGCTTTCATTTGCAGACAAAGGAACAAAGCGCTTACTCGACATCTGCAATTAGCATTCATGTGATACGGTCCAAATTCTGCTTAGTACGCTGGTTGTCCTATGGTTACCTCGTCTGTATGACACTTATGACACCATTACCTGAAGATGTTCCAGTCAAGAGACGCATTTTGGTGTCCCTAAAGGAACAAGAATAGGCGTCTGCGTTACGATTTTGTCACTTGCCGGCCTATTGACCTCACCTGCGCTCACTCTTTCAGCCCCAGCTGAAAGCACTTCATTCTCGTTCACTCTTTGTCAGTCCGTCAGTGAACCTCAGAACATGCAAGGCAAGCACTTTTTGACTCTGGCTCCCGTTTTGATTCAGACCTGTTCCTGCATTCTGCCTGATTCCGTCCCCTGTTTCCTGTATCGATCCTCTGCCCCTGGTTCCTTGATCATCTCTGGTTACCTGACTTGATTCCGATCCCCGATCACTCTTCGTTCTCCTGTCCCGGCTACCAGACTTGCTTCCGATCCCTGACCACGCTTCTTTCTTCTATCCCGCCTACCCGACTTGCTTCCGATCCACGACCATGCTTTCTTTTCCTGTCCTGGTTACCCAACTTGCCACCTGTCACCGGCTGCGGGGGGTTCTAGCCCGTCCTTCCCAGCAAGCACCAGATCGCTGTCTTTTTCCTCTCGCCCTGACTTCCCGATCCCTCAATAAAGCAATGTGATGAAATGAAATGATCTGCATTTATATAGCGCTTTTCAAGTCAAGACTTCCCAAAGCGCTTTACAGTGTGCTTCACATTTCCCAATAGCGGCCGTGCAGCCATGTAAGGCACTAACCTGCTTATTGGGGGTATTAGGGGTTCAGTGTCTCACCCAAGGACACTTCGACATGTAACAAGGAGGAGCCGGGATTCAAACTGCGATCTCTTGATCCCAAGACGAGCGCTCTACCTCCTGAGCCACTGCGGCCGTGTGAAACGTTACGCATTTGGGTCCTCTGCTTGTTCCGGTCGTGACAGTTTGATTGTGTTCTGCTCCAGAACGCACCCGGCGATGTTTTGTGGTATGACGCAGTATTTCAGATCCATACAGTAAAAAAAAGAGTGGGAATGAATTCAATTATTATCGTAATGAATGACTAATTAGCAAAATGAATGAATAATTAGCAAAATGAAGGCATAATTAGCAGGTTTTCTTCGGGCTTTTATGTGCCAGGTGGCCTTCAGTGTCGGATGAAGTCCCTCGACAGATCGAATGTCGTTCTATGTCGCTGCAGGTGATGAAGTGAGAAAAGCGTGGTGGGTGTGGGCGGGGGCTCCATCTCGCTAATGACCTAAATCGATCGTAAGGTACTGAACAAGCAATCTAAAAACGGATTATAATCTTGAATTCGACGTTCTAGTGCCTGATCCGAAAGTTCAGTCGCAGCATTGAGCCGATAAATGTTCAAATTTGGAGTTATCTGTACCCTCAATAGCTACAACAGGGATGTCAAACTCAATTGCACAAGGGGCCAAAATTCAAAACACACTTAACGTCGCGGGCCAACCAGGATAAACATTTATTCACCACACTTTAACTGAATGTTTTTGGAACATAAATATGAATAAAAACAGACAAGAATATTACATTTAACCCTTAAATCACTTATACAGTATTTATTATTTTGCTGTCAATGTCACGAGGTGGAGTGGAAGGGGTGACCGGACCAGAACGGAGGCAGGAGGCAGGAAGGGAGAACTCAATTGCGTGACGATCCAAAACTTTTATTTACCAAAATAAAAGTTGTCCATAACTCAGGGACAAGACAGACCAAACAGGTTTTAACAAAACGTGCAAACACAGGCTTCTTCCAACTCAACAAAACAGGACAAGGCATAACAGAACGGACAATGTGAATATAATGAGCCAGCACTCGCAAAGCCCACAATCCAGCCTTAAATAGCAGACACGCGATTAGTTGAACTGCTTCAGCTGGTGCCCAGGGGGCGGGCAGACCGGTCGCCAAGGCGACCATGACAGTCAATAAAAATAGCTTGTTAAATTATACAACTTAGAACTTAACTTAAACAACTTAACATTAAAATAACATTCAAATTCCTTTGCTCCTATGTCAACGTATATATTTGAAAAACTTAAATATCCCAAAAGATTTTCCTCTCGTTAATATATCTCCTGTCAAAAGTAGAAATATGAAAATGCTACAAAACCGGGAAATATACATAAAACATGTATTTTTCAGAAATAACAATTCTAATCATTACGTTTTCTTTGCTCTTAGGACTCAAAAGCTTAGTCTTCAGCACATTTATTTTTGATGATTTGATAACAAATGTGAAAAGAGAATAATGCCAGAGCCCGTATCCCAAAATCAACAAATATACCACTTTAAACTTGTCTTTAAACTCATTTTGACCCTTTTTTTTATACATATTGGTTTCAAAACCAGATGCAAGCAGTTTTTTTGTAAACATGTCACAACATTCTGAGGACAGGGAGCCTGATGTGCTTACCTTTGGCGCAGACGGAGTAGGGCTTGCACTTTTTGCATAGCTCCACCCATCCCTCCCACTCACCCAATCAAATAACTTTAAGTTCTCTTCCGATGTTTTGGCGTATTTACAATTTGTTATTTCTCCTGTCAAAAGTAGAAATATGAAAATGCTACAAAACCTGGAAATATACATGTATAACAATTCTAATCATTCGGTTTTCTTTGCTCTTATGACTCTGATTTGATCATTTGCTCTGATCTGAAATGACTCAATTTTGTGCAGGCTTGGGGAGTAACGGGTTACTTTAACTGGAATACTTTTGGATTACTCCAATATCAAATATGCTAATACAAGACAAAATAAACTAAATATGAATAAAATGACTAAATTTTGTGCAGGCTTGGGGAGTAACGGAACACATGGAACGGCAAAAATGATGTTGGCAAGCTGTTTGGATTTATTTTCATTTTGTTTCTGTCGCATTTGATGTTCGTTTTGCCGGAGATCAAAGAGATGAAAGCCAGGAGAGAAAGCTTACCACGTGTTGTGAGTCATCATTTGATTCATATTAAGTTTCTTTTGTCTTTTATTAGCATATTTGGTATTGGAGTAATCCAAAAGTAATTGAAAGTAATCCAGTTAAAGTAACCCTACCCAACCTTGAGTAACACTGATTTCATTTCTTTGGGAAGCAATAAAAAAACCGAACGCCTCGAATCAAATGAAAATTCTACAAAGGCGAGCTACGAGGTCAAGACACTGATTGCCAAGCACGTCAAACCTTTCTCGAAAGGTGAATTTATTAAAGACTGTGTCACAAAAAGAGGAAATTCGATCCGCCCTCACAGAATTTCAGTTTACCAAATCCGGCCCGCTTTTTGAAAAGTTTGGACACCCCTGCTCTACCCGAATTCCATTTATTGTAAGTTTTCTGCCAAGTTCCAACTTGAATTTGCTTCTCACGTGTTTATCTCCCCAATTTGAGCTCCTTTTCAGCTTTTTGCTGAGCACGGCACAAGATTTCGTCGTCCATCGCGGCTCTTCTGCCGAGTCTAATCGACTCTTTTTTTTTGTTTCTTCTTATCGCAGCTAATTAGCGGTCGTCAAGGGAGAAAAAAAGAGATTGAGCCTTTGAACGCAACTCCTTCTAATTTCACTTTCGTACACGGGCAAATCAAATGGGAAAGGAAAGTGTGGAAAACACGTCACATTAAAAGCATCACGAGACTCAGCATTCCGATTAGTAAACATGATTATTTTCTAGCTGGGTGAGGAGATGAGCGTACTGTAGGATTCCACTTCTTCGTTTTTATTCATCTTTGTTTCCCTGACGTCCCTGTTATGGCCTCCTTTGAGTCAGTGTGACATTTCTCTTCTCTAGATGAGTGAGAAATCCTGATGACTTGAACCCACCATTCTGCGTCTCCATAATGGATGATTTTTCTGCCTCGTCCGTTATTTGTCATGCCCTTTCTTCTGCAAGGCTGTCGATTTTTCAGCAGTTTTTGACACTTTTCATTGCATCAGGTGTCCAAGTTTAACAGATGTCGGTGTCACCCCAACATAGTGCATGATATAAAGCGATAGAGGTGGACAGTAGTAGGAATTTTTGTTGGATCTGAAGGCGAAAGACAATTCTGATGTCTAACCAATACGACACGATCTGTTTTGCTAGGACATGTCATGATCATCAATAATTGAACCCCTCCCGCTTGAGTAAGTTTATAATTATGATAGACACGTCACAAAGATTTAAGTCACCAAAAAGTGTATATAAGTATATGTATATAACTACAATTCCATACCTGTCAACCACAGTCAAAGCCCCCCTTATTTATCAGGAAGCCAGAACAGACCAGGAAACCCTAGAGCATTCGTTTTAGTTCTTTATTTAAGGAAGCATTCAGGGCTTGCGGGAGACGTGATGGGCGTCAGACGTCAGCAGCGGCGCCGGGGAGAACACTTCGGAACGAGTCCAGAATCGAAGTGCGGAAGTCAGGCAAGTCGTGTTTACCGGGGCTGGAGAGGAGATCGAAGCGTGGGACGGAAACAGGTCGGATCTGAGGCAGGCAGAAACGGGTAAGCAGAGTTCTTAAATAAACAGGATATCAGGAGAAACACACGGATTTACCAAATGTACACTCTGACACAGAACTCTGGGCGCAGCGCGCTTAAGAGAGGAGTGCCAGCCAATCAGAAGGCGCCCACATGATTGCTCCAGGTGATCAGAGTTAGTAATCATGACATTATTAGTGACTGCAATTCCCCTTAATAAGTGATAACAAACACACTCGTTTACTCACAGTAAGACAGACTACGTGGAATACCTCTAACAATATTAGCAAGTAAAATGGTGCATTCAGTTCACTTTGAGTCTTCGTAGTTTTTTTCCTTGTGGTTTTCTGGTTTTCGGTTGCGCTATACCTTACAGTGGCAGCACGGCGGCGCAGTGGTTAGCGCGTGTGCGGCACAGTTCTGAGGTCGTGAGATCAAACCCCCTGTGTGGAGTTTGCATGTTCTCCCCGTGCTTGCGTGGGTTTCCTCCGGGCACTCCGGTTTCCTCCCACATTCCCAAAAAAAACCATGCTTGTCAGGTTAATTGGCTGGTCCAAAATGTCCCTTGGTGTGATTGAGCGAGCAAATTGTCTGTCCAAGTGAGTCCTGCGATTGGCTGGCAACTGGTTCAGGGTGTCCCCTGCCCACTGCTCGAAGTTAGCTGGGATCGGCTCCAGCACCCCCGCGACCATACTGAGGATAAGCGGTGCAGATAATGGATGGATATACCTTACAGTGAGATCTAGTGGTCAAATAAGACACACTGTGCCTTTAAATATATAAAAAAACGGAATCTTATTGATGTAAGATCAAACTCGTCCATAACAACTCCTGTATAATTTCAAACCGTACGTTCTGGGCTGCCTTCATAATTATATTACGTTTATAAGGAAAAAAACAAACAAAGAAGTGTCTATATTGTTTCTACAAAAAATAGATTAAAAAAAACACAAACCCCATAAACATCCTGGTTTTGCTGTGCAGAAATAAAATAAAATAAATTATTTATTTATCTTGGGACACTTCAGAAATGTTTACAACTCCTGACATTTGCGGCAAGAATCATGGGCGGGGCTAAGCGTCAAAATGCATTTGCAAGATTTACAGTGTCAAAAGACTGTTTACGGTTTTAACACTATTTGTGATTTAACAAGCTTCTGTAACAAGGTCTCCTTGAGCAGCGCACGCCAAAATCAATTCTTTATCATCAATCTATCCCGCGAGCAAAGGAAACTATTTTTCTTTTTTCCTAAGTTTAATTGAGGCAGAATAAATCAGCACTGGAGATCAAAAACAAAGACCTGAGTGGCAGATGCCCTAAGAGTGTTATCACTAATTACTGAGTAAAAGCGATTTAATCTAGTCAAGTCATATTTATTTGTAAAGCCCTTAATCACAAGAAGTCTCCAAAGGCTGCACAGACTACATCCAACTAAAACAGAGACTTTTTGAAACGCAAGCCCTGAGAAATGAGGGATTACTGTATTTAAATTAGCTTTTCTCATTACCCAAAGATACTTGACATACAAAAACAGACACTGCAGGAGAAGGAGCAATAAACTGTCAGGCCTAAGGATGCAGCACCACTCTATCTGCATCCAACGAACTGTAAATAAATGTCACGGTTGCCATGGCGCCCAATTGGCCCCCGCCGTGTGGCGTGAGCTTCGGTCACGGTTGCCATGGCGCCCAATTGGCCCCACCCGTGGGCGCCAGCTGAAGCTCGTTGACAGATTGGCTCCCTGTCAGTATTTAAACGCTGTCCTGTCAGTCGTTTTGTTGTCGGTCTGTCTGCGAATCTCCGTTTTTACACAGCAAGCCCTTTTTTCCGGTAGTACTGCGTTTTTGCTCTTGTTTTTGTTCTTCTGCGGCTGAGCAAACTACTTACCGCGAACAACGATCTCCGGATTGAGGGTGCTTTCCTTTCTTCTTTTCCCAATAAAACTGTGAGTAATGTTACGCGAGTGGGTCCTATTTCATGTTCTGGTCTCTGACAATAAATGGTAAAATTGTGATTGATTTCTGATCTTTTTATTTGTAAAATTATTTTTGTAACAGGGCAGCACGGCAGCGCAGTGGTTAGCGCATGTGCGGCACAGTTCATGACTTGGGAACCTCCTGCGTGGGTTCAAATCCAGCTCCAGACCTCCTGTGCGGAGTTTGTATGTTCTCCCCGTGCTTGCGTGGGTTTCCTCCGGGCACTCCGGTTTCCTCCCACATTCCAAAGACATGCATGTCAGGTGAATTGGCCGGTCCAAATTGTCCCTAGGTGTGAATGAGCGAGCGAGTTGTCTGTCCCCGTGTGCCCTGCGACTAGCTGGCGACCAGTTCAGGGTGTCCCCTGCCCACTGCCCGATGATTGCTGAGATGGGCTCCAGCACCCCCGCGACCCTACTGAGGATAAGCGGTGTAGCTAATGAGATGAGATGAGATGAGATTTTTGTAACACTATGCCTAGATTAAAACAAAAACATTTTGAAACATACCCAGAAATGGAAAAGGAAACCTTCGAGCTTAGAGACAAAATGGATATGGAGTGTTTCGGCTAAATCTATGTAATTCTGAACTTGATTCAGATTAAAAACCATAATAACATTCACAACAGTTTGCGGTGTGTTGAGGAGCTTCGCTCAGGCAGAATTGGTGCTATTCTTTCCATTGGAACTGAACATTCATTTATTTTTTCTTACTTAAAAGCCTACTTAACAGCCTTTGAGTGTGTGATTCACTAAGTGAACCAAGCAATGAGTAATTAGCTGAGTGCTGGGTGGTACCGAGAACGGCTACTCAATCATTCAAGCCATCAATCATCGTCCATCATTTAATTGGGACTTATCTGTGTATGCACACGAAGCAAAAAAAAGAAAAATGTAGCATTTCTATTCAAAATGGATAATGGTAACTGAAAAACTGACTCATACAGGCCAATAATTCAAGTTTCAGTCATTGTATCATTTAGCTGGGCAAAGACCTTCTCCAATTTACGGAACGTTGGCAAGCTAATTTGGGGGCATTGCAATAGAATTACGAAAATGTGGGGGTTATCTTGAATATAATAAAACTGTTTTTGGTAGGGTTTTCTAAAACATGACTCAATTTACATTGTAAACAAAAATTATTTTGCTCTTATCACAAGGAGTAATATGATTGTCATAGTTGCTATTCTCAATTTCATTTACACTCTGTGTAATGACAATAAAGGCGTACCTGTCATGAGTACCGATGTGAATCACCTGTGCCCGCTCCTTTGGCGCCAACTGCCTCGGACTCTGATTGGCTCCCGGTCCTTATTTAAAACCAATCTGTCCCCTTTTGTCAGTCCGTCTGCGAACCTCAGTTAACACTAGGCAAGCCTTTTTCGACCCTGACTACCACCTGTTTTTTTGCTTCCGTCCGTACCCCGGCTTCGACCCGTTTTTGATCCTGACCACGGTGACTCTCCCGTCCCGGCTTTCGACCTCTTTTTGATCCTGACTACGTTGACTCTCCCGTTCCGGCTTTCGACCTCTTTTTGTCCCCGACCACGTCTATTCTCCTTTCCTTGCTTATGACTCGCTTCAGACCCCGACCACGTTTTTGCTCTCCTGTCCCGGCTATTGACCTGTTTTCCGTTCCCGACACCGCCATCGCTCGCCACGGAAGATCCACTTCCACGTTCAGAGCAACCTGCTTCCCGCGTCCAGCAATCACCGGATCTTGGGCGCAACCCTTTCTCTTTCATCCAATAAAACTTGTGAGTGTCAGAAAACCAGAACAGACCAGTGGACCCTAGAGCATTCGTTTTAGTCTTTTATCAAGGAAGCGTTCAGGGCTCGCTGGAGACGTGATGACCGTCAGACGTCAGCAGCGGCGCCGGGGAGATAACTTCAGAATGAGCCGTCAATCGCAGTGCGGAAATCAAGCAGGTCGTGTTTACCGGGGCTGGTGAAGAGATCAAAACGTGGGACGGAAACAGGTCAGATCGGAGGCAGGCAAAAATCAGGTAGGCAGAGTTCTAAACGAACGGGATATCGGGAGAAACACACAGAGTTACAAGAATGTACGCTCTGACACTTCCCTCTGGGCGCAGGGCGCTTAAGAGAGGAGTGCCAGCCAATCAGAAGGCGCCCACCCAGGCGCCACATGATTGCTTCAGGTGATCTGAGTTAGTAATCATGACAGTGAGAATTGCAACGCAAGTCGGTCCTGTGTCCGTTCTGGTCCTGACAGTTCCATTCTATTCTATTCTATTCTATTCTATAGTTGATTAAAGCTACGCTGTTGTGTTAATCACAAATATAAGAAGTGCTAGTTAGACACACAACCGTGCAGCAACTCGAAACTCAATATTCAAAATATTGTAGTAAAAAGAATAATACAATGAGTAAGGGTAAGTAGTCAGTGTAGAAGGAGTTGTACAAAAATGATTCCATGAAACTGAGGAAGAAGTCAATGTCGAAGAAAATTATGGAGTTGAAAAACTCGAAGACATTGATGAACAAAAAGTTGAAAAGGTTATATAAGGAGTCCTGTCCTGATTAACCATTGCCCTCACCTGTGCTCGCTCGTTTGGCGCCAGCTGTTGCTCGTTGCCTGATTGGTTTTCTCCTTATTTAAACTCAGTACTCCATTTGCTCCTTGTCAGTCCGTCAGCGAACCTCCGCATATGCAAGGCAAGCACTATTTGACTCTAGCTCCCGTCAGTCCCGTCCTCTGCTCTGCCCTCTGAGATTCGATCTTCAACCTCAGTGGAACTGTTCAAATAGAGGCTTAAAACACACTTCTATTCTATAGCTTATGAATGGCCTATATTTCATGTTGACAATATCTGTGTATTGTTTGTTATTGCAACATCCGTTGCAGCCTGGTCATCCTGGAACAGGGAAGTTTTTGAGTTTTCCTTGCCCTCGTGTAGGTTTTAGATCAGGGGAGGGTGTGATAATAGTCTGTGGTTTGCAATAATCTGTGGTCTGCGCAGCCCTTTGAGACTCCTTGTGATTAAGGGCGGCACAAATAAATCTGATGTCATAATTGCCCTATTTGGAACACCTGTGGCAGTTTGATTAGCGCCAACAGCTCGAACAAGCTGATTGGTGGCCACGCCCTTCTTAAGCCCCTGACTTCAGTTCAAACTTTGTCAGATCGTTGCGAGCTGTTGTGTTTCACTCAGTGAGCGTTCCCGTCCGACTCCATCCCTGTTAAAACCTGTTTCCTGCCTGATTCCCGTTTTTCGACCCGTTTCTGAACCTGACTACACCTGTTTTGCCTGCCACCTGCCTACGACCACTATTACAAACTTTACATCGCCTATGATCTCCAGCCCTGGTCAAACGACTTGCCGTTCTCGCCTGTATACTTCTGACACGGAATTGTCACTCCCGTCTTGCTCGTTCCTGCTCTCCGCCAGTCTTCGGATCAAGCAATCAAGCAAGCCATACTCTCACTCTCTTTCAATAAAATCTGAGAAACGCATGCAATTGAGTCCTGTGTCCGTTCTGGTCTGTGACATATGACTTGTTTTATTTTTCATTGTACTTATTTTTTTCCTTTGATGAAATGCACTACAAGCTCCTCCTTTATAACTACATAACTACGATGTCTATGTTTGCACCAATGCATATGCTGACTATTTTTTTTGCACTATGATGACTTTGCACCAAATGCAATATTGCACAACCCTTACGATACCAACGGTATCACGATAACACTGTATGTAACATCCCACATGCCGACATTTCTTGTGTAAATACCATGTAAATTATAACTATAGCCTTATCCCCCTTGTTTTATAACCTTATCTTCTCTGTTCCTTTATCTTCTTGGCTCATACCTCACTGTGAATGTGTAAAACTGGAGTGTCATGCCCAATTTCGTTGTCACAATATGTTAACCCATTTTGTAACAATGACAATAAAGGTATATTCTATTCTATTCTATTCTATTCTATTCTATTCTATTCTACATAAAACAAAGAATAGCCTAGTAAGGGTAAGACATTTTCTTTATTTAGTGAGGCAATATATAAAAAAAACTGCGCAATGATTTGTGTTAAACATCTGGTGTTTCTTTTAAAGCAAAAATGATGAAGATTAAAAAAACAGCATGTCATTGAAATCGGCATAAGATGAAAAGAAAACCATGTCTGGATGCTGAGAAATTGTTCGTGTCGACAAACAAGCTACCACTCCGGATTTTTTCAGGAATGAAAACCATCAAAAAAAACATTAACAAAAATGAAACTTGTGCAGTGGATGGTGATATTCGCACCGCCACCTTTTTATTTCCAAGGCTAAAAGAAAAAAAGGCCCGCGGCATTTACGTCTGAAATGATTTCAAGGACGCCTGGTAACCTTCGTCATCTTCACCGTTGCCGGCTCAGTGCTCATGGTCACACTCGGATACCACAAGAAGAGAATATGATTTTGGGAGCGAAAATGTCCTTTGTAGCCAAAAAAACGGAATAGTGTCCCTTCATTCCCTTTAAAGCAGGGGTCGGTTCCCATATATGGCTCTTTTCAACAGTATGTCAAGTCAAGTCATGTTTATTTGTGATGCCCTTAATCACAAAGAGCCTCAAAGGGCTGCACAGACCACAGACTATTGCAAACTACGGACTATTATTACACCATCCCCTGATCTAAAACCTACACGAGGGCAAGGAAAAACTCAAAAACCTCAGTCAAGTCAAGTCATGTTTATTCATGATGCCCTTTATCACAATGAGTCTCAAAGGGCTGCACAGACCACATACTACTGCAAACTACAGACTATTATTACACTATTCCTTGATCTAAAACCTACATGAGGACAAGGAAAAACTCAAAAACCTTAGTCAAGCCAAGTGATGTTTATTTGGAATGCCCTTAATCACAAAGAGCCTCAAATGGCTGCACAGACCACATACTACTGCAAACTACAGATTATTATTACACCATCCCCTGATCTAAAACCTACACGAGGGCAAGGAAAAACTCAAAAACCTCAGTCAAGTCAAGTCATGTTTATTCATGATGCCCTTTATCACAATGAGTCTCAAAGGGCTGCACAGACCACATACTACTGCAAACTACAGACTATTATTACACTATTCCTTGATCTAAAACCTACATGAGGACAAGGAAAAACTCAAAAACCTTAGTCAAGCCAAGTGATGTTTATTTGGAATGCCCTTAATCACAAAGAGCCTCAAATGGCTGCACAGACCACATACTACTGCAAACTACAGATTATTATTACACCATCCCCTGATCTAAAACCTACACGAGGGCAAGGAAAAACTCAAAAACCTCAGTCAAGTCAAGTCATGTTTATTCATGATGCCCTTTATCACAATGAGTCTCAAAGGGCTGCACAGACCACATACTACTGCAAACTAAAGACTATTATTACACCATCCCCTGATCTAAAACCTACATGAGGTCAAGGAAATAGTCAAAAACCTCAACATGAGGAAAATGAAGAAACCTTGAGAAGGGGCCGCACATGAGGTAGTCCCCCTTCCAGGATGACTTGGCTTCAATGGATGTTGCAATAACAAATAATACACAGATATTGTCAACAGAAAATATAGTTCATTCATAAATAAGAAAAGAAAAAAAGGAAGTTAGAGCAAAAGAAGTTAAAAAGAGAGAGAAAGAGACAAAGAGGAACAAAGGAAGAGAAAAAGAGAGACACAGAGAGTGACAGAGAGTGGGAGAAAAGTGGTGAAAAAGAGAGAGAGAGAGAGAGAGAGAGAGAGAAATACAAGTACAGTGTCTTTGTAAGGGGCACCTGGCTTTGGCAACATCAAGTTGACATATTTCAACCTGCAGCTCGTTTTTCTCTTGCGCTTCTTTGAGTGTTGTCTCGCGGGCCGGATTCAATCCCTTAGCGGGCCTGATCTGGCCCGCGGGCCGCCTGTTTGACACCCGTGACATAGAATCAATTTGTTGCCCAGAGAAAATCATGCAGAAGTTAGGAAAATATGCAAACTCCATACTGGGAGGTCAGTAGCTGGAATTTAAACTGAGGTCTCTGGAACTGTGAGGCGGACGTGCTCACCAGTCATCCATTGTGCCACCTGCTTTTGAACACTTTTTAAATGTATTATTTTATTTATTTTCCAATTTATGTGACATTCATATTTAAAAATATATTTTCCAGCGTTTTTTTGTTTGTTTCTGGTGTAAACATCAAAATTTCTATTTTTTGCTCCTATAAAGTGAAAGTAGTAAAAGTCCCTTTGTCTTTTCCATCGTCTCCATGAATAATTCAAGGGACCGAAGCACTAAAAATAATGATTGAAAAAAAAAAAAAGACAAAAAAGTAAAACCCTGGTGGTCCGGGCATCAGAAGATGCAGCAAAGTACTCCTTAAATATTTGATGTTCACCCTGATGGACCTCCATTTGACAAGAAAAACACATGTCTTGAAAATAAAATATGAATCAGGTACAGGGAAATATTATAGTCTCGGATGCAGCGTGACATCAATCCACCAGAAGTGCTACGATTCGTTTGGAGCTGCTGTTTTGGTTAGCAACACTGTCCAAAAGTCAGCAATCGGCGTCCGGTAGTAATCCCTCGGTTATCGCGGTTAATGGGGACCGAGACCACCCGCCAAAAGTGAAAATCCGCGAAGTAGCGGCGCCCCTTCGAAAATAGAACAGAATAGAATAGAATATACCTTTATTGTCATTGTTACAAAATGGGTTAACATATTGTGACAACGAAATTGGGCATGACACTCCAGTTTTACACATTCACAGTGAGGTATGAGCCAAGAAGATAAAGGAACAGAGAAGATAAGGTTATAAAGAAGATAAGGTTATAAAAAATGCTTAATAATAAACGTATGTTCTCCCCGTGCTTGCGTGGGTTTCCTCCGGGCACTCCGGTTTCCTCCCACATTCCAAAAACATGCATTTCAGGTGAATTGGCCGGTCCAAATTGTCCCTAGGTGTGTATGAGCCTGTCCCTGTGTGCCCTGCGATTGGATGGCAACCAGTTCAGGGTGTCCCCTGCCCACTGCCCGGAGATGGCTGGGATGGGCTCCAGCCCCCCCCCGCGACCCTAATGAGGATAAGCGGTACGGCTGATGAGATGAGATGAGATGCAATTACTAATTCTAATTGAATATTTTGTTTTCAAATGTTGTAAAATAATGTAATTTCTCATTTTAATTTAATATTTTTCATTATTATTAATTTTTAAATATGTTTTGATATTTTTTATTCTTATAATTTTATTTTATTATTATTATTTTTTAGACCCCGCGAAGCTCTGAACCCGCGAAAAAGGAACCGCGAAGTAGCGAGGTTCCACTGTATATAGTTTCAACAGTAAAAGATAACATGAGTTGCAGCCAGATAACAAATTAAACATGTGTCAGTGACAAGGGCAAATAATGGAGTGTCCGTGTGGCGCAGTAGTCAATCGGTGACATTCAAACCTGGCCTTATAAAGAGATTGTGAGACGTTTCACTCGAGACCATTCCCGGAGGTTGGGTAACGTAAATCCCACCGGTCTATCAGACGTGTGCGTACTAAATTTGGGTTCTCCGCACTGCTGACATTCTACGACGAGCAGACTCTGACATTATCCTGACATTTTCCTCTCCAAAGACAGAAAAAACATACATGGAGTCATCAACACAGCCCAGAAAATCATTGGGTGCTCTCTACTTAGTCTGGAGGATATTGCAGGTGTGCAATAAAGCAGTAGAGACAATCAGCCACCACCTCTTTGACCTGCTACAAGTCTCTTAAAACAAGGACTAACTGGCTAAGAGATTTTCCCAAGGGTCATCACCACCCTAAACAAGTACTCCAAATTTTAAAAACTATATAGCTAACCTAGGCAGCAAGGCGGCGCAGTGGTTAGCGCGTGCGTGGCACAGTTCTAAGGTCTTGGGAACCTCCTGTGTGGGTTCAAATCCAGCTACTGGACTTACTGTGCGGAGTTTGTATGTTCTCCCCGTGCTTGCATGGGTTTCCTCCGGGCACTCCGGTTTCCTCCCACATTCCAAAGACATGCATTTCAGGTGGATTGGCCGGTCCAAATTGTCCCTAGGTGTAAATGATTGAACGAGTTGTCTGTCCCTGTGTGCCCTGCGATTGGATGGCAACCAGTTCAGGGTGTCCCCTGCCCACTGCCCGATGATTGCTGGGATGGGCTCCAGCACCCCCGCGACCCTACTGAGCATAAGCGGTGCAGCTAATGATAGGAGATGAGATATCTAACCTACGTATAGAAAAAAAATGTATTCATCTTATTTATCGACTTATTTCAGAATTTTGTTGCTGCTAAATAGTGTAGCACTATTCTTCTATACACTATTGTAAAAAATGTTCACACGGTTGTTATCAATAAAAATCGAGACAGTGCTAGTTAGCGGTCTGGCTTATCAAGGCAGGATTATCGTTATCCGTAGGAAAAAAAAATCGAATTGATATTTATTATTATGAGTTATTTCGCATCATCAACTCCCTATTGGTGTGAGAGTGAGTGTGTGAATGGGTAAGTGTGAAGCACATTGTAAAGCGCTTTGGGAGGTCTTCATTGACTTGAAAAGCGCTATATAAATACAGATCGTTACCATTTATCAATATTTGCAGCGCTTTACTAGATTTTTGTTATTTCCACATACTTTTTATATTTATTTGATAATCTATTTTAATTTTATATGAGTAAATGAATGAATGAACCTGTATTTCGAATGTGATAAAAACAAAACAAAACAACAAGTAAAAATAAAACAAAAACAAATACAATGGTAGCAATGGCATTTGCTTATATAATCCAAAAACATCATGAATACACATATTTACATAGGTTCTGTGGATGCACAGTCACTTCATCATCATCATCATTATCATTACCATCACTATTTCCACTGTCATCATTATTATCATTGCTGTTTCCATACATATTCAGCATACTATATAATGAGAGTATCTATTATATTAACAATAATTCTAATGGGTGCTCATGGTCAAAAAAAAAAAGTGTGGGAGCTTGAGCCAGATGCCTTCAGCATCAAGCTCCCGCTTGTCTACCCTAACTATGGGATGTGCAGAACATTACTGTTTTCTATTCTTATGATATATATATATATCCATGTGATTGCATCCCCAGTTATTTCGTTTTTGTTTGGTTTTCATCATCACCCACATATTTATTCCCCTCATTGTTTGTTTATAAATATAGATCCATATTGTGATGAACTTGCATAATATGATGGTGACAGCAGTACAATAACAGCATTCTAGTAATAACAACATGAAATGAAATGATTTGCATTTATATAGCGCTTTTTAAGTCAATGACTTCCCAAAGCGCTTTACAGTGTGCTTCACATTTCCCAATAGCGGCCTTGTATTGCAGCCATGTAAGACGCTAACCTGCTTATTGGGGGTATTAGGGGTTCAGTGTCTTACCCAAGGACACTTCGACATGTAACACGGACAAGCCGGGATTCGAACTGGGATCCCTTGATCCCAAGACGAGCGCTCTGCCTCCTGAGCTACTGCCGCCACCTCCTGAGCTACTGCCGCCAAACAACAATAGACATAGAGTTTATAATGATAACAATAATAATAAAAAACAAAAATAATAGTCATGATAATATTCATAATAATCTGCAAAATAATAATAATAATAATAATAATAATAATAATAATAATAATAATAATAATAATATGCCCTGTGATTGGCTGGCAACCAGTTAAGGGTGTCCCCTGCCCACTGCCCGATGATGGCTGGGATGGGCTCCAGCAACCCCGTGACCCTACTGAGGATAAGCGTTGCAGCTAATGAGATGAGATGAGATAATAATAATATAAATAATGACAAGCTTAATTTTGTTTTACCCATCTAGTAAATCTATAATACTAATAATCTCAAAATATCATTCAAACACCAATATTAATATAAATAGTGTTAATGTTACAGACAATTCTAATGATTAAAGTCCAAAAGTGGAAATCCACAGTGACAGCAAAAACGTATAAATACAAACAAAAGTCTGTCCGAATTCATAGGTAAATATATTTACACGGTACCAAGAATTGAGCCCTGGGGGACACCACAAGTGCAGTGTGAAGTTTCACACAAAAATATCACTTAAACAATGTTTTGATGTGTCAGACTATCTTGTTTTCTCTTTGCTAGGAGTCGTTGAGGTGAAGTTGCTACCCAGTTGATAATCACGCTTGGTTTGCTGCTGACCCTGCCCCAAAAGTCCAGTCCGTATCTTATCAGCCCCGAATTCTCGGAACTGCCGCAGAGGTTTCCTGGCTCCAGAGCAGCTGTCGGCAGAGATTACGAATGAAAAAACAAAACAGAAAATGCAAACAGCAAAGGCCGCATTGGGTTCTGAAAATATGCAGAGAGGCCTGGGCCAGGAGGGAATCACGATTGATTGATCGATTGATTGATTGATTTGATTTTAAAGAGACAAGATGTATTTTTTGGTGCATCCTTGTGGTAAACAAATATCATTTATTCAAAAGAAAACAATATTGATTTGAATAATGGGCAAAAATACATCACCTATCATATAAATGTGTATTTTCTAATACTCCTACGTCGAGATATTTGTATTTATTTGACATATTATGAGGATCACCGACAGGAGGTGATATATTTGTTGGACATCTTGCTGCTATACTCTTTAGCAGCCCTCCAAAAACAAAACAAAAAAACTGTATTTATTTTACTTCTTCTTTTTTTTTATTTTTTTATTAAATTTATTTACACAATTTTCCTCTTCCCCACCTCTGTTTCTATCACATTTCCCCCTTTTATTTTGTGTCTTTTCTTATCTCTTCTTTCTTTATATTTTCTTTTTGCCCCTTTTCGTTTTTTTCTCTTGTTTTTCTTTTTTGTTCTCATTTTTTCTTTCTTTTTCTGCTTTTCCACTTTTTCATTTTTCTTGTTTTTTAATTTTCATTATTTTTTCCCTTTTTCATATATATATCTTTTGTTTTCATTTTTTTTTCTTACTGTTTAAAAAAAATGTTGCAGTTTGGTCACTTTGTACCACAATAGTCTGTATTCTATCCAGTGTTTTGTAACATTTGTGTTTTTTAATCTGCTTACCATCCCTCTCTACCTCTATCTAACCATCAGTCCATCAGTCCATCAATCAATCTATCTATCTATCTATCTATCTATCTATCTATCTATCTATCTATTTGAACTTGAAGTGCTGTACTGTTGAAAAATGCAAAAAAATATAAAACATTAAAAAAAAAAAATCCAAAAATAATCGAAATGAAAATTAAATTACCAATACTTAATGATTTTTTGTAAATTAAAAACTGTATTCATGTAAAATGTTTTTATTTAGAAATAATTTCATTTTTTTTATTGATTTTTGTTATTTTCCACTCTCAGGAGTCTCAAACGAAACGTCACGAATGAGCCACGTGCTGCTTCATCAGGACTCCTGTTTTCCTGTTTTTGTTGACATTCCAAGCACGACAAAGGCAAAAGGATCATTAATTCCATGGCGGAGGTTGGCGAAAATATATTTGTTGACGGCATTCCCAAGAAAACGAAGATCCTCGGTGTTTGTTGACGTTGGAATAGGATTTTGAACAGGCTTACGTCGAGGATTCGGAGTTAGGCCTTGCAAATCTGAGGACAAACGCAACACTGAGTCGGAAAGATCTCGTCAAAAAGAAGATTTTTTTCCTCTCAGAAGGATACAATAATAGATAAGGGTGGGAAAACTACGGCCTGCGGGCTAAACCCTGTCATGATTACTGATGCACCTGAGTCGGCTCCGTTGTCGCCAACAGCCGCAGACACTGATTAGCTGCGTTCTCTTTTTTAAACCCCCGCCTTCCTGACAACACTCGTCGGATCGTTTGTGAACCTACGCTACACGCTAGGCAAACTTTTGTGACTACTGACTCTATCCTGCCCTGTTGTTCTGTTTGATTCCCGTTGCCGACCTTTATTCTAGACTTGTTTATGTTTTTGCTCCTCCGTCTCAGCCATCGACCTGTTTTTCCCAGCTCTCGACATTGCCTCCGCTCGACACGGAAGTGCCACTTCCGCGTTCCCGGCGATCTGCTACCCGTGACCGACGATCCCCGGATTATGGGTGCAAGTCCTTTCCTCCTTCTAAATAAAACTGAATAAAACAAACGCAATTGGGTCCCGTCTCCGTTCCTGGTCCGTGACACACCGGGCCCGGCAGGCTTATTTAATCGAGTCCATCAAACAGAAATAGTCAAAATATAATGGCAATCTATATAACAGTAAATAAAGTAGTACTAATAAAAAATATTATTAGATTATGGTATTTTTGGGTGCCAGCTTGTCCCTTTTGTCCATCTACTACAAATTACTACTACCAAAATACTACTACCGAAATACTACGAAATTATGCTCAAAAAATATTAAATTTAGTACTTAAAAATGAGGAACTAATCAATTGTTTTGGTTTCATTCTGATAAGAAAAAATGACAAAATGCTAAACATATATATATATATATATATATAATACAATATACAATATTACTACAGAAATACTACAAAAATACTACTACAGTAATACAACAATATAGAAATACTGCAAATTACAACAAAACTAAGTAATACATTTCGTGCTTAAACATAAGGAACTGATACATTGTTTTGGTTTCATTCTGAAATGAAAAATACTACAAAAATGTTATAGAAATATGACTCCAGTATTTCAGGGTTGAGGCGAAAGAAGGCAAGTGACGTCCATCTTTTAATCTCAGTGAGGCAGGTCTCCAAATTTCCACAACATAGTGGAGCAGATAAAGAAATACTACTAGCGAAACACTATTCGAATATTACTAAAGAAATACTTCAAAAATGCTACTACAGTAATACTCCAATACAGAAATACTACTACAGAAATACTATAAAACATTACGCTGCAATGATACTACAAAAATAATACGGAAATACTAAAAAAATACATTTACAGTTATACAACTAAAATACTACAAAAACACAACCACAAATATAACACTAAAGAAATAGTACAGAAATACTCATATAGAAATACTACAAAAACACACTGAGATAAATACTACAAAAATATATTTACAATAATTCTACAGAAATATTACAGGAATACAACAAAATACTACTACAGAAAAACAACAATAATACAATAATAATCTACAGTGATACAAAAAAATACTACAGAAATACCACAAAAATACTACTACAGAAATACTACAAAATTACAACAAATCTAAAAATTAAATTTAGTGCTTTGAAATAACCAACTAATAAATTGCTTTTGTTTCATTTTGATAAGAAAAAATACTACAAAATGCTAAAAAATATAAAGTAATACAACATTTCAGTGTTGAAGCACAAGAAGTTAAGTGACATCCACAACTTAGTGGAGTAGATAAAGAAATACTACTAGAAAGATACTATAAGAATAGTACTAAAATAATACTTTGAAAATACTACTACAGTAATATTACAAAACAGAAATACTACTACAGAAATACAATAAAAACATTACTCTAAAAATACTAAAAAATACTATTACAGTGAAACTACAAAAATACTACAATGAAAATCCGACGGAAATACTACAAAAATACAACCACATATATAACACTAAAGAAATAGTACAGATATACTAAAAAACATGACAAAAATACACCGAGAGAAATGATACAAAAACACATTTACAGTAAAACTACAGATATATTACAGGAATACAACAAAACACTACTACAGGAAAAACTACAATAATACAGCTACAGTAGTACTAATAAAAATACTACAGACATACCACAAAAATACTACTACAGAAATACTACAAAATTACGACAAAACTAAATATTAAATTTAGTGCTTTGAAATAAGCAATTAATAAATTGTTTTGGTTTCATTCTGATAAGAATAAATACTACAAAAATGCTAAAAAAAAATAAAATAATACTACATTCCAGGGTTGAAGCGCAAGAAGTTAAGTGACATCCACAACTTAGTGGAGTAAATACTATAAGAATATTACTAAAGAAATACTTTAAAGATACTACTACAGTAATACTACAAAACAAAAATACTCCTACAGAAATACTATAAAAACATTACTCCAGAAATACTAAAAAGTACTATTACAGTGATACTTCAAAAATACGACCGTGAAAATACTACGGAAATACAAAAAAATACATTTACAGTTATACTACTAAAATACTACAAAAACACAACCACAAAAATAACACTAAAGAAATAGTACAGAAATACTCATATAGAAATATGACAAAAATGCACTGAGATAAATACTACAAAAATATATTTACAGTACTACTACAGAAATATTACAGGAATACAACAATAGACTACTACAGAAAAACTACAATAATACAACTTCAGTAATACCAATAAATCCTACAGAAATACCACAAACATACTACTACAAAAATACTACAAAATCTTCTGTAATACTACATGAATATTACAAAAATGCTACAAAAATAATACTAGGGATATGCTACAGAAATACTACTACAAAAATATTTCAAAAATGTCTCCTTTCTTTAACATTTGTCTCTGGTAGCGTGTGTAAAAATTGTGTAATAATAAGATAAAAGCAAGTTCCTTTCCCTATGCTATCTGTATCATTGGCAGTCTAACGGTTGGGATTTAGGTGTCTACTGCTGCGACGCGGGTTCGATTCCCGTGGAATGTATTTGCGATTGCCCTCAGTGACTTTTTTCAACCGATCGATCATTGGACGAAATTAGTAATATAATACCCTGTGTATAATGCGCACCCACAAGTTTATTTATTTTTAGGTAAAAAAGAAAAAGTGCATAATATTATATTAAATATGGTAGTTACAGAAATACTGTTATGTTTACAGTGGGACCTTGGTTATCGCGGTTAACTGGGACCAAAAACACCCGCGATAAGTGAAAATCTGCCAAGTAGCGGTGCACCTTCAAAAATGCTTAAAAATTTTTAAAAAAGATTGTTTAATTTTTTATCTTTTTTTACTATTTTTATTCTATTATTATTATTATTTTTTTAGACCTGCGAAGCTCTGAACCCGCGAACATGGAACCACAAAGTAGCGACGCCCCTTCAAAAATGCTTAAAAAAACAAAAAACATTAAAAAAAAAAAGGTTTATTTTATTATTATTTTTTAGGCCCGCGAAGCCCTGAATCCGCGGACGTCGAAGCGCGAAGTGGCGAGGTCCCACTGTACTGGGATAGTGGCGTCCCAGATTTACGTCATCAGCTCATCGAAATCAGGTGCGCTTGATCAAAATCAGGTGCGCTTGATCTCAGTTGACCGGAAGCGCGTACGTTAGCGTGTGTCGGAGTTCGGGTCAAGAGAACTACTACCAGTAAGTTTTCCTTCATTTTGCTCCGATTTTGACCGTTAGCGATATTGTTTCTGTGAGCACACGCTGGATTTTGTGACTTTACGCTGTTTAATGGCACTGCCGTTGTGTGTTGGTATAGAGTTTTACGGAGGGGGCGAAAATGTTTACACTCGACATTGTTACGCTACTACGCTTTTGCGTTGCAGTGGCTTCTGGGTATTGTAGTTGTTCTGTTTGAATGATTGCGAGCAGTTACCGCACCGCTTATCCTCAGTAGGATGTATGTATACACACATATATATATATATATATATATATATATATATATATATCGTTTTTTGTTGTTGGTTTCTGTTTATTTGGTACCTGAAATGAAAGTACCATATTTCATACCTGTCGCGCTCCAGGGCTCCATGACCTTACAAACTGTCGTATTTTCCCTTACAAAATACAAAATCTTACACCATATATTTTTTTCCAAACGTGTTTATTTATGTAGTTTAACATGTTATATTGTACATGTGTTTCTTTATATCATATATATTGTTAATTAATATTTTGTTGCGAGATACTGAGTTGCTCAACATGAATGAGGTTTATTATAAAAAAGCTGAAAAATTAAGTAGCTTGGACGTTCACTGTAGAAGGAAAAATACATGCAAATATAATTAAGTCGAATAATACATTTTCTAATTCTAATTATTTCCGGTAATTCATTTTCTGCATTAAATTATTGTTGGTCGTATACTGATTAAAGGGCTAACCACAAACCTGTCTTTTTTTCCATTTTCTCCTTTTATACTTCCTATTTTCTTAACTTTTTTATACAACATAATAATTCGTAGTATAATGCATCAAAGCAAGTGAGCCGTTTGAGAGACGGCTCTCTTTAATGAGTTGAGCCGAAAAAGCCGGTTCTCTTAAGAGACGGACTTCCTTTCACTACACAACTACCACATGAAATCCGATGTTTTTAAGACCACATGTATTTCAAATTTACTCAATCAACTGTTGTTTTCAGATCAGAATGACTTACGGCGTTTGAATTCAGGTTCGGCCATTGCGACTTCATGATTGTATCCAAAGAAAATTCAAAACTATGTTGTAATGTAGGCCTACTGCTCTTCGTTCACGTGTGATCGGAATGATGCATGATGGGAAATCCCCAGGCGGCAGACGCATGCGCACAGTAGCATCAAACCGCTCGCTTCGTTTGCAAGGAAAAAAATGATACCGAGATAGAGGCTACCGCGGCGAACTCGTTTGACTTGATTGATTTGCCGTTTCGAGATAGTCCGTGAATACCGGATGGTACCCATAATTGACAAATGTGCGTTTTTCCTTACAGATTCTCTTGTACGTCGTACACGTCTTAAAATGCATTATAAATGTACTTTATACGGCAAAAACAAAGAGGTTGACAGGTGTATTTTCACGACCATTGGAGGCAGTCTCTAGCTTGTTCTATTTATGTAATTAACACATGACACACCCCACGATAGTGCGTGGGAGCCCTCTGCTTCAGTTTAAGTTGTGCGCCGGCCCTTTAAGAAAGTAGTGAGTGGAAGCGAGAGTATGACGGTAACAATCTTGTTTAGGTTGGAAATGATACATTTAATGTTTGTTGTTACCACATGTGAAAGCGTATTTGATCATAATCGTTGTTTAGTCACGTGACTTTCTGTTGTGCTAGCACGACATGCTAGCGTTTAGGGCTGCAACTAACGATCGATTTTATATTTGGTGAATCGGTCGATGAATCGGATTTATAATTTCCCCCCTATAAAAATATTGACAATTTGGACAGAGACAATATTGCACAAATACAATATTCTATGATATAAAACGATGATAAAAATTCCAAGTGTTTGTCAATTAACATCATGATTAAAAATAAAATGTATGATATACACCTTCGAATATGTAAGTTGCTCTTACCTTATCCACAGATAATATTCAATTTGGATTTATCTTACAAAACAAAAAAAGCATTACATTCTGAATTGTGTAGATTTTTTTTTTTATCCACAAAAACAAAATCCAGTGTAATCAAACCTTTTTTTTTTCAAAATGTCAACAAATTTGTTCTTGTGAGTTAGATTGTGGAATGATAAACATTGCTAATATGAAAAATATATATGCTCAAGAATTTGCTCTTTGGGTAGAGTTAAACATGTTATTGTTGTTATTTTTATTTTTACTTTATTTTATACATATTTTCTGATTGTTCAACGTTGTTTCATGATAAAACAGTCAAACGCTAAAAAGTTGAAACTTTCATGTCAATTTTTGTGGTAAATGATGTTCAAAATATAAAATGATCACAATTTAAACAATATTTTATTAGGTCACTGTTTTAAACGCTTTATGTGATATTAGGTTTTGAAGAATTAGTGTAGTTGTATATTTTTTATTATTTTTGGAGTTGGATTTTTGTTGAAGTTCTGTAGTTTTTTTTATTATTATTGCTGTTATTATTCTTTTAGAGTATTTTTGTAGTATTACTGTTATTGTTTTAGTTTTATTGTATTTTTGGAGTTTTTCCTGCAGTATTTTTTTGTAATATTTCCATAGTAGTGATTTCTTAGTATTTGTGAAGCATTTTTGTTGTATTTCGACAGCATCGTTTTTGTTTTATGCCTGTATTACTTTATTTTTTTGTATTTTTGTTGTATTTCTATAGTATAATTTTTGTTTTATATCTGTAGTATTTTTGTAGCATTACAATACTGTTATGATTTTAGTATTTGTGTAGTACTACTGTAGTATTATATATTTTTTGTATTTTTGTACTATTTCTGTTGTATTTCCATTCTAGAATTTCTGTTGTATATCTGTAGTATTTTGTAGTACAGTAATAATGTAGTTTTATTTTTGTTGTATTTTGGTTGTATTTCCATAGTAAAAATTTTGTATTGCTGTCGTTGTATGTTTTCAGTATTTCTGTTGTATCATTTCTATAGTAATTTTTCTCTAGTAGTGTTTTCTATTATGTGGTGGTATTTTTGTAGTATTTCTGTAGAAGTATGTTTCATGTATTTCCAAAGCAATTTTTTTTATACTCCTGGCGTTGTATTTTTGGGGTAATATTTCAGTAGTAGTATTCTGATTACAGCATTACTGTAGTAGTACTTTTTTATTTTCAGAATGAAAGCAAAAAATATATGAGTTCACGGTTTTTAAGCACTGTATTTGATATTTAGTTCTGTAATATTTTGGAAACACGGTGACAATGGGGACAAAGTTAGCACCAAAAAAAAGTTAACCGCTCTTGGAGGCCCCCTAGTGGTTGCGGGGCGCTAAGCCAACCGCTTGGCTCGCTTATGCCTTGGGCTGGCTGTACACGCGGCGCACGGCCCAATAGGGCGCGCCGCACAATTTAAAGAAAAACTGAGACTTACAAGTGTGCCTTATGGTCGCAAAAAATTGTGTTTATTATAACCTGTCTTTTGGACTAAATGCTGTTGGCGGGCAGGCCTGGATCTAGGTTCACCCACCAGGGTGAGCACTAAGAAATCTTGAGGGGGGCACCACCAATGTTGGCTCTTTCTACGCTCTGCATTTCTCTGGGCTTGGGACTGCCGCAAGTAGGACACTGGTTTGTGTCCAGTTGAGGCTGTCTTATTATTTGTTTTATCTAGCTACCTATAACTACAGTGGAACCTCGGTTCACGACCATAATCCGTTCCAGAACCCTGTTCGAAAACTGAATTGTTCAATCACAGAAACTTTTCCCACTAAACAAATGTAAATCGTTTTAATCCGTTCCAACACCCTGAATGTTTACCTTGAATGTTCAACGTGAACATAAAGCTAACCCAGGCTAATCGTACGTCCGCGTTATCGTAATCTTCCGTTCGAAAGATTACGCTAAAATGAACGTGTAAAAATAAAAAAAAATCAGGTCATTTAGCACCCGGGTCTCCACAACAAGTGGTGAGCGGTTGATTGGAAAGGGGGCTCCGTTCCAACACCCTGAAAGTTGGGCTCCGTTCCAACACCCTGAATGTTTACCTTGAATGTTCAACGTAAACATATTGCTGACCCAGGCTAATCGTACGTTCGCGTTATCGTAATCTTCCGTACGAAAGATTAACATGAACGTGTAAAAATGTAAAAAAAAGGATAAATAAAAGAATTATGAATAGGATTTCTTACCTTTGTGGTGGTCAGCAGAAGGTGCAGGTGGACATTGGGGTATTCCCTAGCAAGTTCAGACACTCACACACCTCCTTCATATTTTGCTATCATTTCTTTCTTAAATGCAATAGTTGTACGCACTACTTTTCTTTTTTCACCTGTAGCAACTTTGCTGCTTGTACTGACTTTCTTCTGAGGCATAATTAGGGGCTGAAACACTTGGTACACCTATATTAAAAGCAAAAGCAAAACGAAGCACGTCCGCGATAACAGTTGGTCACGAAAAGAACGATCTACACCCGTACGCCGCTCAGAATCGCACCCTAGCGTACGCACTCACGCATTACCGGCGTTCGAACTCCAATTTTTTTGACCCAACTTTGAAGCAAGAATTTCTCAATTTTTGGTCGGACTCCGATTTGTTCGAACTGAGAGGCGTTCGAAAACCGAGGTTCCACTGTGTATATAACTTATGTTGATGTCTGTCTGTGCTACTCACAACCTGGAGACTGTTTTACGTTTCTTTAGGTCAGGGGTAGGGTACCTATGGCTCGGGAACCATATATGGCTTTTTTCATGAGTACGTATGGCTCCGAAATAAAATATGACTATTGCACATCTCTCTGTGGCGTTCCAAAGTCAAGTGATTTCATCCCGATTTTGGTCCATATAAAGCCGAAGCAACTTAATGCAGAAGTTCGATAAGAAACCATTTAAACTGATGAATAAAAATGCTGGCAAGCGACTTTGATTCTGATCAAAGTCTCGCTCAGTGCAGTCTACACCGAAAGTGAATATGACGATATGCTTATTGTTAGCAGTAATTTGTGACATTTTTACTAAAGAACTTTGCATGCACATTGTTTTGAAAGCGTTAAGGACAAATTTCATGGAAAAAAAACACTCTTAACTGAAGGTGGAAGACAAATTATAAATGGCAGATTTACATTGATTTGGGACACAGGATTTGGCATTATTATCATTTCATACATTTGATTAAATCATCAAATGACACACAGTGAAATAAAATGTGCTGAAGAATTAGCTTTTTGTCTAGAGAGCGTGTTTGGCAGTTTTTTAATTTTGTCTGAAAATATATGATGTGGCTCTCTCAATTTCTTTTGAAAACATTTTTTGCTTTTATGGCTCTTTGGGTCAAAAAGGTTCCTGACCCCTGCTTTAGGTGGTAAAAGGCTGCCCACCCGGTCACATGCTAATGGTACAGATATTGTGGTAATTGGAGTATTTACTGTGATGACCCCACAATGTTTTTGGTGTTTTATGTAATTCCAATCCTACTGAATGTTTTTGGTACAAACGGGTGCATGAGGTTGGATGAGTAGGAGGTGGGGCAAGCATGGGTATGTGTGTGGAGGAGCGAGAAGTTGTAAACACTGCCTAATTCCTCGTTTGGTAAGGTTGCGTCCGACTGTAATCGTTAATCCTGCAATTTAAAAAGTAAGTAAGACTAACTCTTCATCATCTGTTTTATGTATCCAGTGCCACGCTACAATAGATATTCCCGATTAGGCCATAAATCTAGCCCTGGTAGGTGGATCATTTCAAACTGGAGCAAGAGTTAGTGCCTTGGTGCCCCTTTTGGTGGGGAGAGAGCAAAAAAAACAAATGCTACAGAAATCCTACAACAAAAATGGTTCACGGATCCCTTAACTGTCAGGGTTGTCTGGGTACCACTTCCTGTGGTGTGTTTTGGGCAATTACAGCCTGGCAAAAATACAAAGGGTGCAAATCTTTTTTTGACCCAATGAGCCATATCAGCAACTTTGTTAAATTTATTTTTAGATAGGGCCATACCATATATTTTAAGACAGAATTCAACCTAAGCGGCAAACCCGGTTTCCAGAAAAATAAATTTTTTTAGCGCATCTTATTTCACTGGGTGAAGTTAGATGATTTGATAAAAAAGTATCAAACAATGATAATAATGCCAGAGTGTGTCCCATATCAATAAATATGATACTTAAAATATGTCTTCCTCCCACGGTTATTCCAGATCATTGAGGCTCATTTTGACCTTTTTTGGTTTCAAAACAAGGTGCAAAGTTCTTTCATCAAATGTCACAAAAAACTGTAAACAAAAGTTAATGGATGCATTTCACCCTCAGTGCAGTCGACGAGTGTCTGAGAGGGAAGTGTCCAATGTGTACAGAGATCCGCTTACCCAATCAAATTGCTCTGTGTGCTTGGGTGGCGTTTTTAGGTGTTTACAGTTTGTTCTTTAGGTTTTTATCAAAGTCTCAACAGGGTTCATGCATTATTTAATGAGATTTCATATGAAGGATTCCTCAGCAATGTACAGTCAAAGTCGTATGTTGTTGTGAACCGGGACTGTAAGCTCTAGTCAAGACTGTGCCCTTTCAATACTAAACATCCATCCATCAATTATCTTCACCGCTTATCCTCAGTAGGGTAGCGGGGGTACTGGAGCCCATCCCAGCCGTCTCCGGGCAGTGGGTAGGGGACACCCTGAACTGGTTGCCAGCCAGTCGCAGGGCACACAGGGACAGACAATTCGCTTGCTCATTCACACCTAGGGACAATTTTGACCGGCCAATTAACTTGACATGCATGTTTTTGGAATGTGGGAGGAAACCAGAGTGCCCGGAGGAAACCCACGCAAGCACGGGGAGAACATGCAAACTGCACAGGAAGGTTGGGAGCTGGATTTGAACCCATGACCTAAGAACTGTGCCGCACACGCGCTAACCACCGCGCCGCAGTGCTGCCTCAATACTAAACAGTACGGCTTTTACTTTCAGCGTTGGTTTGGCTATGCACACGCCAAACTTACCTCTGAATTTATCAGAATTGGGATACTACAGAAAAAAATAGCATGAGTCGCATTTTATCTTTGAGCTATATGTACTCATAAATAGAACCACATGTGGCTCGCAAGCCATAGGTTCCTGACCTCTTCTCTAATATTACTAAATATCATATTAAGTGCTGAAAACTGGGACCTAATGTACTATTGCCTTGAATTGCGAGCGTTTCAAAACCAATTTGATGAGACTAATCTCATTGAAAAGAAGTAAAATGTAGACGTTTCTATGTTTATTCATTCATAAATGAGACAAATGGGATTGGTCTCTAGGACTGGTTCCTCGGCGAAGAATTTTAACTGTAACTAAATAAGTCTGCCCTCCCCTGCAATGTATCACAGGAGCAGGTGTGTAACTTCTGCCGTCGTAAATGAATCCCATTCAAGCGTCGGCGCAAATTTACCGGCATCTTTATTAATGACGCGCCGACCTTTTCCTGCACGGTTTTCATCACCGAACACGGACGTCATCCCGTTTGCGCGCCCAACAGAACAATAAGCTCCACGCTGGGAAATATTGACTGTGGCAAATGGAAATGCTAATGGAGGAGTCCCCGAAGCCCACGAGTGTTCCGCCTGCATGCGGATGGAGATGAGGAGAGGGGAGCTAAAGTGGGAGAATCAAGGACATGAGATTTTCCAAAATAGATAAGTGGAGAAAAACCTAAATAAAGAAAAGAAGATAAACAGGGAACATTGACAATTGTTTCTTGAGAGGACCTGGCAGAGCTGTACATATAGGATTCTGGGATACAATGGCTGTCCGTTGTTAAGATAAGAATTCCACAATTGACCTAGAATACACTGGTTCATATTAACATTTAAATGTTAACACTAGCCAAAAATGGTGGCCAGAAATATCACCGAGGACCGATCCTGCCATACGTAGAAATAGATGTCTTTAACCCATCAACATCTAAATCTATCTAAACTACATAAATTCCAATATTTTGTGGTTGTACAGATGCTCCCCTACTTAGGCCCATTCCACTTACGAAAAACGGTATATACGAACATTTTTTTCGGGATGTCGAAAAATATCCAGATAGAACAAACATTCTCTTGGGGGTTGGACTAGTCGATTGAGGATAAAGAAAAAAAGAGAGAAAGAAATAAGAGAGAGAGAGGGAAAGAAAGAGAGAGAGAACGTGAGAAGCAAGAGATAAGAGAAATAGTCAGAGGAGGGAAAGAGAAATCCAAAGAGAGAAAGAAAAGAAGACTCAGAGAGAAGGGTAGAAAGCAAGAAGGGGAAAGCAAGAGAGTGGGAAATAGAAAAGGAAAAAAGGAAGAGTGCAAAAGGTAGAGAAGGAGACAAAGAGAAAAAGGGAGAGTGAAAGAGGGAGACAGTAAGAGAAAAAAATGAGTAAGAGAAAGACATGCAACTACAGCGTCTTTGTGACAGGCACCTGGCTTTGGCAGCATCAAGTGGACATATTTCAACCTGCAGATTGTTTTTCTCTTGCGCTTCCCTCAGCGTTGTCTTGCCGGCCGGATTCAATCCCTTAGCGGGCCTGATCCGCCCTGCGGGCCGCCTGTTTGTCACCCCTGCCATAGTGCTTTTTTCCGCCACTACTGGCGTGTGGTGGCACTGTGAGAGCTCACCCAGCATCCACCCAGAAGAAGAAAAATCCGCTTCCTCTTCCTAGTTCTTGTGTAAACATTCTATACTGTATCTCCAGCGCTAAGAATGTTGACATTTTGATTGTTTAATATCTCGTGCATCCATTCAAAATGGTTGGTTTAAAGTGTGAAGAAGAGGCGAGCTGTTTCATATGAAACAAAAGTGGAATAAGAAAGATTAATAAGGTTGAGAAAATGGTTGGATTGCTTTTTTTTGGACACTTTTTACCACGGAGGAGGAAGTCGGCAAACTGTCATTTTTTGAATTTCTAAAAGTATCTTTGTGTGTTAAGTGTCTCTCGTCTCCACCCTCTGCAACTGCAAGCAGTCTCTCGTTTTGGAAAATTCTGTGCATGATTTGAAAAAGCCTTAAAGGGATGCGCGTCACACAGACACCTCATGGCCGCCTCGTCACGCTAATTAATAACAATTACCCGACTGTTTCCTTGAAAGCGTCAACACTGGCAACAGAACAGCGGTTAAAAAACACAAAAAAAGAAGAAAAACAGCTAGCAATTACGTGTCATCAACGCCAAAGCGTAAGGTTTATGAAGGTCGAGCCATCCCGCTCGTCACTGTTAACGAGCTTTTGGACAGTAATTGAAATAAAAGCATATTACTTCAGGATTAGCAAGTTACACTATGCCCTGGCGTCAAAATGAGTTGTTGCGTCTTGATATAAAAAGATAAACATTATCAGCCGACGTGAAAATAATCACATTTGTGTTTAGCGGTCATTAACATACAACTAATGAACATGAACGAACATTACAAGATCACAGACGCTCCATCGTTGATCACCATTGTACGTTTGTCGGCCATAAATAAAGAACGGTCGGCTATTACAATACAGAGACAATTAACGCTTCGGTTTTTGCCGGTTCACTGCTTTGTGGAGTTCCCTTGTGCAATGTGTTCTCCAGTCTGAGTGGCTAAACAGAGGGAGGTGCTTTCTATAGCCAACAAAATGGACCGCTCCACCTGCTCAAACTGCTCAGTGGGTCCTTGTCGCTCCCTGGTGCTTTTTCAAAAATGTTTGTTTTTTAAGACTAAACTGAAACGTACATGCAGTTTTCCGTATCAGCCACTCGATGGCGACAAAGTATTATGTAAAGTGGATTGGGTCCTTATTCCATAAATGGTAAATGGTCTGCATTTATATAGCGCTTTTCAAGTCAATGAAGACCTCCCAAAGCACTTTACAATGTGCTTCACACTTACCCATTCACACACACACACACTCACACACCAATAGCGGCCATGCAGCCAACTTGCTTATTGGGGGCATGAAATTTTGCAATAAAACAGCTAAAGCGTAAGGTTTATGAAGGTAGAGCGCTCGTCTTGGGATCAAGGGATCCCAGTTCGAATCCCGGCTCGTCCGTGTTACACGTCGAAGTGTCCTTGGGTAAGACACTGAACCCCTAATACCCCCAATAAACAGGTTAGCGCCATACATAGCTGCACGGCCGCTATTGGGAAATGTGAAGCACACTGTAAAGCGCTTTGGGAAGTCTTGACTTGAAAAGCGCTATATAAATGCAGATCATTTAATTTAATAAAGTTTTCTATGTCGGATATTTACGTTTCGTGGGGGCTCCCCCCCCCCATTAACAGAGGGATTACTGTATACTCGTTTACCATCAACAATTAGATAACATTTCTATATTTTCTACGCTAACAACTGTAGATTTAGGTCAAAAATTGTCGTTAGCTATGAAATGTTCATGATCAATAATAATGCCTTCATATTAGGAATTGTGGTTACTCTGTACTTGTTAATAACGAAATTCTGTGTTTATTACAAACTACGTACCAACTATGACTCGTAGGTCAATTTATTGTTGAACGTTAACATTAGGGGTCGATCCAAATATCAATATTAATACCAAGTTTTTGGATCAGATCGATACTATTGTCGTGGGATCAATACTTGGCTCCTTCACTGATTTTCTCAAAGTACCCCTCTCTATGTAAATATCACAGCCCTTCTCATTCTAACCCAGTGCCCTCTGACAGTCTTAATTATATGAATGAGTTGTGACTGACAGGCACACTTTTAGCACCTCTCCCTACCTGGTCTGTTGCTGCAACCTACCTAAAATACACAAAGTGAGGTGTCATTGGTGTGGTAATGTGGTCTGCTACTGTGGCAACACCTCAAATGTACATAAAAACATGAAACCAATTGTACACATGTTTCTGTTCCTTAACAAAAACCTGTAATCAGATTGTAATTGGAGTAGAGGCAATGAGAGACTGTTGACTCCTAATTTGAATTACCAAATTTATGAGGTATTTTAGTCATCTCATTGACATTGTTTTACAGTATTTGAATGTTTTTTTACATTTTTTTATTTTGGTTTGACTCTATTGGCTTTCGTTCTGAAACTGTTGTAATAAGAATATTTTTTTCATACTTTTGATTAAAATTTATAACTTGTTTTCTTTTTAGTATTAAATATTCGTGCCAAAATTTTTAGTTCTGTGTTTATCGAAATTATATCCTAACTCAATTATTCAATGATCATAACATTTCCGAGCAAAACAAAATTAAAAGTAGGGGTGATATTACCAATAAAAAATAAATCTTATTTTATACCAAAAGTATATAATTCTCACAGAAATCTACAGTAAAATCCGGACTATAGAGCGCACCTGATTATAAGCCGCACCCACCACTTTTTAAGTGATCTTCCACTTTTGTACTTACACAAGCCGCACCTGTGTATAAGCCGCATGCACCCGCATTAAAACTTGTGACACAATCACAAGTTTAATCCAGACCAGGCTGTGTTCCACAATTATGATTTTGTAGAGATTTATTGTTCTATATTCTTTATCAATTATCCATTATCCGTTAAATCATAATACACTACAAAGCCGAGACACTTGCTCCCAGCCAAGAGGCTGAGTCAAGGTCCTAGCCTCCTCCAAAAGTCAATAGTACACAATCGGCATCATGAATGGAAAATGATACCTGTAATTAACGGTATGATGCAGACTTGTAAAGTCCGGGTCCCGTTGAAAGTAATCCAAGGAAACAAAATGTATATTTCCAAAGTTAAGGGTGGGAAAAAAATATATCCACTATTGTCTGCTGCGACAACAGACAGATCTACCGGTAACTCAGCTTTACCCCACTTCCCATTAGCCCGCGTTTGCTCCGCCCCTTCTTTTTGATTCGCCCGTAGAACACATAACAGAATAAATCTCTAAAATAAGTACATTACAAAAATATACAGTTGCAAATACATATTATACATGGTTACACATATTTACGAAGAAAGACGGTACACCGAGAGAGTTTTCAAAGCTTTAATAATAATAATATAACTTTCATCCCAAACCGTGCCTTTGAAAGGTACACGCTAGTAGGATCACGCTCGCAATGCAACAAACGTGCCTGACAAAAAAAAAAAGGTATCCAGTAATTGTGAAATTCACGGTAGATCGTCCTCAACTTCCTCCTCATAACTATTGCCATCAAGGGCGTCTTCCTCATTATCGGAACGTACATTTTACTTAACAGACAATGTATGCATAAACTTAGAAGTTGCAGTCTTTCTTGGCGCACATATTCTACTGGTCTTAATCTTACCTTTCATACTCCAGCGCTGCTGGTGGCCGTTAGAAAAACTACATAAATTGGCCGCTTCACTGAATAAGCGGCAGGGCTGAACATTTGGGGAAAAAAGTAGCGGCTTATAGTCCGGAATTTACGGTAATCACAATGTGGTGCCCCCTTAAGGTTCCTCGTCTTGACAATCGGATCGGTATCGATCGATACTACCCGGTACTTATCGGATCGTATACCAAAATTCCCAGTATCGCCCATCCCCCTACTAAACATACATCTAGCAACTATGTAAATGTACTTGCATATTTGCCTCAGAATGCTAATTCTGCAGGGAAAAGAAAGTATCTGTGTATTTGGAATGCTAATGTTTAAAAATACTGTTTGAGCTGTTGGAATGCTAATAGGAAAAAAGTCTGGATTTCCGAATGTTAATGCTAGGGGGACGAGTGACTGTAGACTCGAGATGCTAATTCTAAAATACTGCGGTGGTTTTGGAATGCTTCAAAAGAGTGACGGTTCTACACTTAAAACGCCAATGCTAAAAACGCCGCTTGTGCAATTCACATTGCTAATTTTTCGAATGCAAATTCTGGAAATTAGATGCTAGGTCGAAAAGTTGCATTTAATCATGTAAAAAGTCACTTCATTTGCAAACCATGTTTTTCTCCTGGAGTACGATCCAAAAAGTTGGGTTCTTCTCACTTTTCTGGTGTTTTTGTTTATTTTTAAAACCGATGTAACTTTAGTTGTGTGATACCTCTAGTATTTGTATTTTATTTTAGATAAGTTGGAAATTCCTGGAGATTTTTTGTGGTAACTTGAATTGTTAACCAGCGTTCAAACAGCTAAATTCTGTTTATCGCTTTCAATTCTCACTTAATGAACTGTATGGCTAGATTTTCTTGTGCGCTGAGAATGTGCGAGCAGTGCGCAATTGCGCACGCGCGCAGCCTAGAGGGAACACTGCCTGGGGGTAAGCCGACACCCCAAATTGCAAACTGTCTGGGAAAAGGAACTCTGGAACACGTTCTGAACTCCCGTCCAAAAGCTCTCGGCCAGGGGAGATGCACCTGGTGAGACAACCAGGTGCTGAAAGCATTTGCAGTTACAGCAGAGCATGAAATGCCAACTTTGTAACTGCTTTTGTCAATGTGCAAGAAGGGACCAGTAGGGATCTTGGTATTTGTCCAGAACTAGCAGCTCTCTGTAGACCTGGAGAAGCAGCTGCAATTTCCCCAATACATTGTCAGAACCACCCTAAGGCCGTACATCCTACTGTTCTCAGAGAGCAGAAAATTTTGTGCTGATGATGATGCTATGGGAGGACTGCTTGGGGAAAACCAATGAAAGGAAGATGACCAAGTATGAACCACTGTTCATTGACTGCAGCAGAGTATTTGTGGGGCACTCTCTCCTAGTGCCCTAGGCATTACAGGAACAGCAAGTACCAGTACTCAAGAATAACACCAAACAAGCTGAAAAAAATGTTGATGGCTCTGGATCCAGAGGAGATCGATGGTGACAGACCCATGCCACCTGAAGACAAGTTGCGGGGTTGATCACTCACAGCTGGGTCACCCGGGCGAGGGTTTATATTGTGAGACCCCAAACACTGTGAACCCAAGAAACATAACTTTGATCATAGTTATTTCGCTCTTTTTGTGATTTATTGTTTTAAGTGTCTGCTTCTATCTTCTGTGTTTTTCGTCCCGTTTGAAAACTACACTTTGGAATACTTTCTATACTATCGTTATGGGTTTTAACGCACAAACATGCGTTTATTCGAGGAATCAACTCCTTGCCTTAAAGAATTCTCATGCCGAGGTAATGAGGGGGGCCTATCGTGGATGCAGAGCCGGAGCTAACGAACTGGCTGTGCTGGTGAAAAACATCGAAGCGTACAGGGAGTGCAGTTTGCTGTGTTTTACGGAAACGTGGCTCACGTCTAGCATCCCGGACGCTAACGTGGAGCTACTCGGAGCTACCTGCTTCAGCGCTGTTAAGGACAGAAACACAAAAGCCTGCGGGAAGCAGAAAGGAGGTGGACTCGCTATCTACGTGAACACGAGGTGGTGTAACCCTGGGCACAAAGAGTTCCATCTGCTGCAGGGACGTCGAACTTTTGGACTAGCGTGTTATGTCATCCACTCCGCTGTTGCTAACGACAACACAGCACCCCGAGGCCATCCTGTTAATCTGTTAATAAACAACAAAATGATACTGCTGGAAGTGTGAATTTCCCTGCGGGGATGAATAAAGTATCTTATAGTGTCTTCAGGTGCATCAATAGTGTATCGCAAAGCTAAATAATAAACAAAAACTAATTTCAGAGGTTAGTTGTATTCACATGACAGCGACCATATTCGTTCTTTCGACATGGCCGACGAATATATTAATATACAAGTTCGACATACTCAATAAAGCAATCAAATAAACCTGCAGTGGAAATCAGTGCTGCTAGCTTCAGAGTAAATTCAATTTCATCAATATGACAAATGCTACCCCTTCTACCAGGGTTGGGTAGGGTTACTTTAACTTGATTACTTTCAATTACTTTTGGATTACTCCAATGCTAATAACAGACAAAAGAAACTAAATATGAATAAAATGACTAAATTTTGTGCATGCTTGGGGAGTAACGGAGTACATGGAACGGCAAAAATGACGTTGGCAAGCTGTTTGGATTTATTTTCATTTTGTTTCTGTCGCATTTTATGTTAGTTTTGCCAGAGATCAAAGCCAGGAGAGAAAGCTTACCACGTGTTGTGAGTCATCATTTTATTCATATTTAGTTTCTTTTGTCTTTTATGAGCATATTTCGTATTGGAGTAATCCAAAAGTAACTGAAAGTAATCCAGTTAAAGTAACCCTACCCAACCCTGCCTGCTACTGCGCTGAATTGTGTGGAAGGCTGAGGGACAAATGTTCAAATGTATTTCCATAGCCCAATATAAAAATCTCCCCAACAGTCTTATCTTGGGACTCAGTTAAAAGTGCACCCAGCCACTTCGTCATCCGAGTCAGTGACACACAGAAATGTCTCCCCTCATAAAAGAGCGCCTCATCTCGCAAAGGTTATCCGTCCCCTTCGGAACGTATCAACTGGTGTGTGCGCCGTGAGGCTCGTCATCAAGAAGTGGGGAGATTGGGTCCAGATCAACTCGATTGCCGAACACAGCCTAGATTTGAACGGTGACGCTTGCCGCGACGCCTCCGTGGTTTGTTGACTGCCGTTTTTCAACATAGCATTTAATGGCTAACCAGCAGTGTTGATAAACGTTACAGACATTGTACTAGTTAGAATAGAATATAGCTTTATTGTCATTGGTACAACATGGGATATATTGTGACAACAAAATTGGACGTGGCACTCCAGTTCCACATTTTACAGTGAGGATAAGGAAAACAAAGAAGATGTTTATACTGTCATTGTTGTACAGGCTTTGTTTGAGGGGGTGAGGGACAGACAGAGATGGGCGGATCCAATTAGATGTTCGATCTTACTGTACACACGTTCCAGTGTTTTTTTCCCTAATTGCTCAGTCCACGTATTGAATGGATTTGGGAAGTACAGTCCTTAAACATGCCCGATTAAAGTCGCCGGCGACGATTAAAGCTCCGTCGGGGTGTGCAAGCTGCTGTTTATTGATAGCAGCGGGCAGGAGATTTAGCGCTATGTTAACGTTAGTATCCGGTGGAACGTTAGCATCCGGTGGAACGTAGACCGCAAGCACAATGACCTTAGTTAGCTCTCTTGGTAGATAGAAGGGTCTACACGATACTGCTAGAAACTCTATATCGAGTGAGCAGTGTGTGTCAATGATTCGGCTGTTATTGCAGCGCATAGTTCCCCACCCCTGTTTTTACCTGAGTCTCCGTCTCGTTCGTGCCGGTGAAAAGTGCGTCCTGCTAGTTGGACTGCGGCGTCGGGGAAGCCAAGACTCCGGTAATGGCAAAAATACTCAAATTTCGGACGAAGCTGTTGGTGGCGATCCGCAGCTCAAATTCACTCATGTGGACGATGGATCGTTACTTCATTTAAAAGCTATAGATCAATTGCATGGAAGCTAACACCGTTTTAAAAGTCACATAATAAAATAAATAGAAGGAAACGTGTACACCAACCTGTTGCCTTGAAACCCTTTATTTACTGGCTTGTGCGAACAAAAAACTTAGCAGAAACACTCCATATCCATTTTGTGTTTGGGCTTCAAACCACTCAAATTTTACCATTTATGGGTACCATCAAAGACATTTCCTTTTTTCGCCCTTCCAGGCATGGTGTGTTGCAGAAATAATTTTACAAATAACTAAACGAAATTCATCACACTTTTACCGTATATTCATTGCTCCATTGACGTCGTCATTTTCGTATAGGCCACACCCCCTCCCTACGCACTGCTTACCATTCATCAGTGACACACAACCAAATATGCGCATATAAACTGACCTTGATTTCAGTATTTTATTTTATAGTTGGAAATTCTGCTTAAATGTGGGTAGCATAATTTCCGGATTTCAAGTCGCAGGTTTTTTTTTGTTTGCAAGGGGTGCGGCTTATACTCTGGTGTGATTTATATGTGAAATTATTTACACATTATTTCCGGGTTTATCATTTCACATGCTATTTTAATTCTAATTTCAACATTTCTGCTGAAACCCCCCCCCCTCCTGTGTAAATGCCCCCCCTTAGCATACCTCATTCACGCAAACGTCAATAAAATGACTTAGTATCTCATATTTTGGGGAAATGTACTAGAACTACAAACCATAAAGCATTTGCACCTTGTATTGAAATCCCTTTTAAGCAAGTTGAAGAAAATTCGCCGTAATGACTACACCTTAACCTACCAATCAATAGATAATTTACTTGTATCGTGTATCGTGCAATTCAAAACAATACTCTTCTGAATATGTATTAAATTAATGTGCTCTATTATAAAGTGTATGAGTCTAAAATGAACAATCAAACTCTCAATAGCTAAACATTTTAAGTAAGTCAAAAGTCATTTCCATACAAGGTGCAAATGATTTGTTTTAATGTTCCCAAATATGGGATACAAAGTTGTTTTTGTAACATTAGCATGAGTGACGTATTTAAAGTCAAGCTATGTTAATTTGTATATCACATGAAGTCTTAAAGGGCTGAACTGACCTCCAAATAATGGGTGTCACAAACTCATGACACAAAATTAGCGGACACCAGGGCAGACAACCCTAAAAAGTTCCCTGCCCCATTTTTCACAACTTGAAACGCAATAAGACGACTAAGCACAAAAAAAAACACTGTTGCAAAGTATTAAGGGTTGATTATCAGAATATATAACAGAACAACACTTTAAAATTAAGTTTATTATAAATCTACTTATAACAATCATTGCATGTATATGACATAGCTGCTTTCCATCTGCCATCAGTATGTACCTGTATTTACTCATCTTCAGTCATGCAATGTTTGCCTTGCGTCGTCTGCTAAAAGCCACGTGAACTCCTCTTTCCAAGATGCTTTTAATGTACGTTTACGTTTTGTAGCGTCATACATTTTGTTAGCTTCTTTTGAATACTTCTTCTGGGGCTGAGGTTTGGCTTGATTCCTAACCACTTATCCATTTTTCTTGTGTTCATTGTGCGTCTACTTTGGAAATTGAAATGGAAATAAAATGATGACTCACAACACGTGGTAAGCTTTCTCTCCTGGCTTTGATCTCTTGGATCTCCGGCAAAACTAACATAAAATGCGACAAACAAAATGAAAATAAATCCAAACAGCTTGCCAACATCATTTTTGCTGTTCCATGTATTACGTTACTCCAAGCCTGCACAAAATGTAGTCATTTTATTCATATTTAGTTTCTTTTGTCTTTTATTAGCATATTTGGTATTGGAGTAATCCAAAAGTAATTGAAAGTAATCCAGTTTAAGTAACCCTACTCAACCCTGATAATATAATATAATCACCTACCATTGTTGACAGTGACTTGTCGTGAGGTACAGCCACATCTCTATCATCCTCATTCTTTTAATTGAAAGAGCAAGAAATACAGTGGCTTGCAAAACTATTTGGCCCCCTTGAACTTTGTGACCATTTGCCACATTTCAGACTTCAAACATCAAGATCTAAAACTGTAATTTATTTCAATCATGAAGTGGAACACACTTTATTGGATATTTTAAACTTTTTTAATAAAAATAAAAAACGAAAAAGTAGGTATGCAAAATGATTCCGCCCCTTTACTTTCAGTGCAGCAAACTCTGTCCAGAAGTTCAGTGAGGATCTTTGAATGATTCAATGTTGATCTAAATGACTAACGATGCTAAATGGAATCCACCTGTGTGTAATCAAGACTCTGTAGTATCTGTTCTAATCAGTTTAATTCGTTTTATCTTTGTTTGAAGTCTGAAATGTGGCTAAAGGGCACAAAGTTCAAGGGGGCCAAATAGTTTCGCAAGCCATTGTATCTAAAGAGTAGCATCGACAAAAAAACATTTTGTTTAATAAATACAATCTTGGCACAACACACCACTTGACTAAAAGCATCAACAAATAGGTAAGTAATACAGTACTCCTTTATGAAAAAGAAGCCAATTCAATGAGGAACAAAAAACTACTTTCTGGACTATAAGCCGCACCCAAAATTAGAAAATTGGCCAGAAATTTGAACCTGCGCCTTATATTCCATAGCGCTGTGGGCAAAATGGTTATTTAACTGGAAAGCAATGGTAAGAGCACAGAATACTAATCACCTGGCCTCTAGAGATTTGGATGGTTATACACTAAACATTGGATACAACAGGAATTGAATACCGATTGTGGCAGGGAGACCAGTACCAATCCATTGAGCCACCAGGGATACAGACAACATATGAAGAAGCGTTATTATCACAAAATCTTTAGTCACAGTACCAGATATGTCAGAGAAATGAGAAAACAAAATGATTAAAAAAATCTGTACTTAATGTTATTTTACTTTTTCTCGGCTCGAACTAAGCATTGTTAGTGAAAAGCACTTGAATATGTGTGGCCATGCGTTTTTCTTTCAGGGTGACCAAATTACTTCCCACAATGCCTTTATCTTCATTCAGTTAACAAAATAGTCAAACAGTTTAGCTCTGAAGGGAAATGCGTCACACACGTGATGGGCTTCAAGATTAATCATTTACTCGATTATGCCATCATGTGATCAGAATCATGTATAACATGCTAGGTGCATGCAATAAAATAGGGTGCAAATCATTCTCTGAATAGAAAAAAAAATGTATTTAGAAGAGTATTTTAACATGAATTGTTCTGTGTTACTATGTTTGTGCTCATGTAACAAGTGAAAATGTGAAATAAGGAGGTAAAATTAAGTCCTTATTCGTTTTTTTTTTAACCATCGATGTCAGTTGTTTTTTCGAAGGTTTTTGGACTCAAACCTAGGGATCATTTTCTTCATCTGTCACGTGGTACACCCACTTCGCAGGTTTTGAAAATGTCACCGCTTGAGTCATCAACGCACACCTCGGTTCACGGTTCATGAGCCACTCATCCAAAATACTTGGGGGGATTCAAGGGACTCCAACCAAGGAGCACATTAAATACAGTTCCAAACTGCCAAATTACTTCCCACGATCCCTTTGTCTTTATTCAGTTCAAGTATACAGTTGTGGTTAAACGTTTACATAATATTATGGCTCTTTTGAGTTTCCAGTTATTTCTTATTTTCCCTGATAGACTGATTGGAACAAATAGTTTTTTGTCACAAAAACATCCATGAGGTTTTGTTCTTTGATGACTTTATTATGGGTTAACAGAAAAAGTCATCAAATCTGCCGGGTCAAAAATATACAGGTTACAGTCTGACAAGTCTCGTGGCCTCGCCAACAATGTGGTACTGTGACAAATAGTGTGCTAAAGCTAGAGCCTTTTCATGTGTCATCTGTATCCCTAGAGCTCTAGTGGTTAGTATCTGATACGTGATTGCGATCAGCAATATATTCCTGTTGCATGCTTCAGGGGGACAATGGTGAGTCGGGTGTGCGGCGCTTGTAGTTGGCTTTAATCATCTTCGTTTGCGTCAGCTTTCGTTACATTCGTCTTTGCTTGTTCTCTCAATCTACAACTCACACAGCCTGACGTGCTTACTTTCAGGACCCCACAGTTGCCCCTGGCGCCTGATCATAAAAACATGACTAAATATCCAAAAACTTTGCCAAATTGAAAAGAAAAGTGCTGAATTATTAAAGTGCAACAAAGAAATTTGAACATATACAGTGAAGAAAATAAGTATTTGAACACCCTGCTATTTTGTTATTTTTCCCACTTAGAAATCATGGAGGGGGCTTTCCACTGTGAGATAAACTAAAAAGAAAAATCCAGAAATAACATATTAAATGAATAATTTAGTTACATGCCTGGGGGTGTTCCCTCTTTCAAGCATCCCTACATTCACCTCATGCAATCATTACATGAGTCTCACATACTGATTGATTAATGAACAATTTTTTTTTTGTTTTTTGGTGCTTACTGTAGTTTTAAATCCATGAGTCGTGTTGTCTGTTGCGCCTTGATATGTGAAAAACATATCACAAACTATTTTTGGGTGGTTGTGCCTTACAGTGCGGAAAATGTGGTAACTATAAAAGTCTGCTCACCCCCTGACCCAGTGGACTACGAGAGATTACTGTAGTCACAACCAGGAAAGGAATTTCACAACTTGATCAATAGACTTTCATAATGAATAGAACGATTAACAAGAACAAAGTCAAAGCCAAGGGAAACTGGTTTCATTCTATTTGCTTAATTCTCACACAATCATTACACTTTGTCTTTGTTTCCAAACAATTTAATGACTTCAGGATTTTGAGTTTCTCCTTACCCTCATGTAGGTCTTAGATCAGAGGATGGTGTCATAAGTCTGTGGTTTCCAAAGGTATGTGGTCTGTGCAGCCTTTTGAGACACCTTGTGATTAAGGGCGTCACAGATAAACATGACTTGACTGAGGTTTTTGAGTTTTTCCTTGCCCTTATGTAGGTTTTAGATCAGGGGATGTTGTCGTAATCGTCTGTATTTTGCAATCGTCTGTGGTCTGTGCAGCCCTTTGAGACGACTTGTGATTAAGGGCTTTACAAATAAACTTGACTGAGGTTTTTGAGTCTTTCCTTGCCCTCATGTAGGTTTTAGATCAGGGGATGGTGTCATAATAGTCTGTAGTTTGCAATCGTCTGTGGTCTGTGCAGCTCTTTGAGGCTCCTTGTGATTAAGGGCTATACTAATAAATAAATAAAGATCACCCGACTTGACTTTTATTGTGGTATGATTATTTGTTTCATTTTTGATTAGTGTTATTTTGTATACAGTCAGGAATAACAATGATAAAAAGAGCTTATTTAAGTGATGAGTGATGATTTTTTACTCCTGAAATTGAATTGTCTTGACTTCTTGCATGCATTTTTTGTCAATGGTGGTAGCTTTTGACATCTCCACAAAGAAAACAGTTTTACTTGGAGTCTCCCAGCTTGCATACATTATTAATATGAAGCACATTTTATTCACATAAAAACGCGAATGAAAATTGCGTTTTAATGTTTTTCTCTGCCTGTCGTGCCATTAGCAGTCACCTTATAGTCACTCTGACGTCTCTGCAAAATTATTGTTTATTTCTTTGACATTTCCAATCTGACTTCCTTTTTGCGCTTTCGCAGGTTTTTGTCTCCCGGCGGTGAATAATGAGCGAACTGGTTACATTTTGATCTGACTGACAATCAGCCAATCCAAAAAAAACAAAAGAAACCAAAAAATGGAAAATTGAGAGCAGCATGGCGGTTGGGTGGTTAGAGTGCAGCCCCACGGTTCAGGGCTCAAGTCCTGCTACCGCAGCCTTCCTGCGCAGAGTTTGCATGTTCTCCCTGTGCTTGCGTGGGTTTCCTCTTACATTCCAAAAACAAGAGAATTGTCTAAATTGTCCCTGGTTATAAATAAGCGAGTTGTCTCTGTGTGCCCTGCCCGAAGATGAATGGGATGGGCTCTAGCACCCCCGCAACCCTACTGAGGAAAAGCAGTGCAGATAATAGATGAACAGGGTTGGGTGGGGTTACTTTAACTTGATTACTTTCAATTACTTTTGGATTACTCCAATACCAAATATGCTAATAAAAGACAAACGAAACCAAATATGAATAAAATGACTACATTTTGTGCAGGCTTGGGGAGTAACGGAATACATGGAACGGCAAAAATGATGTTGGCAAGCTGTTTGGATTTATTTTCATTTTGTTTCTGTCGCATTTTATGTTAGTTTTGCCGGAGATCAAAGAGATCAAAGCCAGGAGAGAAAGCTTACCACGTGTTGTGAGTCATCATTTTATTCATATTTCGTTTCTTTTGTCTTTTATTAGCATATTTGTTATTGGAGTAATTTAAAAGTAATCGAAAGTAATCAAGTTAAAGTAACCCTGTGGATGAATAACAAATTTGATGCACAATTCGCTACGCAATAACATGTTTTGTGGTATGGAGGGTACAATAAAGGCACCGGGCAAGTTTCCTGCACGGAATGATCAGCTGTTTTTCTTTTTCTAGTTACCGAGAGTTGAAAAATGCTCAACTTGGGGAAAACGCAACGGTTGTCAATGTCCCCGTTTACTCAGCTGTCAGGAGGAGGAACTGCCTTACACAGATTCCATTTGAGTGACAGAGGTATGTAGCACAAAAACACACCATGCCGTTTGCGATCATTTATATAAAAACTAATTATATGGAACAACTTTGTATGTATTTATACAGTAATCCTTCGCTGTTAATGAGGACCAGAACCCCTGAGAAAAGTGAAAACTCTGCGAAAATACTATAGATCTAGAAATAAAAACACAGCATTGAAGTTGAATATATGTCCTTTATTGTCATTATACAGAAGTACAACTGAATTGGTGGGCTTCTACTATCAGTACAAGAAAGCAATTTAGAGAGTGTCTGGCTAGCTGCACACTATAATCGGGTAACCTCGAATTGAGCCATGTTTCCGCGATGATTAAAATAAAATTGTCAAGAATTTAGCGGGTCCCCGGAGGTTGTAGCTCCAGGTCATCCGTTTCATTGGTAATGGGACTGGCGTTGGTGAGATACAAGCTCAGCAGGGGTAGCTTAAAAAAGTAATGTAGCCTCGGTGCAGTTGGCTGGACTTGCAGTTTTGCTCTTGGTTTCTCTCTTGACACTGCCCAAGTCGCTTCCCGCACCATTTCTTTGCGCTATTATGAATTTCCTCAGACCCTGATTCATTGATGAATTTCTTTTTAACTTAACAAGCCACCAAAAGCTAGCAGTCTCTGTGTTATACATTTTGTTTTGGTTTGAGACATTCACTTGTGGGTTGTCCTCCGGGCACCATCACACACACACACACAACCTTTGCTAACCTTCCCCTGTGATTGCATTTGCTGTCTGCTCAGAACACAATGCATGATTTGTTTATCAATGACAATAAAGACAATGTAATTCAATTTACCATCGGCAGTAAACCAGCAATGACTCCTGTTCAAAGCAGCAAGGGGTGTTGGTATTTAAAATATTATTACCGTATTTTCCGCACTATAAGGCGCATCTAAAAGCCTTTATTTTTTTCAAAATCTGACCATGCGCCGTATAATACAGTGCGCCTTATATATGGATCAATATTAAGTCGCAAAGCCTTGCAACTAAGGCAAGCAGCCGCCGACTCGATTTTCCCCCGAAGGCGAAGTTGTCCGCGGTGTATGCTGGGATTTATATACCGGCGTTTCATTTCCTAGCCAATGTGTCAATCATCATTTGAATCAGTCACTATTGGCTAAAGTTATTCGGAAGTGAAGGGGGCGGATCCTTTTTATCATTTACAGGCTCGCATTGGCTAAAGGGGCGAAACAAAGCCTGCAATTGGCCGAAAAAGATGAATGTGAATCACAAGTTGGGTTGCACTACGGCATAGAGAAAACATGTTTTACTATTCTGTATTTGTAAATAATTTACTCTCCTGAATTTACTACACTCACGGTATTAAGAAGACCATGGTTACGTGATGGCTGCAAGAGAACTTAGGTGAGCTATGCGGATTTATATTTTCCCGGTATCTTGTTTTAGAACGATCTTGATGTTTCTGTGATGAGTCTATTTTTAAACTCAATTCAATTCAAAGTGTTTGTCATATGCACAGTAAAGAACCCCGGACACCTGCACAATAAAATTCTTACTTTGCTGTCCACGCAGTTGACAGCAAAAAAATAAAATGGAAACTAAAATGTTTGTTTGGTGACATCGTACGGACACCGCATCCGCTTCTTTGCAAGCTTTGGGAATATTAAGGGGGTAATAAGATTGACTGAACTATCTGACTGTTTTGTCGATTGTAGCGCCTTATGTATGGAAAATATAGGACCAAAAACTATTTTTTTTGGGGGTGTGCCATATAGTGCGGAAAATACGGTACACTTTTTAACATTACAAGTGAATGATATTTTGGGTCTAGATTAGGCCTAAGATCTTGCCTCTACTAGGTATTCAAAGGATATCTTTCAGATACATGTTACATTTCATATACTGATCCTACTCCAAGCATATTCACTACATGTAAAGTCATTGTACTAAATGTCAAAATAGGCATATATCGGCAAACACGATGGCATTTTCCAGCCATCCCTCAATAGTACGTCAAAACAAAGATGAAGGAGCGATGTGACTGGGGCCAGCTCATTTGGGATTCCCGCCCGGTTGTGGAGGGCATGTGAGACATCATCAGTCTGAGCGGGGCGGCTTGGTTACTGATGAGGCTTCACTGGCGTGTTGCAAGCGTCCTCATGCATTTTTCATGGCCGGCGGCTGCCGAGTCTGACGTGGGACGGCATTAATGCCACACAAGAGCAAAAGCGCTATTCAAAGTGTACGGCGGTCTATCTACCTGTTGGGTCCTTGCTAGTCATGCGTTTGATTCCTTTCCAAGGTTGAACAACGCTTTACGGACCAGGAAATTATACACGGACTGATGAATTTTACATGATTTGGTCTGGCTCTGTCAGCCAACCTAATGCTAAATGCTAGTTCTTTTAGCAAAGCATCCGTGCGTTTAGTGTTCCGGGTTGCGGATGCTTTTCATGTCGCCGAGCACGAGGGTCCGATATCGTCTTTCCAGGAGCTCCATGAAGTCTAGGTAGTCACGGAAGCGGAAACCGTGGATGGGTTCCTCCTACGAAGTAAACGCAACTTAGTCGGACAAAACAACATGACAAATGTCATACAAATACTTTAATAGGAAATATTTGACCACTAGATGGAGGTGTATTTTGTAGTGCTTCCAAAAACGAGTGCTGAAAAAGCACAAAGGAAAAACCACAGCGACATGGGGCCAAACTGCACAATTTTACAATGCTCAACTTTCTCCAACTGCTCAGCACACAAGCATAAGATTTTGGGGTCTTTGGGGTACCCTGTGCGAAAAAACATCTCTCTCATCTTAAGCTAAGTGAAGAACAATTTTCCGAACAACGAAAATTTAAAAACATGCATGTTTATATGTAGATTTGCTTATTATTCAAATCAATTGAATTACAGTAATCTCGTGGTTAATGGGGACCAAAACCACCCGCAGAAAGTGAAATTCCGCTAAGTAGCGACGCCCCTTTTTCTTTTTAATTATTTTATTTTACTATTATTTTTTAGACCTGCGAAGCTCTGAACCCGCGAATGTGGAAGTAGCAATGTAGCAAAAATGCTTAAAAAAAAAAAAAAAAAATATATATATATATATATATATATATATACACATATATTTTTTTTTTTTAGACCCGCGAAAGTGGAACCGCGAAGTAGCGAGGTCCCACTGTAATCTTTTTTTTTCACCACTAGGGGCTAAATACACACTGTCCCTTCAAACTAACAAAATTCATTCATGAACAGGAAAGTAACTTAACAATTTCAACTATTCGTCTCCCAACGGGCTTTTTTCTGATGTTCTTTCAGAAAGGTCTTTCTTTTTGCCATTCATCATTAAAGTGCAGATTTATGCAGAGTATGACTAATAGTTGTCTTCTATGCACAGATTGTCCCCACCTGAGCTGTGTATGCCTGAAGGTTATTCAATGTGCTAATATACCTCTTTGTCGCTTCTCCGATTAGTTTTCGCCTTATTTGGGCTGAAAGTATAGAGGGATGGCCAAGTCATGGTAGGTTTGCAGTGGTTTTATGCTGTCTCGATTTTGATATTATTGTTTGCACAGTAATCGGAGTATTGTAGATTTCAAAATCTTTAACTTTATCCCGGACCTGCCTGGTATGTTCTTTGATCTTCATAATGCTGTCTGTACAGGTGCATTTAAGTCATCAGGAAACTTCTGGTGTCAGTTTGCGGAGCTGAGTTAACAGGAGGCCAATCTTTTTCAACAAATACTTTTCAATGTTTATTTGTTTGTTTCCACTTCACAAGTATTTCTCACATGTTGATTCTGAAAATGAGGCCTGAAATGTGGCTTTATGCCAAAATTCCTGACTTGCTCGGCACTGTACTTCTAGTTTCAATACTTACTCATCTCGTAGTTTAACAGTCTCATATTGTTCTTAGAGGTGTTCTAATTTACTGTCGAAAGAGATGCCATAAGTCTTATCAAACCAATAGCGCGATTAAGTCTGGACAGTGGACTGGTGTGAAACTAAGATTTGGGGAATTTCCACTATTTTTAGTTTTTCTCTATCCGCCCCTTGTGAAACCATTACAGCCTTGTTCTGTAGTCATTAGCCCCAAATAATGTTTAGTTTTTTATTATTGTGATAACCTTCGCCTTCAGTATCTTTTGATTTTTTTTTTAAAGAAACTACCTCGACTTTGAACTTATATGCAGTGTTCCGTCTAAGCTGCGCACGTGCGCAATTGCCCACTGCTCGCACATTCTCAGCGCACAAGGAAATCTAGCCAGCGCACAAAAATGAGGGCTCAAAATGACTAATTAAGAAGCGACTTAAGTCAAAGTTACAGTGCAAGAAGGTGAAAATACACGGGTTCCCCTGACGTTGTGTCCTAAATGCGGTATTTTGAAGTCGAGTCGAAGGAGAACGAAGTTGAGTAAAGTTAGTAGAGTTTGTTGAGAACCGGCTTCTTCGGCTCGGCTCACTAAAAGGAACCGGCTCTTTAGGTTGTTTTTGCTTCTTTAATCCCAACATGACCAAATATTATGTACAATTATGCACAAAATGACTTAAAGGAAGGGGGGAATAGAACAAAAAAGATACCAAAATGAAAAAGTAGTGGAAAGCTGAGAAAAAAAGAAATGTAGGAAAAAAGTAAATAGAGAACAAAAAGAAAAAGCTCGGAAAAAATAAACACAATGAGATTTTTTTTTAAGAAATTTAAAAAAAACATTTCCAATTATATAAAGTGAATCTTGTTGCCAACATTGTACTTCCACTAAAAAATGGGATTAAGTACAGTTCTGTATCTTAAAACAGACTCAATAAGCCCCCAAAAATGTTAATATTATGCGATAAAATATATCAGGAAATAAAAAGAAATGGATATCTTGTGAAAGAATTGTAAGCACAAACGACGTTTGTAGGCCGCACAACCTTTGCAATAGTACATGAGTTTAATTCATTCAAAAGAGAAAAATAATTTTGCATTGCCGGAAACTCTGCAAAACTTAACTTGATGTCCAATTTTGGACATAATTGATAATTATCTTGCCACACTTGGGATTGCTGTTGTTTCAAGCGCTGCTCACCGACTTTGTGTGATCGCTCAGACCCGTAAGGAAAATTTCAGGGAACATTGCTCATATGTCACATTTGTGTGTACAAGCTTTCCAAATAGTACATCTCAAAGTAGTACACGTACAGCCCACAGGCTTGCAGCGGCGTGGCGGGGAGGTTAGCAAGCATTTGAGCGGTTAAATTCCTTGCCGACTTAGAATAACTCCAACACGTCGTCTCCCTTTTAAATTATTAATTCTGATGAAATATAGATATCACTCCTTGTGAGACTGTGTGAAATAAATCCACCCTTCACATTGTTCCCACAGACATAAATGACGAGGCCGGCAGAGGCAAAATAGCAACATCTAAAAACGAATGGTTCAATTTGGGATAAGGGCTGTGTAAAACTTGCTAGCGCACACCGTTCTTCTATCTTGAGCAGCTATATCTGATGCTAGCGCTCATTAGGCGGGAATCCTGTGATAAAGCCTGGCTAACTTCTCTTTTATTCACAGGAAGTGGGCGTTGAATGATGACAACGTGAACTGAAGACGCCGAAGACAACTCAGAGGGTATTTTAATGAGACTCATTTGGAGAAATTAGAATATACAGTAGCCCCTCAACATACAAGAATTTGTTACAGAGTGGAGCTTGTATCTCGAACGAACCTTCCCCATTAGAAAAGGCTAAAAACCAAATGGATCCGTTCTCTGCCTCCTAAAACCATCAAAATTAACCCTATCTTCCTGATCACCAAAAACCCATTTAAATAGTAATAAGAAAAATAAGATTGTTTCCTCCCGCTTATCACAGGGGTTACTTTCAGAGAAAAACCCAAGATTTCTTCACAATTGTTTAGTTGACTTGCTGTAGCATTAATCCGTATCAATTAAATACTCTATTAAACACTGAACCAAAGAACCCTTTTTAGGGGCTCAAGCATTTGTTTAACAAATAAAAGTACTGTAGAAACGTTTTATATTGATTGTTTTTACAGATCATTAATAAACAGGGTGTTTAGCCCAGGGACACCGCGTATCCCCCTGGGTACCCCGCAAACAGTTTCTGAAAAAAGCTAGTCATTGTCATTTTCCAGGAAATTATTTCTAGCTGGCATGATGTTTTAATGGTTAACTGAATCTATTTTAACTGAACTTGTAATAACATATTATTACTATATAATTACTATGTTATGATTTTAGAGGTGTATACCAACCTGATAGCTTCAAAAAAGTTGGTTCCCCTAATGTAGAGCAAATTGCACGATCGGGGTTCCTACAGCTAGTTAAATTCAATACTTTAAGACATTTTTAAATTAATAAAATAAAATAAATCAAATTTAAGACCAAGTCAACAAACGAATCATTTGAGAAATTTAAAACTACTCTTTATTAATAAGAAAAACAATGAAAAAGATGTTTACTGTATTGCGTGGATTCTTGGTCAAAACTGACAGATGACTAATAATTCCAAAGAAGCATTTTTATCATGATGCATGAAAAAAAATGACTTTTACTAAATCGTGTTAGTTCAAACAAATGTCTAAAATGTTTATTAATGTGTTCCCATTTTTAAGACTTTGGAAAAATACTATTTTAGACAATTAATGCTAACTAAAGCGTTATTTTTAGGATAATGAATTCAATGCCTTTTAAGGATCTTTGGGAACCCTGACAATGCAAATCTATGTAGAAGCAAAACCTTGAAAAGTAGACAGCATTATAGTGAGGGAGTAATGTAATAACGAAATAAAATGCAAGTATGTTAACATGGAGAGGAGCACAGGATATTGATCCAGGTCCCGTGGAGTGAGACATTAACCACCTGAACACCACCAAGACCAAGGAGATGGTGGAGGACTTCAGGAGACCTAACCCAGATTGTGTAAACCATCAAAGGAGAATGTTGAGAGTTTGTCTAGACTGCCAACACAAGCTCTGTGCAGGAAAGGACAAAGCAGACTACATTTTCTCAGAAGGCTGGTGTCCTTCAACATCTGCAAAAGGCTCCTGCAGCTATTCTGACAGCAACATTAAGAAGGATGCCGCTCGTCTGAATAAACTGGTAAGAAAGGTGGGCACAGGCCTGACCAGCACTTAACCCAGTGACAGCCTGAGGAAATCATTCCTTCCTCATGCCATGAAGCTCTTTAACTTCACCCGGGGGAGTAAAAGCCCACATTAAATCCTAACATTTTGCTTTGTTTCTATTACAGTGTCTATTTTTTGGAACATTATTAAATGCTTTTTATTTTACATGTTATATTTGGTATCTTAATTATCTATATCTCATTTTATTATTTAACATGAGGATACTGCTGGAAATGTGAATTTCTCTACGGGGATGAATAAAGTATTTATCTAATCCTGGCATCTCACCTTAAGGAAAACTTGCATCTGGCGGGCTTGCGTTTTCTGCAGGAGGAGCGGTTGTAGATGTTTGAGGACAGCCAAGCAAGCGTAAACCTGGTAGTCTGCTCCCATTATTGTGCACAAGCACACATAGTTGCAGATTTCAGGCCAGTCCAGGAAGTTCCAGAAGCACTGAGTCAGCCAGTGGATGCATATCTGTGTAGAACAAAAAATGTTCTTTGAGTGGTGAACTCATGTTTGAGGCATTTTGAGGCCAAGATTAAATTTACATTGAAGCAAAATGATAAACAAGTAAGACCATCACAAACATAATTCCAGATTGTGCTGAGTGGAAACATTTGGAATGGAGGAAGGAAGTAGGGTAGGCTGTCCGGCGGCGCCTTTGAATATTGAAGAGGGATCATGGGATGTGGATTCAACTGGACGCTTGATTGCGGTTTATTCGTATACACTAAACACTGCCTCGTCATCCACTTCCCTCATTTCAAATCCATGCAGGGCTTCACACTAGGGCATTGAAATATTGTGTTTTGCAAAAAAGAATATAATTGTTCAGTAGCTTTGCTTTCTTCCATTGATCAGCTGGGTAACAAGTAGCCACCAGTATCAATAAGGGGAAGCAGATTATGTACCGTAAATTTTGGACTATAAGCCGCTACTTTTTTCCCAAACGTTCAACCCTGCGGCTTGTTCAGTGATGCGGCCAATTCATGTCATTTTTCTAATAGCCGCCAGCGGCGCTCGAGTTCAAGACACACGACGCAGCTTACAAAGAAGGAAACAGCCACTTCACGCAAACTTCACCTTGCGAGCGTGTTTTGAATAAGGGAGCGTAGGACGACGTCTACATGACAAAGTCTCTTTCCCATACCGGGGAAGACGACTTTGATGACGTAGGTTATAAGGAAGAAGATGAGGACGGTTTGCCGTGATTTCTCCAAGCACCGTATATTTAACAGTCCCGTTTGCTGTGTTGCGAGCAGCGTTTTGCTACCCTTCACAGGCACGGTTTGGGATGAAAGTTATTATAATATTATTAAAGCTTTGAAAACTCTCTCGGGGTACCGTCTTTCTTTGTAAATATGTGTAACCATGTATAATATGTATTTGCAACTGTATGTTTTTGTAATGTATTTATTTTAGAGACTTATTCTGATATGTTTTGTATGGGCGAATCAAAAAGAAGGGGTGTAACAGACGCGGGGGATGATGGGAAGTGGGGACTGGTAAAGGTGAGTGTTTGTGGACAAGGCAAACTATAAATATTTTCCCCACCCTAACTTTTGGAAATATATACTTTTTTTCCTTGGATTACTTTTAACGGGTACCCGGATAAAATGTTAACTACCGGTATCATTTTCCGTACATTATGCCGGCCGTGGATTTTGAACTGTGTACTTTATGTTCAGTTAAGATCGCGGGACTCAAAGTAGGGTTTGAGTTAATTTTGTGATTGTATTACATGTTTTAATGTGGGCGCGTGCGGCTTATCAGGTGCGCTCTATTGTCCAGAATTTACGGTATTTGCCATTTTCAGAAAAAACACTATCATATTACTTAAGTCTGCTCACGCCCAAATTAAAATGACTGGACGCAATAGAGTTTTGACGTCTGTAGCTGTCACTGGCACTGGCAGATGTGCCCATTACATCTGGCATAAAAATGGCAAAGCATTTGAAAAAAACATAATGCCAACAATGAAGCATAGTGGCGGAAGTCATGGTCTATGGCTAACTCGCTGCCTCAAGAACACTGTCTGTGGTTGGTGTAATAATGAATTTTAATGTTTACCAGAATTCCTGAAAGAGAATGGACAAACATGGGCGCTCTTGGATTATACAGCAGGACAATGTCCACCTCTCAATGGCTCAATAAACAAAAATTAATGTTCTGGAGTGGCCATGTCAAAGTCTGAATTTAAAACGGGGCAGTTCATGCTAGAAAACCTTTCAATCAATCTTTCAAAGAAGAGTGGCCCAGCATTGTGAAATTCTCATTACCTATTACCGTAAACGTTTGATTTCTGTTTTCGGTGCCAAATCTTTTTGATGTTTTTTATGCCTCAATAAATGGAATCAACATTTGAAAAGGGTGTTTTGTGATAGTAAAAATAATTTTATCTAGAACCTTTTGAGTGATAAATATGCAAAAACACAGTAATCAGGTATATGAGTAGTTGCACCTCTACTCAACACCCAAAACCTGAAGAGGAGTTGGGCCTTTAAATCTTACCTACGCGATTGAAGCTTTCCTAATTCTAACCTTGTATGTCTAACGGTTACAAATCTCTATCTGGTGCGAGCTCCTCAGGTGCGTGGGAAGTGTTTGGGGAAAAAAAAAAGGCGAGGTGAATGCTAAGTGGTTTGCTCTGGAGTCTGGGATGCTAAATTGCCACGTGAGAAGACTGAAGACGTCGAAAAGAAGGGGTAGGGCATCATGCGGATGAACAGGGGCTCTTACCTGTGAAGGGGTGAAGCTGGACATCCTGAAGGCAGCATGCACCAGCGGGAGTTGCTCCTTCAGCAGCATTTCCACGTAGTGGGCCGAGATCCAGTACAGCGGAGGCATTCCCCATTCAGAAACTCTGATCGGGATGTCCGCCTGCCGACACAGGGTTCAGAATTATATCCAAGACCCGACCCGATACAACAGGGGTGTCCAAAAACGTTTGCATGCCAAATCATTAGCCCAGAGAGAAGCACAAGAGAAAAAAAAGCACTGACATGAATATTTAAAAATGTCCACTGGACGTCGTCAAAGCTAAGCGCCACTCACAGAATAATCTATCCCCTGTAGCTGCTGACTGCCATTTATCAACCAGAAAACATTTGAGGCAGGGACGTTCCCAAAAATGTAGTAAAGATGGATAAAAAAAAAAAAAAACATTTTACACTTAAGTTAGTGTGTGCGCTTTTATGTCACTCTGCATGAGTTTTGGCAAGTTAAATAAACTTGTGGAAATGAATTTGGTTGTTGTTTCACTTATATTTTCAAAAATGCCTGTATAATTTTTCAGTCTCTGAAAGATCCCCAACACTACATCTAAGGCACATTTTTTATAACAATAGTTTACGAGTCCTGCCCTTTTGTGAGTCCTTTTACTACCATGTGGCCCCTGAGCAAAAGTAAGCTTGTAGACTGACAAAAATAATGTAAAAATATACTTTATATATATATATATACCACAGCCATATCCCCCTAGTGGGAGGTGGCTAGAGTAATTTCTGACATTTTTTTGGGAGATTGATTTAGAGGAGGGGATTCCCAGCCCCCTCGCTCAACCCAACTGAGGTGTTGGGAGTCATTAGGTGACCAAACCCCCCAATTCCAGCCCCTAATGCTGAACGCCAAGCAGGGAGGCAACGGGTACCAATGTTTAAGTCTTAGGTATGACTCCGCCGAGGCTTGAACCACAACCTCCCAGTCTCGGGGCGGGTACCATATCCCCCAAGGCCACCGAGCTGGTCTGAAAAATATACTTAAAACTACCTTTTAATCACCAATCCAAAAATTAATCTTTGATGGAAAAAAAGAGGGCAATTTTAGTAAATTAAATTCGAAAACAAAAAACTACTTTTTCATAAAGGGACAGTGTGCATTATTTAGCACCTTCTAAATCAGGGGTCGGGAACCTATGGCTCTTTCTATGGGTATCTGGCTCAGAGACAAATTTGATTGCATGCAAAATTTCTCCATCTTGTTCAAAACTTGAATTGTTTAACATTTTCAGGTACACGCAGAGCCAAACCAAAGCTAAATGGAATGGAATTACTTCGCAGTATATATAGGGCATGTTTTCACTACAATTTACAGTCAAGGTGTCACACAAAAAACAGGGGGGGAAAAAACTCGTTTTGGCTGTACAACGCTAAAGAATCCTTTATATAAAAGTTCACTATATAATCTGTGTTCAGTGTTCAGATACCTTATGATGAATCCACAGAACTGTAAATACGCCAAAACACCGGAAGAGAACTTAGTCATTTGATTGGGTAAGTGGGAGGGATGGGTGGAGCTATGCAAAAAGTGCAAGCACTCCCTCCCATCTCTCGCCCTACGCCGTCTGCGCCAAAAGTGAGCTCATCAGGCTCCCTATTTGCAGAATGTTGTGACGTTTTTACACAATAACTGCTGGCATCTGGTTTTGAAACCAATATGTATGAAAAAAAGGGTCAAAAGGAGTTTAACCGATCTTGAGTAATTGCAAGAAAGAGACAAGTTTAAAGTGGTATGTTTGCTGATTTTGGGACACGGGCTCTGGCATTATTCTCTTTTCATAATTTTTATCAAATCATCAAAAATAAATGTGCTGAAGACTAAGCTTTTGTCTGGGGCGCGGGTTTAGCAATTTAGTAAATTTGTCTCATAATATATGGTGTGGCTCTTTCCCAAAATAAAATTAATATTTTTTGCTTTTATGGCTCTTTGAGTCAAAAAGGTTCCCGACCCCTGTTCTAAATAGATGCGTACATTTCTGGTAAATCAGAAAATCGAAGCGGCTCCACTTATTCACAATTGAGATATTGTGTATAATTTAGAGACTCCTAGTGGTAAAAAATAATAAAGTATTGATTTAAATAATGAGAAAGATACTTAATTCATCCCCGTAGGGAAATTCACACTAAGCAAGAATACATGAACTATCATAAATGTAGATATATTTTTTTTAATATCTGTAGGTCTCGAAATGTGCGTTTATTTTACATAGAGAAGATTTTAACCTCACCTGGAAGATTGAGAATTTTATTTTGCTAGTGACTGTTTTTAATATTGGACACATGCAAAGGAGATTACATAATAACCCAGTTCGTTATTCTGTCTATTTGTCTGCCATCGTGCTGCTACATGTATCTGAAGAAACAAAGTTTGAGAAACGCTTGGAAAGAAAAATGGTGTGGTTTGGTCACTTTGAGTCTCCGTAGTTTGTATTCTTCCTTGAGTTTTTGCGCGACACAATACAGCGACATCTAGCGACTAAAAAATACACAGTGTCCCTTTTAAAAGTGTGTTTAAAGTAATTCTTCCCGTATTTTTACCAATGTCGATTGTTTCCTCAACTCACCGATGCATGTATGCTAGCCGGCCAGATGAGGGCAGAAGTGAGCAGGCAGGAAAGATTGCGCAACACCTGCAGAGATCGCTGCCAGTCTCCGTGCATCATCAGGAACACGGTGGACGTCAGCCAATCGTGGCCGGGATAGTATTCCTGACCAATGACTGAGCTGCTGAATCAAGGAAAGAACAGTATTTTTGTTGCTACCAGTTATTGTTGCGTTTTCATCCATGTGAGAACGCTACACGTTAGCCAAATTTTTGCTCTATAGGCTGGCGCCCCCTTGGCTCCCCAGTGAATTCCTAGAGTATTTATTCGTAATCCTTTTTGATGTGCCGTGTATTTTAATATGTGATCATTTTTGAGGTGCTGGTATAAATGACTTGTGTTTCCTCCGGACCTAGCAACAACACAAAAGCAAATTCTGTTCCACGTCCGCTTCGTCAAAACCAAAATTGGTCCAAACAAGTGATATACCGTCCTCCTTCGGCACACGCTTCGTTTCCTTCTCGTTTGTTGACTCTGGGACTATGTTTACTGAGTCCGCTACGACACTCAATGAGCTCACACGGTGGGGGGTGTGGCGCTTGCAAACTATTGACTTTTACAAAAACTTGCCTCTGATTGGTTGACGCATTTAAAACTAGAACAGTAACAATTGTGGTTGGCCAAAACTCCATCACTCACTACAAAACCTTGAAAAACCGCAGTGCTTTGCAGTTTCACAACCGTAATACATCACATCGCGATGTCGATTCGATTTCGGTCAATCGTGCAGCCCTAATGTGTTGAGTACAAATAGTCAAACAAACGTTCAAACTCCTGACTTCGACTTTGGACTGCCGCCCCCCTACCGCCCCCTTCTTCCTCATCGACCCCCCAGATCTTTCCACCGCCCCCAGGGGGGCGGTACTGCCCACTTTGGCAACCACTGGTGTATAGCTTAAGCCTTTATCTTCAAAAAGATTCGTAATCTCCAGTTTCGAGAAATGTATTTGAAAGCCTAACTGCATTTGAAACCCTTTGTTGGGAAATCATAGATTAAAAATCAGCATGTTTTTAACCTTAATTCAAATATCTGTCCCTAATTTGAACAAACAAAACTTGATACCCAAATTCAGTCTTGCAACCTTAAATCAAAATATTTGACGTCAAACTTTTACCCTAACTTTATATCAAAACTATATTTTGAATCCATTTAGTGAATCGCTTATAAAACAATGCTAAAAACCCAAATTTGGAACCTTAACCCGATAGATTCTCACTTATACGGAGAGAGGATTATTTAGCGCCTCCTAACGGTAAAATAAGTCATTTGAAATATTTAGACTGACCCAAATTTGAATTTGAAACACTTTTGAAGTCAATTGTTTACTCGCATATTAAACTGCTAAAAACCTCAATTTAGAATACTAAAAATCACGAGTTTCTCATTTAAAAGGACTGTGTGTATTATTTTGAAACTTTTTAGTGGTAAAAAAACTGAATTCTAATTCATAAAGCTCATTACTTTAAATTAAAACTGTAGTTTGAATCAGTTCAGTGAATCACTCAATGGTAATAACTTAATTAAACAAAACACAAAAGGATTCATACTTAAAGGGACTGTGTGTATTTAGGAACTGTGAATATTAAAAAACTTGATTCATTAAAAAACAATATTGATTTAAATAGTAAGCAAAAACCCATGAACTATTATATAAATGTGACTTTATTCCTTTTTTCTTCTTTAAAAAAAAGAAAAATTGAAGTATCAAGAAATATATCTAAGATGATAAGCATATTAGAATAAATAGAAAATCTTGGGAAAAAACTGCATTGTGTTTAACCCTTCTATTTTACATTTCTTAAAGAGAAGTTTTTATGATCTACTCTTCACGGCAAGAAGAAAATTGTTCTTCCGTGGCAGAAACTATTAGTCTTAGGTCACATGAACTAGGATATTGTGATTTAACTTCTTAAAACATATATATTATATCCGAGATAAGAAAATATATGTATTTTCTTCGCTTTCTTGTGAATGTATAGACTACTCTAAGTTGAGAAGTACTCTCACATAATTGCCGGCCATCTTGCTGCTACGGTGGTTGGGGGGGTGACAGAGTCGGCCAAAATCACCCCTCCACCCAAGTCCTCATTGCTAAAATGTAAAAGGCTTTAATACCTGTGGACTGGGGTCGGGCTGGATTTTTTAAAGCCTAATGTTACCTCCACCATGGGTCCCTTTAGTCTGATTTTTTTCCATTGCACCACACATTACAGCGGCATCTAGTGGTCAAATAATACACACTGAGACACCGATGAGGAAGCTGGATAGCATGAGAGAGCTATTTTTAAGTTCATTTTTTGACTGCCAAATAATAAGGGGGACAAAAGTGGTGATTTGTTTAGCGAGGACGGCAGCAGTTGAATGGCAAATAACAAACAGCTAAACGGCACTTTGACTGTGATTGAGCGCCTCATCAATCTGCAATGCGCCCCAACTTGCCACAGAATTGCAAATGATGCAGCAGAAGAAAAAAAAACGTTTTATCTCCGACGATACCGCAATAAGGGTATCGGGAAAGCGGGAAAAAAAAGATCAGCCTTTTTACTTTGGATTCTTTGGGAATCTTCACGTCGCTCGGAAGAAAATAGACGTTAAAAGCCGATGGAACTTTTGAATTGTTGAGCTTGAAGAGTTTTTCAGTGTATTCAAAACCAGATGCTAATAGTTTTGGTCGCAACTAGCACATAACAAAGGATACGTAGTTGTGAGGTAATTAGAACCCGCCGCCGAGATAGGAAATTCTTGACGTGCTTCATGAGGAGCATCAGGTCCTTTGCGGCATCTTCTTCCCGGAGCAGTTTCAGGGACACACCGTATCTGGAGGGAATAAATGAATACCGAATACCATACTGTATATGAAGCATATTCATTTTATAGGTGGAGGATTATTTTTTCTGCCAATTGCATGTTTACAAATTGAACTTTCTGTCAAGTGGAGTTTTAAAAACACTATTGTCAGATTGTAGACTTGTCTATATCACAATGGTGTCCAGAATATTCTGCAAGGAATAAACCTCTCGAGAAAAAGTTCATTTTACCAACATTCTCATCATCCAAAATTAAACAAACACCCGAACTACAAGAGAGGAAATCTACCGTATTTCAACAATACCAATAAATAGTAAATAAATGATATGGGATAATTAAAAATAGAAATTTGCAAACCTAACAAATTGAGTGTGAAGACGGTACTACAACAAGAACTGTATTAACTTTAGACATATTTTTACACTGTTGTGCTAAACACAAGCGCGAGTTGTCAAAATGGCTGATAGTTTGATATTGATGAAGGATGGGGAAAAAAACAGCCGTCAAAATGGCTGAGAGCAAGATTTTAATCAAACTATGAAAAAGAAAAAGTATCAAAGACTTCCGTCATATGTCACTTACTAGTATATTACTGTCAGAATGTGGAATGTATCTTTGTCACAATGGTGTCCAGAATATTCTGGCAATTAAAAACCTCTTAGAGAGGTTCATCTCTAGTGTCTGCCTCTATCAACATTCTCATCATTCATTAAAAAGTCACACTTATTAGTCAAATGGGTTATTCCATGTGTTATTCTGCCCAGATGAATCTCTTTTGTTGGTCAGTCTCAGCTATGGCTTTTCCCTTGTCACTCTGCCTTGAAAGCCTGCATTTTGAAGTCGCCTCTTCCCTTTAGATGTTAACACTGGTAATTGACGGGTACTATTTAACCAAGCTTAACGGTTAAAGACCTGTAAGGCGTCTAATTCTCAAACTACAGACTATAATGTACCTGTCATCTGGCCACTTTTACTCTGGTTAGAGACAGTTTGTGCTGTTGTCTAAAGGGAGTAGTACACACCGATGGAGGAAACTTGGCAATTTCTCACAAGGAATATCTGTCATTTCTTAAAGAATAGACTGTTGAGTTTCACATCCTTGAGCCTTCTAACACAGTTAATAAACTGGAGTTGGGCCTCTATACACCTATGTAGATATTGCATTAGGAACAGACATTTGCAGCTAAAATAGTCATTTACCACGTTAACAATGAATAGGGTGTATTTCTGATTAGTGTCATGTTATCTTTTGTGCTTTTAATTAAAAAATAAGTACACTTCTAAGCTATCACAAACTTTTAAAGGGTAGTGTATGTATAAATTATGGCCCAGCAAAAAAATATAACAGTAAATCCATGAATTAGCGAGGATTACACTCTTCTCTCTATTGTCCCTTTATTCTGGGGGTGGTCTTATTACTGAAACATCATTAACAGCAAATGAAGCTGACAATTAGGCTTTTTTTCCCGCCTTCGCTGCCGCTATCTTCAAAACACAGAGCTGGAAAAGCACGACCGGAAAACGAGGGGCCGCAGATTCAACGCGGCTGCTGCGTTTGTGATGGCGGCTCCCGCTGAGCGCTTAACGTAGCGTTTTAGCATTTGGGCTGCTTTTGCTCAATTGCTCCCTTCAGGGCATGTAGAGAATGTACTGGATGGTAGCGAGTGTTTGGGCATCTGAGGCCACAATTTTCTTGTCTTATGCCGATTTGTGAAATGTAAATGCAAAATATTGAAGAAAGATTGCTAGATGCTATGTGGCAGGGCAGAGCTGGATGATTGCCCGAGTTTAAACTCTAAATGGTCGTTCTAAGATGGCGGCGCGCGCGAGTGCAGCGTCTTCACGGGCTCCAGTTTGTCTTTTGTTTTTCAGTGTTCTTTTATCTCTCATATTTTCCCTTCGACTCCTTATGCAACTACAATAACATCCACAACATCCCGAGGGATATACACAGACCACCGGATCTCCCTGGGTGATCTGCCTGCCGACAACGACGGAGCAAAAGTAAAAAGCTGCCGGTCGGGCCTAGGCTAAGAAGGCGACCACACAGACCAGCGCTCCCAAGCAACGCGACGCCAGATCCATCGTCCACAGAATGAGTGAATTTGAGCTGCGGATCGCCACCAACAGCTTTGAGTATTTTTGTCATCACGGAGTCTTGGCTTCCCCGACACCGCAGTCCAACTAGCAGGACGCACGCTTCACCGGCACGACCGAGACGAAGACTCAGGTAAAAACAGGGGTGGGGGACTATGCGCTACAATAACAGCCGAATCATTGACACACACTGCTCACTCGATATAAAGTTTCTAGCAGTATCGTGTAGACCCTTCCATCTACAGAGAGAGCTAACTGTGGTCATTGTGCTTGCTGTTTACATTCCACCGGATGCTAACGTTAGCATAGCGCTAAATCTTCTGCCCGCTGCTATCAATAAACAGCAGCTTGCACACCCCGACGGAGCCTTTATCGTCGCCGGCGACTTTAATTGGGCATGTTTAAGGACTGTACTTCCCAAATCCATTCAATACGTGTATCGAGCAATTAGGGAAAAAACACTGGACCGTGTGTACAGTAAGATCAAACATCTAGTTGGATCCGCCCATCTCTGTCTGTCCCTCACCCCCTCATACACCCCCCCCCCCCCCCCCGAGCGGTATAAGATCGTGCATTAGCATATCATTTTCCAAAAGAGACGCACAGAGAACACAAGAAAAATGGAGAAGTGGTTAGGAATCAAGCCAAAACCTCAGCCCCAGAAGAAAGATTCGAAAGAAGCTAACAAAATTTATGACGCTACAAAACGTAAACGCAGGCAACTTTTCAGAGTCTGGTGTCCGCTAACTTTTTGTCTTGAGTTTCAGACACTGGTTATAATCACACGAGTAATAAGTGAATCATTTAAAGTTTGTTCGGATTTGTTTTTATTCCGCTTGCTACCAACGAAGAAGGTGGTTCTGTTTTTACCCTTTGACAGCTGCAAAGCAGATCTGTTTGCATACTCAGATTGTTTATTGTTTTGAATGTTATTGCACACTGTTGTCATTTAACTGTTATGCACTGTTTACATCATTGTAAATTTTTTCTAATCATGTTGCTGTTCTTTTATTCACGGACCCTCTAGAGCAAATCTGCTTTTTGTAGCATAGGAGATTTAATTTTAAAAAATGATGAGGGGAGGAATTTTCTTATGTTGACGGTCCTGTCCTGTTCTCCTTGCAAACTCAAAATTATATAGGTCTTCTCTCCACTTTCTGGGTGCCTTTTACACTATAAACCTATTAATATGCTAAATATTTTTTCATGTGCCAAATATGATGCAAGGAGAACAGGAGAGAGCTCAAACTTCAGATAAGAAATATCACCTGCCCCCTTCCCTGAGCCCTTTCTTTTTATTCAATATCTTAGGTTACAAAAGCAGATCTGTCCTAAAGGGTGTGGAAATTAAAGAACAGCAACATTATAATCCAATAATGACAATTATGTAAACAGTGCATACTAGTCAAAACAACGTACAGTGTGGTATACTAGATAAAATAACCAACTGGCATCCTATGGAATCTCCTTTGCAAGTGTCCAATATTAAAACCAGAATAAACTTATTAGATGATTTTAATATTTTAATTTTTATGCCCGAACCGCGCCAAAGATCTAACCTCTAGCTTGGCAACACATTTCCAAAGATAATAGTTATTGCTCACAAATAAAATGTATACTGTACATTATAAGTACTTTGATTTGTTAAATGAATGCTAGAAAGGGTTCTGTACTTTGATTTTAATGCATTGTAGAGTATTTAATTGTATAACAAAAAAATAAAGGTTTCTACTTCACTGATTTAGCCTATCACGGGTTCATTTTTGTACCTAAACTCTGTGATAAATGAGGCATCACTGCACATGTAAATTAATAAAAGAGTCATGTAAATACAGACGCTTCCCCACTTATGAACATTCGAGTTACGAACAACGGTACGCAGGAACATTTTTTTCGGGATGTCGAAAAATATCCGGACATCGTTGTAAGTTAGATTTTGTATTGTGTGCCCCTCTATATCGTGTGGCGCTGTGAGAGGTCACCCAGTATCCACCCTGAAGAAGAAATATGGCTTCTACTTCCTGGTTTGTGTGTATACACACTGCACTGTATCCCTAGCACGCTAAGAACTTTGACGTTTTTATTGTTTAATATCTCGTGCATCCATTCGATATGGTTGTTGTAAAGCTTAAAGAAGAGGCGAGACGTTTCTTTTTAAATGAAAGTGGAATAAGAAAGCTTGATGCGGTTGAGAAAATGGTTGGATCGCTTTTTTTTGTCCACTTTTTACCACAGAGGGGAAAGTCGCCTAAATCTTCCAAAAGTAAGTTAAACTTAACTTTAATTATCTTGATTGTCATGTTTATTTGTGATCACAAGGTGTCTCAAAAGGCTGCACAGAATGTGTAGCTTTGTTTTTCAGTACTCCGCTTTATCATTCAGCCTACTTTGTAATGATACAGAGCATATTATTTTGTTAAACATTTATTTTTTTTATTACAAAACAATACTGGTCACTCATACAAGCCTTAAACATACTTATATAAACCTTAAACACACAAAATATAGCACTGAAGCAACTTACGAACAATTAAACTTACAAACGATCTCGTTCTTAAGTAGGACAGCGTCTGTATTAAAGAAATGTATAAGATATATAAGCCACCATACCTCAAGCAGACGTCCACTCCGAGCATTTCCACTGGTGACAACGTTGGGCCCTCTCCACTTATCTCCTCTGCAAAACAATCATGAAAAACGTAAGAAAAAAATTGTGGCGAAGCAATTACTGCTCGCCTCTTGAAAAGCCAAATGATATGTCACAACATGTCCGTTTGGAAGCATCCAATCAGCCTTAACTTGGACACTCGAGCTGGCATCAGACATAAAACCGCGTTGAGTACACTTTGAGCTTCTCGGGCGCTAAGAGATGTAATCGTGCTCAGGCCGGACGATAAATGTCTTTGTCATTCCTGCAGGTGTAGGAATCTGATTTGATCTTTTTTCATTTATAGTGTTATGATGAATGCGCTTCCCGATGGAGGAAAAACACCAATTCTAAAATGAAATGATCTGCATTTATATAGCGCTTTTCAAATCAATGACTTCCCAAAGCGCTTTACAATGTGCTCCACATTTCCCAATAGAGGCCTTTTGCAGGCATGTAAGACGCTAACCTGCTTATTAGGGGTTCAGTGTCTTACCCAAGGACACTTCGACATGTAACACGGACGAGCCGGGATTCGAACTGGGATCCCTTGATTCCAAGACGAGCGCTCTACCTCCTGAGCTACTGCCGCCCCCAAAACCGTTCAATCAGTATGACGGACGACACACAGAATATCACATTCCGTAAATTCAGGACTATAGAGCGCACCTAATTATAAGCCGCACCCACCACTTTCTGGGTGATTTGCCACTTTTGTTCTTACACAAGCCGCACCCATGTATAAGCCGTGTGCGCCCGCACCAAAACTTATGACTCAATCACAAGTTTAACCCAGACCAGACTAAGTTTCGCGAATGTATCTACATGGAAAATACACAATTTCGGTTGGAAAATGATACCCGTGATTAACGCATGATGCAGACTTGTAAAGTCCGGGTCCCGTTGAAAGTAATCCAAGGAAACAAAATGTATATTTCCAAAGTTAAGGGTGGGAAAAATATATATCCGCTATTGTCCGCTGCGACAACAGACAGATCTACCGGTAACTCAGCTTTACCCCAATGAAAGGTACCAACATGCTAGTAGGATCACGCTCGCAATGTATCAAACGTGCCTGTTAAAAAAAAGCATCCTGTAATTGTGAAATTCATGGAAGATCGTTTTCAACTTCCTCCTCATAACTATCGCCATCAAGGACGTCTTCCTCATTATCGGAACGTACCTTTCCTTTACAGACAATGTATGCTTAAACTTAGAGGTTGCAGTCTTTCTTGCCGCATGTATTACACCGGTCTAAATCTTACTTTTTGTACTCGAGCGCTGATGGCGGCCGTTAGAAAAATTCCATAAATTGGCCGCTTCACTGAATAAGCCGCAGGGCTGAACATTTGGGGAAAAAGTAGCGGCTTATAGTCCGGAATTTACGGTACTCGGAAAAATGTTGGAGTTCTCTAACTCCTGATACTACATACCAGCACAAAACAATTGAAGATTACTGACTAAGCCATAAGAAAACATTGTTTTATTTAGCTGATCATATTAGAATATATTTGTTAGCTTTCCAGTTGGTTTAATTAGATTCACGAGACCACATGTGTCAAATTCATGGCCTGCAGGCCAAAAGTGGTCCCCCATGTCATTCTATGTGGCCAGAGAGAGACATTGCTGAGAGAAAGAAAAAAATAAGCCTGATCATGTCATACAATAGCTTGTAGTTTTAAATATGACCACTGGATGGCACCCAAAGCCAGGCAACGCTCGCGAAGCACCCACTGTAGCTGTATATGCTTACTACCATTACTCAACCAGAGAGCATTGAGGAAACCCATCCCGATGTTAGTTTAATTCAAATAAATGTAACGGACGCTCGGTTCAAGGAAATACAAAAAACACATGCTTCCATTCTGTGATATTATTCGCAAGTATAATATCAGTTTTCATTGCTACGCAGATGACACTCAACTATATCTTCCGGTGGAGGAATATGCCACACTGAATTGTGGAGATTTGAGGCCTGCCTCACTGAGATAAAAAAATGGATCTTCTTGCGCCTGAAGTCCGAAAAGACCGAAATGTTAGTTATTGGTCCTTCTAAATGCTGTGACTTGTTCTCAAAAACTGCTGTGAACATTGACAAATGTAATATCACCCAGGGTGACTCAGTCAAAAATTTAAGTGTCACATTTGACGTTAATCTGTCCTTTCAAACACACGTTAAGAATATTACTAGAACAGCCTTTTTCCATCTTCGCAACATTGCTAAAATTCGCCCTACGGTGTCTCAGTCGGCGTCTCGATTACTGTAATGCACTATTCTCCGGTCTCCCGAAGTCCAAAATCAAGAGCCTTCAGCTGGTACAAAATGTTGCAGCGAGGCTCTTAACTAGGACAAGAAACTTTGATCACATGACCCCGATTTTAGCATTGGCTGCATTGGCTCCCTGTTAGCTTAAGATGTGATTTTAAGGTTCTGTTGGTATTATGCAACATGGACTTGCAGATTTAATTTCCTCTATGTTATGGTCCGGGGCCTTCGCTCTGAAAATGCTGGTTTACTAGTGATCCCAAGAGCCAAGAGATCCGCAGGTTCGAAAGCGTTCTCCATTCGGGCCCCGGTGCTGTGTAATGCTCTGAAAATGCTGGTTTACTAGTGATCCCAAGAGCCAAGAGATCCGCAGGTTCGAAAGCGTTCTCCATTCGGGCCCCGGTGCTGTGTAATGCTCTGAAAATGCTGGTTTACTAGTGATCCCAAGAGCCAAGAGATCCGCAGGTTCGAAAGCGTTCTCCATTCGGGCCCCGGTGCTGTGTAATGCTCTGAAAATGCTGGTTTACTAGTGATCCCAAGAGCCAAGAGATCCGCAGGTTCGAAAGCGTTCTCCATTCGGGCCCCGGTGCTGAGTAATGCTCTTCCCCCTGAGATCCGTTCTGCAACTTTGATGGAAATGTTTATATCTAAGCTTAAAACACGCTTCTATTCTATAGCATATGAACAACCTATATTTGATGTTGACAATATCTGTATATTATTTGTTAATACAACATCCATTGCAGTCTGGTCATCCTGGAAGGGGGATGACCTCATGTGCGGGCCCTTCTCAGGGTTTCTCCATTTTCCTCATGTTGAGGTTTTTGAGTTGTTCCTTGCCTTCATTGTAGGTTTTAGATCAGGGGATGGTGTAGCAATCTATCAGCAAAGATCCCAAATTCGATTCAAAATTTTCATGGAAAAAATGAAAATGAAAATCAGAAAGAGACTACCGTAAATTCCGGACTATAGAGCGCACCTGATTATAAGCCACACCCACCACATTTCGAGAGGAACACCGATTTTGTACATACACAAGCCGCACCTGTATATAAGGCGCATGTGCCCACATTTAAACATGTAACACAAACACAAAAGTGACCCAAACCCGACTTCAAGTCGCGCGATTGAAACTAAATGTTTTTTTTGTTTGAACAAATTTATTGACACTAATAACAAACAAAAATATTAGCAATCAAGCATATTCACAATTTCATTATATAACATCTTTGTTAGTGTCAATAGATCCGTCCAGAATATAAAGTCGATTGTCTTTTTTTGTCTGAACAGTCCTTCATCAAAGTCCACAGTCCAAAAATCACGGCTGGCAAAATTAATGAAAAATGATACCGGTACTTAAGGTTTGATGCAGACCTGCAGAGTCCGGGTCCCGTTGAAAGTAATCCAAGGAACAAAGTGTATATTTCCAAAGGTAAGGGTGGGAAAAATATATCAGATGAACACATTTACTCACGCAACTCCTTTTTCTTTAACCAACTTTTTACCCCCTCTTCTTTCCTTGTTTGTCCCTCTCCTTTAGCGGTCCCCACTTAAACTCGGCACCCCGCGTTTGTTCCGCCCCTCATTTTTCGTTTACCCGTGCAAATCAGAATGGTGTCTAAAATAAATACATTACAAAAATATACAGTTGCAAATACATATTATACATGGGTTACACATATTTACAAAGAAAGACGGTACACCGAGAGAGTTTTCAAAGCTTTAATAATAATAATATAGCTTTGACAGGGGAGTTAATGGAAGCAACACTCAAGCGCCGCTAGCGGCCGTTAAAAAAATGACATAAATTGGCCGCATCACTGAATAAGCCGCAGGGTTGAAAGTTAAGGAAAAAAGTAGCGGCTTATAGTCCGGAATTTATGGTAGTCATTTGAATGTGTGAATAGTCTGCAAAAGTTTCCCTGAGTTAAATAAACTGTAGTGGAAATGAATTCAAAATTTTTATACCCCTTTTTTTAAACAAATGTACAGTTGATAAACATTACAAGAGATTTAATGTTGAGGGGAAAAAAAACCCTCAATAATCGTTTTGCAATCAATTCCTACATCCTTGAGTCCTAAGCTCTAGCTCAGGCACACTTTTTATGTCATTAATATAGCAGTCCGGCCCCTGTGAGGATGTTTTTGACACCCCTGCACTAGACTTGACCCGTCATTTTAAACATTTTAAAAACTGGGTCAGTCTGGCCCTCAGCCATTGTAACCATTTTTTTTATTTGGCCCTTTGTTTGACTTTGACACCTCTGCTATAGAGGTTAACAGTTTTTATTTCACGCGTAGCCATTTTTATTAAGAGGTTTGCCGCTGATCGAGTAACTGTATGCCAAACTAGGTTTGGAACGGACTTCCCGACTCACATAAAAGCCCGTTTTGGAAATGAAAGGATTCCGCCCCAGAGTGCACGGCCGTGGAGGAAGGCTGACGTGACAGAGGTTAATGCTCGCCAAATGAGTCTGCTCTCGGCTCACGATGAGAGAGCTCGAGTGGGGCTGAGGCGCCAGGCGGGCAGCCAACGCACACATATGCTGCGCTCGCACACTCACGAGCGTTTCACTTTTTGATCTACAACGCTGTTATTGTGACAATGGATTACCGTAAATTCCGGACTATAAGCCGCTACTTTTTTCCCTAACTTTCAACCCTGCGGCTTATTCAGTGATGCGGCCAATTTATGTCATTTTTCTAACGGCCGCTAGCGGCGCTCGAGTGTTGCTACCATTAACTGCCTTGTCAAAGCTATATTATTATTATTGTTAAAGCTTTGAAAACTCTCTCGGTGTACCGTCTTTCTTTGTAAATATGTGTAACCCATGTATAATATGTATTGGCAACTGTATATTTTTGTAATGTATTTCTTTTAGAGACTTTTTCTAATATGTTTTGCACGGATGAACGAAAAATGAGGGGCGGAACAAACGCGGGGTGCCGAGTTTAAGTGGGGACCGCTAAAGGAGAGGGACAGACAAGGAAAGAAGAGGGGGTAAAAAGTTGGTTGAAGAAAACGGATTTTTTCGCCCTTACCTTTTGGAAATATACACTTTTTTCCTTGGATTACTTTCAACGGGACCTGGACTCTGCAGGTCTGCATCAAACCTTAAGTACCGGTATCACTTTCCGTTCATTTTGCCGGCTGTGATTTTTGGACTGTGGACTTTAATGAAGGACATTTAGTTTCAATCGAGGGACTTGGAGTCGGGTTTGGGTTAATTTTGTGTATGTGTTACATGTTTAAATGTGGGCGCATGCGGCTTATATACAGGTGCGGCTTGTGTATGTACAAAATCGGTTTTCCTCTTAAAATGTGGTGGGTGCGGGCTTATAATCAGGTGCGCTCTATAGTCCGGAATTTACGGTAGATTATGGGTGGGCAAACTATGGCCCGGGTGACGTTTTAATGTTGCCCACCAAACGGAATGTCAATGGTGCATTTTATATCCTTAACATTTTGAGTTTTTTTTAATCCAAATGATCAAATTTAATGGCTTCTAAAAGGGATGTATCATATTTTTTCGGATTTGTCCATTTATGAATTAATATAATATCGAATTTGTCAGAAAAAAAAAAAGAACAGGGACTCAGGTCTGGTCAACTGCCTGGACAATTCAACCATCATCAGAGTATGGGATGGAAATCAGCACAGCAAAAAACAAAAGTAAACACCAACAACCCCCAAGATATCATCAAAAAACATCAACAACAACCAAGAACCTGTCACCAACTTTAAATATCTCAGAGCTGTCATATCAGAAGAGGAGTCAGAACCAGAAATCATGGCCAGGATAGCTTAACCCACAGCTGCACTTGCCAGACTTAAACCCATCCGGCGGTACAAGATCTGAAATATGGAATCAAAGATCAGACTCATCTTCCTCTATGCTTGCGAGACTCTCACAGCAAAACTGGAAAGGAAAATCCAGGCCATGGAGAGGCAATGCAACAGTAAAATTTTAGGCATACACTACATAGCCCATGTGAAAAACAAAAAATTACGAAGAACTGTTGTCAACTGTTCACGGACAAAAACTGCAGTGGTATGGTCACATTAAAAGAACATGGGTACTGGCCAATATTATTAGGACAGAAAAGAACTGGGCCAACAACCTCAAGACATGGACTGGTGCCAACTTTGCCACGACCCAAACTCAGGTCAGGAACTGTCTGCAGTGAAGAAAGCTGTCCAGACTGCGTCTACCTAGGCCAGGGGTGTCCAAACTTTTTAGAAAGCGGTCCAGATTTGGGAAACTGAAAATGTGTGAGGGCCGACTATTCAGCCTGCCGTTCTTTGAACAGCATTTAATAAATTCACCTCTTAGCTCGCCTGTGTAGCAATTTGGTGGTTGAAGGTTAGAAGCCGAATCGACCACGAAACAACATGCCATATACATATTAAATGTCTGAGAAAATCACAATGAGCCATGATCAATGTTCCCTCTAATTTTCCACGGGTCTGAGCAACACAAAGTCGGTGAGCAACGGCAATCCCAAGTGTGGCAACTAAATCATTATCAAACATGTCCAAAACTTGAACATCAAGTTACATTTTGCGGAGTTTCCGGCAATGCAAAAAAAATAAATCACTTTTGAATGAATTGACTAATGTAATATTGCAAAGGTTGCAGGGCCTACAAACGTTGTTTTTACAACAATTCTTTCACAAGATTTTCTTTTTTTTTTTCCTGGTATCTTTTGACGCATAATACTAACATTTTGGGGGGCTTATTGAGTCGGTTGCAAGATACAGAACTGTATTTAATCACATTTTTTTAGTGGAAGTACAATGTTGGCAACAAGATTGACTTGGTATAATTGGAAATTATTTGAATGCAGCACAAACCTTTTCTTCTTTTTCCCTGTTTTTTTTCTATTTTTTTTTTAATTCCTTTATTTTTTCCTAGCTGTTACTTTTTTCTTTTTGTTCTCTATTTACTTTTTTCCTACATTTCTTTCTTTCTGGTGTTTTTCTGAATGTTTCCTTCTTCTTTCTCTTCCTTTTGTTTCTTTTTTCTCAACTTTACACTACTTTTTCATTTTGGTATTTTTTTTCTTTTTTGTTCTATTCTCACTTCCTTTAAGGCATTTTGTGCACAATTTTACATAATATTTGGTCGTGTAGGGATTAAAAAAGCAAAAACAACCTGAAGAGCCGTTTGGGACCCGAAAGAGCCGGTTCTCTTTAGTGAGCCGAGCCGAAGAAGCCGGTTCTCGAAAAACTCTACTGACTTTACTTTTCAACTTCGTTGGACATTGACTTCAAAATACCGCATTTAGAAAACAGCATCAGGGAAACCAGAGTATTTTTACCTTCATGCACTGTAACTTTGACTTAAGTCGCTTCTTAATTAGCAATTTCGAGCCCTGATTTTTGTGCACTGGCTAGATTTTCTTGTGCGCTGAGAATGCAGGTAGTGCGCGATTGCGCATGCGCGCAGCTTAGAGGAAACATTGGCCATGAAATATTTTTTAGAATCAGTTTGCGGGGCTACTCAGGTGGTCTTAGGGGGCTACCTGGTGCCGAGGGGATGATAACAATGGACACCAAGCTTGCATTTATCAAGAAATGCAAAGAAGGCATATGAATCGCTACGCTCACTAAGGAATTTATTGGTAACCAATCGACGATCAGGACAATTATTCAGGAGGCAATTAAAGTCACAATTAAAGTCAAATTTAATTGTGTCGTCTCCTCCCCCATCTGCATTCGCCCGGTACTCCACTCGACCAACTCGAGTCACGTCACTCCAAGGGTAGATAATTCTAATGTTTCATCTGTGGTATGAGAATTCGTAACGCATTGGATAAGTGGTGCTAAAAAAATGCCAATAACAAACAAATGTTTGGTCACACATTACACACTGTCACTTTAAAAATCAGGCCAACATTTGCTCAGCTAGAGTAGAGAACTTTATGAGTCACTACTCACTATTGTAATTTTTTTAGCCTGTTTTGTTCATTTACGATCTATGTTAGCCGATTTTGGTGGTTATGCTTTTATTTGGGACCTGAAGATTGCACACTGGACCACTTCTTAGAGAGTTTTGTATACTTATAGGGACAAAATCCGGAACTAATGTGCATTAAAAACTAAAGAATAGCCATTCCCTCATTAGACGAGCGGTAGATGACTTCATCAAGTAGAGAAGGTGTCAATATTCCGATAGGTTACACACTGGCGCATGAGCTCGTTTATTATTTCCTGGGACGGCGGCTTGCTGAGATTTGCAATTAAATGGAGCGTGCTTACAAATTGAAAATTACATTTCTAATCAATACTTTTAATAGAGCATCCATTGATTTTTTTTTTTTTACTTAAATGTCCTTAAACGATATGTCACTTTTATGATTGTTATGCACAAATTGCTTGTGAATGCAATTGGTTTGTTGAAGGGACACTGTGTAATATTTGACCACTAGATGTCACTGTAACCGAAAACGATTGCTAAAAAGGACATGAAAGAATACAAATTATGGAGACTAGAAGTGACCAAATGGCACCATTTTTCTTCAGATTTTTTTGCACGGCCTTTCAAAAGGTTTTTGTTTTGGGGGTGACCATAGCAGCAAGATGGCGGATAGGAGAGCCTCATGATACAAAAAACCAATAACAATCTTAGACCTAAATGCATGTTAATATAATAGTTCAAATGTTTTTGTTTATTATTCAAATTAAACGTCCCTTCATTAGAATCAAAAGTGCTGAAAGGTAGTTAAAATATGAAATGTGAAATAGCGAAAAATGTACTGAAACGTATCAAAATGTATTATAACATATTGAAAAAGTACCGAAAAGTATGAATAAGTACTAAATAGTGTGAAGAGGGGCAGCACGGTGGATAAGTGTTTAGCGCGTCCGCGGCTCAGTTCTGAGGTCATGAGATCAAACCCTCCTGTGTGGAGTTTGCATGTTCTCCCCATGCTTGCGTGGGTTTCCTCCCACATTCCAAAAACATGCATGTCATGTTGATTGGCCGGTCCAAATTGTCCCTAGGTGTGATTGAGCGAGTGACCTGTCTGTCCCTGTGTGCCCTACGACTCGTTGGCAACAAGTTCAGGGTGTCCCCTGCCCACTGCCCGAAAATGGCTGGGATGGGCTCCAGCACCCCCGTGACCCTACTGAGGATAAACGGTGCAGCTGATGGATAGTATAAAGAGTACTAAAATGGACAATGAGTAATGAAAAGTACAGTAATCCCTCGCAATAACACAGTTACTCTTTACAGTCTTGCTGTTTGATGGATTTTCATCTTGCAATGTGTTCTGTATTCTAATTGGCTAAACAGTCCTTAGGAAAATAAGTATTGGTAAAAATAAAGAAATACATGTTTACAGGTACAGTAAACAGTATTTGTATTTGTTATATAAAAGAATGCTTGGGTCTGTAAAAAGGGATTGTTCTTTGGTTTTGATGTAAAATAGAGTATTTAATTGAATATAATTGTAAAAAAATGTACTTCAAGAATTTCGTCTATCAGAGGCTCTTTTTGGAACGTAACTCCCACGATAAACGGGGCTTCACGAACCTGGAAAATGAGGGTGTGAATCCTTTTGTGACATCTAGTGAACATATTTAAAACTGCTGGTCATTCTCCGACCTCATTCGTCTCATTTTCTTCTTGTGCTACTCGAAGCGTTGCCTCACAGGCCAGATACAATACCTTAGCGGTCCTGATCTGGCCCGCTGGCCGTTTCTTATGACATTCCTGCACTAGACAGTGCAAGTGTTCCTATTAAAGTGTCAATAATAAACCCTTTTGAGTCATGCACCTCAGCTTTTATTAAGACTTGGTCTCAGCTGCTGGATACGGCAAACTTCATTTGTGAGAATTGCATGGACGACTTGAGAAATATGCAATTAGCACATCGGTGCCATTGGGAAATGAAAGCACGCAGGTTCGAGCTGGGAGATCCCCGTGATTAGCGCTGCAAAATTATCAGCATCAGCTTGGAGTTTTGTTTAACCATTGGCCAGTAAACAATAGGGCTGCAACAATTAGTCGATGTTGTCATCAAAAATTGATAATAGGGGCGGCAGTAGCTCAGGAGGTAGAGCGCTCGTCTTGGGATCAAGGGATCCCAGTTCGAATCCCGACTCGTCCGTGTTACATGTCGAAGTGTCCTTGGGTAAGACACTGAACCCCTAATACCCCCAATAAGCAGGTTAGCGTCTTACATGGCTGCAATATAAGGCCGCTATTGGGAAATGTGGAGCACATTGTAAAGCGCTTTGGGAAGTCATTGACTTGAAAAGCGCTATATAAATGCAGATCACTTCAGTTCATAATAAAATACACGACAATTCTATTGTCGACTATTGACAGGAGTAAAGCATCTTACGTGATTTGTAGTCTCGAGCGGTAACATACAAAAAGGAAAATGATGTACATGTACAGAAACTTCAAAAGTTTGAGAGAATTTTAGCTTGGATACCGCAAATAAAAAAAACTACTTGCAAAGCAGACCTTGCGTATCATTATAGTAGTTTGGCAATGCTAGAACATTTTAAAAGCACGTCGGACAGTTAAACGTGATTCAAGTAACTTGCACTAAAACACATTTCATAGTGGCCTGTTTTGGTGTAGCATGTGACTGTTCTCTTGGGCACAACCCGTAGGAGGGCATGTCATACAAACTTATGTCGGGTGCCGTTTATCACAAGGGAATAAATGCAGCCTAAAGTGAGGCCTCCAGAGGGCAGTGTCGGCCTCATTTTTGAGCAGACTTGTTGAGAAACATGGCAATACAGTGGGACCTCAGTTATCGCGGTTAATGGGGACTAAAACCACCCGCGAAAAGTGAAAATCTGCAAAGTAGCGACACCCCTTCAAAAATGCTTAAAAAAAACAACCCAAAAAATGTTTGTTTTTTGGGTTTTTTTTTTAAAATTATTTTATTCTATTATTATTTTTTAGACCTGCGAAGCTCTGAACCCCGGAACATGGAACCACGAAGTAGCGACGCCCCTTCAAAAATGCGTAAAAAAAATATATTTTATAATTTTTTTTTAAATTATTTAATTTTATTATTATTAGTTACTAGGTCCGCGAAGCTCTGAATCCGCGAACGTCGAAGCGCGAAGTCCCACTGTAATTCTAGGCGTTTAAAAACACTTTCAAGCACTGCACACCGATTTCAAGCACTGCATTATTCTTGTGGTTAATCATCAATTGCCATATAATTAAATCAACCTCATGCTAAATTTACAAAAACAATAATGATGTGGTTATTGTACGGATCGTTTCAATATTCTGCAGCCTTAGTAAACAAACCTGCATACAGCCTTCCTTGGTTTCATACAACAACCAGACACATTTGTGTTAAGTGTACATTCCGTCTCACTTCTCCGCCTCCCAGCTATGAAATCTGCTTCTGCCTGAAAACCACGAGTGCTGTCATCACTCAAAAGCATCAGCAGCAGGCAGTTAAAGAGCACAGGTGTCTGGAGAACACAACGCGAGCCTCGCCATTCTGCCCTTTAGCCACCTTTCTCAAGTCCGAGTTGTCAAAAAGGAAAAGAAGAAGTAGAAGCGGCTGGCCGGCTGGCGTGTTGTCGCATCGCACTCACTGACCTTTGTTGTACTCGGGCGGTGAGAAGAAGCACTCCGAGGAACATTTGGACAGATGGAACACAACCTTCTCCAAAAGGTCAGCCAAGACTGCGCGGGAAAACAAACAAGTGCACACATAAATGAGATGATGACATAAAAATCATCAAACCAGTTGAGATGCCGTTTGACATCATTAAACAAGATGAACAGCTCTTTTCAAGGCAAAAATGTAATAGAAATCATTGGGCTGTGAGAAATGTCCACAAAAATGTATGTAATGATGCTCCTTCTGCGTGGGGAAGGGCTTTAACATCATCATATTATCATCTTATTTATTTTAGTACTATATTTTAATGTTTAATTACTATTTGAATGGGTTTTAGTGTTAAGGAAGCTATGTTTTAATGCTATTTAAGAATAACTTGGATGACATGGGGAGACCAGGAACAGATTATCGTATATTGCACACTATAAGGCGCACCGTGTTATAAGGCGCACCTTTAATGAATGATATATTTTTAAACTTTTTCCATACATAAGGCGCACCCCATTATAAGGCGCTATAAGTGCATGCTGGTTTAAGATCAGGTAATTGTACAATTTTGTAATTGTAATCCTGTGCAGTCCTTCGAGACATTTTTGTGATTAAGGACGTCATAAATGAATGTGACTTGACTTGGCTACAGTAGAGGATGTAGTTACGTTATGCAACCGTTAGATGGTGCCGCGCTAAAGGGAATGTCAACAAAACAGTCAGATAGGTCAGTCAAACTTTATTAATAGATAACAAACAAGCTTTCCACAACTCCATTCACTCCCAAAATGAATAAACATCCATTTTATTATTTTCTCTGAGGTAAAGCATTTTCGTGACACATCTTTAACACCTTTGAACAACAGCAAGGCATAACATTTTACTTTTGCTCCATTTAGTCAACATGCAAAAAAACCGCCTGATACTATTATGGTAAATTAAACGTTAGTGCAATCGCAATATAGTGACACTCGTAACGTGCAAAAACAACAAGTGCAAAACAATAACAGTAAAGCAATAACATGATAACTATAAAATGTAAAACATTGTAGTGGGTTTTACATAATTCACCCATGGAACCATTGTTCAGTTAGCAAGTTCCTAGGGGGACTCTTAATTCTGCCGGCTCTAGCCACTCTCGTGTTCGATTCATTAATGTTGAACTCTCTCGCTGCTGCTCTATTCCCGTGTTCTACTGCGTGACTGATCGCCTTGAGTTTAAATTCTGCGTTGTAAGCGTGTCTCTTCATAGGAGCCATTTCAGGGTCTTTATACAAACGCACAAATAAAAGAGAATCGTCGATGACAACAGGTCAGTCCGTCAGCGAACCTTTGCTTCCACAAGGCGAGCATTTTTGACCCTGACTCCCGTCGGTCCTGTTTGTCATGCATTTTCCACCCTTCCGTTCCCGATTTCCCCGTTCGTCTCCATCTACGACCCGTTTTTTGACCCCGACCACGTTTTGATTTCCCGTCCCGGCTGACGATTTGTTTTTTGACCCCGACCACGTTCTGCTCTACCGTCCGGGCTAACGACCTGTTTTTCCGTCTACTACACTACGATCTCCTGCTCCGGAAGATTCACTTCCGCATTCGGAACACGTTCCAATTCTGTGAGCGGCTTGCTTCCCGTGCCCAGCGAGCGCCAGATCCCGGCACTGCCTTTCCTCTATACCTAAATAAACTTGTGATTAACGCTACGCATCCGGGTCCTACTTCCGTTCTGGTCGTGACAGGTAGTGTATGGGAGTGAGTTAAGAATTGTATTAATATAATTTACAAAAATTACGACTTTTAAACAAATGTGTGAGTTTCAACCTACTGTGTGATGTTTTTAATTGTTTTAACGAGAATATTTACCTTGGCGTGCATACAAATATTTCGGTTGTTTTAAATGTGTTTGTATGGCTTATTAGATTCAAAAACAAATAATTCACTAACTGTAAATTACATAAGTTTAGTTCTGTGCGTTAGAACTGTATAGTAGTTTACATGAAAGAAAAAAGTTAAGCTATTTTCTGTTTAAGTGTACAAGAGCATTTGGGGTATCTATCCAAAGAACTGCATTAGTATAAGAAATAAGGTTTTAGGAGTGTATGAGAGTGTTTTAAATGAGCAAAAAATGAACACAGAAATAATAGTGCATACAATACACATTATGGAGAGTGGAGTTGTGTGAAGAGAATGTACACTTCTGTTTTTGAGAATGTTTCAGTAGTTTGTAGACATACTTAAACAAAAATCAATACCGTATTTTCCGCACTATAGGGCGCACCGGGTTATAGGGCGCACCCCCAAAAAATAGTTTTTGGTCCTATATCTTCCATACAAAAGGCGCACCGGATTATAAGGCGCTACAATAGGAATGTCGAGAAAACAGTCAGATAGTTCAGTCAAACTGATTACCCCCTTAACATTCCCAAAGCTTGCAAAGAAGCAGATACGTGTCGTAGACACGTGCGGATGCGGTGTCCGTACGATGTCACTCAAATGCATCGTTTCAAATATCATACGGAAGGTTAAAGTCTTGGGATTTAAGAAATGCCAACCATCCCTTAGTTTCTATTTTCTTTTTCGCTCGCAACTTTACTGTGCATATGACAATAAACACTTGGAATTGAGTTTGATTTACTCAACTCATCACAGCAACATCAAGATCGTTCTAAAACAAGATACCGGGAAAATATAGAGCCGCATAGCTCACCTAAGTTCTCACGTTCAATAATGATACGCAACCATGGTCTTCTTACAACCGTGAGTAAAGTAAATCCAGGAGAGTAAAATATTACAAATACAGACTAATGAAACATGTTTCTTTATGGCGTACTTTAGCAAGCTTGCTATTCACAGTCATCTTTTTCGGCCAATTGCAGGGTTTGTTTTGGCCCTCTAGCCTATCCGAGGCTCCGAATAACTTCAGCCAATAGCGATCGATTCAAATGATGATTGACACATCTTTTTCGGCCAATTGCAGGGTTTGTTTTGGCCCTCTAGCCTATCCGAGGCTCCGAATAACTTCAGCCAATAGCGATCGATTCAAATGATGATTGACACATTGGTTAGCCAATGAAACGCCGGTATATAAATCCCAGCATACACCGCGGACTACTCCACGTTCGGGGGAAAATCGAGTCGGCAGCTGTTGCGTAAGTTGCGAGACCTTGCGACTTAATATTGATCCATATATAAGGCGCACTGTATTAAAAGGCGCATGGTCAGCTTTTGAAAAAAAATAAGACTTTTAGGTGCGCCTTATAGTGCGGGAAATACGGTAATTTATTATTTCTGAGAACAATTTAGTACTCCAAGCACAGTTTTTGGTAAAAAATAAATTATTATCCATTATGCATGTCTGTGCATTCAATAAGTATCAAAACCGTATTCTAACACTGAGTGTGAAACTGTTTCTATTGAGAGTCATACAGTCATGGATGTGACAATGTGTCTATAATCGGTAAAAAAATGGAAGTGTGAATGTTATTGTAGTGTGTGTGTTAGGGTTGTTACAGTAGCTTTTAAGCTGCGGGCGAGAGATGATTCAGAACGCTGCTGTTCTTATTTAGTGAGTAGAAAGAGGTGCTAAACGTGACAAGTTGGCAAGTGACAACAAACACAGTACAGGAAAGGGCTTAATAGATTGGTCATTATTAGTAAGTGCTACAATTTCTCACCAATAAACACTTGTTAAAAGCTGCCGCCGCAGGCGACTCTTAATCGTCGGCCGAATAAAAGCGGAGCGGAAAAAGCGGGTTATAAATTGTCACGGCAGCGCATCCCGCCTTAAACGGCCGCCATAAAAAGCAGAACGAGAGGGAGCGGCGAGGAGTTTTGCGGTCGGGCTTATAGAATGTCGGACGACTTCCGCCGCCGCCTTTGCCATGACTTTCTTTCGTCCCCCCCGAATCACGACTGTTTTCAGGAGTTGGCGTGACATTTCAAGAGACCCGTCGTGACTTTGAGAAAAATTGGATCATTTTTCCATTGTTTTTTTTTTCTTTTTCAACAGCACAGCTTTGAAAGAGTAAAGCTATTGATTTAGCATCTTAGCATCTAACCCACAGGTGTCAAACAGGCGGCCCGCGGGCAAGATCAGGCCCGCTAAGGGATTGAATACGGCAAGCGAGACAACACTCAGAGAAGCGCAAGAGAAAAACAAGCTGCAGGTTGAAATATGTTAACTTGATGTTGCCAAAGCCAGGTGCCTCTCTCTCTCTCTTCTTCCCTTTTTCTCTCACTCTCTCTATTTTTCTCTCACTCTCTCTCTCTACTTTTCTCTCACTCTCTCTCTACTTTTCTCTCACTCTCTCTCTCTACTTCTCTCTCTCTCTCTACTTTTCTCTCACTCTCTCTCTCTACTTTTCTCTCACTCTCTCGCTCTACTTTTCTCACTCTCTCACTCTACTTTTCTCACTCTCTCACTCTACTTTTCTCTCACTCTCTCTCTCTACTTTTCTCTCACTCTCTCTCTCTACTTTTCTCTCACTCTCTCACTCTCTCTACTTTTCTCTCACTCTCTCTCTACTTTTCTCTTTCTTTGACTCTCTCTCTCTCACTCTACTTTTGTCTTTCTTTGTCTCTCTCTCTACTTTTCTCTTTCTCTCTCTCTCTCTCTACTTCTCTTTCTCTCTCTCTCTCTGTCTCTCTTTACTTTTCTCTTTCTCTGTCTCTCTCTCTACTTTTCTCTTTCTCTGTCTTTCTCTCTCTCTCTCTCTCTACTTTTCTCTGTCTTTCTCTCTCTCTGTCTTTCTCTCTCTGTCTTCCTCTCTGTCTTTCTCTCTCTCTCTCTCTGTCTCTCTCTCTCTCTCTCTCCCCTTTTCTCCCGCTCTGTCAGTCTGTGTCTCTCTTTTTCTCTTCCTTTGTTGCTCTTTCTCTCTTCATACCCTTCATACTTTCTTTTCTCTTTTCTCTCCTTCTGTCTTTCCATTTGTTTCCTTCTCTCCCTTTCTTTTCCCCCTCTCTCACGACTTTTTATCTTTTGTTTCTCACGCTCTCTCATTTTCTTTCTTTGTCCCGCCCTCTCTCCTTTCCCTCCCCTTTTCTCTTATTTCTTTATCTCTCTTTTTCTTTCTCTTTATTCTACTAGTCCGGCCCCCGACAGAATGTTTTTTCTATCATATGGCCCCCCGAGTTAAAATGAGTTTGACACCGCTGATCTAACCCGAGTTGTGGTTCACGTGATCGTATGAAGATTGTTGTTATTTGACAGTTATGATTCTGTGTCAGAGGGAAAAAAAGGATTGATTCACCCATCATCTTACCAGTGGTGCTTAAACCATTGGGATTTTCCATCATGACTTTGCGGTAAAGTCTGCGGCACGTGTCTGTCCAGCTGTCTTCTGTCTTATCGGTTTGAAGCGAGGACAGGAAGTCAATGATCTCGGGTTCTGTCCAATGAAAGGTGGTTACACACAAATGTTCATGTACCGGTACGGACTGAACGAAGGACATCTCACCCAGATGGTTTTGATTGGTTCTTCTTGCGTCCAAAGTGTAGTAAGTTGGTGGAGGCAAGGACGACAACATAGGCCAGGGATAAGGATCATCTCCCTACAAAGGGAACAAACAAAAGTTATTTTTTAAACAGCTGATGTGATGGTATCATTTGATGAAAGGACAGAGATCCTGCGATTTTAAGCCCTTTCACACTTAACTAGCGCCATTATTGAGATTACATCTGTCTTTTAGGCGGCAGTAGCTCAGGAGGTAGAGCGCTCGTCTTGGGATCAAGGGATCCCAGTTCGAATCCCGGCTCGTCCGTGTTACATGTCGAAGTGTCCTTGGGTAAGACACTGAACCCCTAATACCCCCAATAAGCAGGTTAGCGCCTTACATGGCTGCAAGGCCGCTATTGGGAAATGTGGAGCACATTGTAAAGCGCTTTGGGAAGTCATTGACTTGAAAAGCGCTATATAAAATGCATATTTCATTTTGACGCATTAGCGATGTAATTTCTTATGGATGGCAAAACCCCACATTGTGCTTTTAGGGAAGAATTGTCATTTTAAAAATGGCCAAAGGCTTCAATCTCGGTATTGATCTTAAATGCCATACTTTTATTGTCCTTTGTCTTGACACAGATGCAACTACTCCTTTATTGGTTTACATTTCCTGAGTCCTTTTATTGATTTGGTCTCCTAACTCCTCAAGGCCTTATGATGAAGGTTTTTTCCGTTTTCTTGGTCTCGACTTTGTATCTAATCATCAATCTTTCCCACGTTGTCATGGTCTTGAGTTGGGTCTCTTAACTCTTCAGGGACGGTCATGAATCTTGTACATTTGTTATTGTTATTGTTATTGTATAGTGACTTGTTTACCTGACTGCCCATTTTGCACATCTGGTTAGCTGCTCCTCTTTCACTTTTTGCACTACTGTATAATACTATACATAGCTATAATTATTTAGTATATTATTAGTACTTCAATACTACAAATCAATACAACATTTGTTTTATATCTGTACATTCAAGGAAACTGTGCGGGTCAGATATATTAACATTTCGTTCTGTATACATGTGTACAAGAATGACAATAAAGTAGATCTGAATCTGAATTTATCCTTAGTCTTCGTCTAGACTTGTAAAGGGTCATTCCTGTATTTGACTTGACTCGATCTCTTTATTCCTCAAGGCCTGATAGTGCATCTTTTTCACATGTTCTTGGTCTCTCGGCTTGGTATAAAATCCTCAATATTTCCCCACATTTTCACAGTCTTCGTCTTGACCTTGCCTCAAATCCTCAACTTTTGTAATGAATTGTTCCCATATTTACTTTGTCTTCACCTTGACTAGATCCCTTATCTTTTCGAGGTCTGGTTGTGATTATATCTCAGATTTTCCCTCTCAGGGTACTGACTTGGTTTCAAAGCCTCAACACCTTGTGATGAATCGTTCCCCCATTTATTTTGTCTTTGTTTTAACTCAATCTCTTAACTCCTCAAGGCATGGTTGTGATTTTAATCACATATTTCCCCGGTCGGGCAGCACGGTGGCACAGTGGTTAGCGCATGTGTGGCACAGTTCATGTCATGGGAAGCTCCTGCGTGGGTTCAAATCCAGCTCCAGACTTCCTGTGCGGAGTTTGTAGGTTCTTCCCGTGCTTGCGTGAGTTTCCTCCGGGCACTCCGGTTTCCTCCCACATTCCAAAAACATGCATTTCAGGTGAATTGGCCGGTCCAAATTGTCCCTAGGTGTGAATGAGCGAGTGAGTTGTCTGTCCCTGTGTGCCCTGCAATTGGCTGGCAACCAGTTCAGGGTGTCCCCTCCCCGATGATTGCTGGGATGGGCTCCAGCACCCCCGCAACCCTACTGAGGATAAGCGGTGCAAGCTAATGAGATGAGATGAGATTTCCCCGGTCTGGGTCTTAATTTGGTCTGTAATCTGCAAAGGCTTGAGAAGCTTCCCTTCATTTGCTCTGTCTTTGTCTTGACGTTGCTTCGTAATTTCCTCGTCTTGGTCACTTTTTCTTCATATTTTCCTCTTAAAACATTTTCACGGTCATTACTGTTTAGCATTTTCAGTTTTTTTTGTCTTAGTCTTGACTCAGTTTAACATGTCCTCTTTCTTGGCCTTAACTCCCAGATGGCTTTGTGTTCCTTTCATAGAATCCAATAAAAGTGACTTGCAGATAAGGACATCTATTCGGGAGTAATTGTTAAGCGTTCCTAGTGTCAGAACTTTATCAAAGCGTCACAGCTCCACATTTGCATCTCGTTCTTACTCTTTATCTGCCTTTTTTGGGGTATTCTCTGTTGCATGTATTGTGCTTGTTTTAAGCTACTTTCTTTTTTATAACTTCACAACCAAAAATCACAGATGATTTTGTAACAAGACGTATAAACAAAGAAGCTGTGAAAATGTGAAGCAAACACTCTTTAGAGAGCTTTCCACATCCTCCCTCTCTTTAGAAGTGTGTCATATCCTCTTCGTCACCTCCACTTAAAATGAAATCCTGTTTTCTGTTCGCTGAAACAAGACCTGAATAATTGATAACCAATCCCTACTCCTACGAGGCTGTCGGCTTCAAACAAGTACTGAAGAGTTTTCTGTAATAAAAAGGAACATCAATACCAGATGCATTGAAGTCAATGTGATCTTAGGCTGACCTGCTGCAAGGCCCTTGGGGGGAGTCTCCTCTCAGACGGGCCTCCGACAACAGTGATGCGGACCAGCACGTGGTTCCTCTCCACTGACACATTGTCGAGGATGACGCTCCTAAAAGGATATATTAACCATCACAATGTTTAATTCAATTCAATGAAAATATATGGTGTTGTTCTTGATCCACTTATCTTTTTCTCTCGAGTTTCCCGTTACTCTTAACTCAGGCCATTTCATAGATTCTTGGTTTCAACCCGACTCATGTTCTCTCGGTCTTGGTTTTGACTGGGCCTTAAAATGTGGTAGCCGTACAATTCACACTATAAGCCGCGGCTTTTTTAAATGAAACTATGAACAAATGCTCATCATGGAAAAGGTGTCAACTCAAAAGGGAGCGCTAACTACCATTTTGGGAATAATTTTATGAGACAGGAGGCAATGTCCAACGAAACAGAAATGTTTAAGGCAGATTCCTATTCATCTGTTTGCATAATCGCGGGTTTAGTAGTACCGTAAATTCGGACTATAAGCCGCTACTTTTTTCCCAAACGTTCAACCCTGCGGCTTATTCAGTGATGCGGCCAATTTATGCAATTTTTCTAACAGCCGCCGGCGGCGCTCGAGTACAAATGGTAAGATTTAGACCGGTGGAATATATGCGCCGAGGAAGACTGCAACTTCTTAGCTTGTGCACAAATTAAATTAGCGTAGACATATCATCAACATGCAAATTGCAAAAGAAAGGCACATGACGCAGCTTTCAAGCTATACGCAATCGAGCAGTCCGATAAAGAAGGAAACAGAGCTACTGCACGTAAACTTTACTTTGAGAGCGTGTTGCTAGCGTGTATTTGAAAAAGGGAGCGTGGAAAGACGTCTATATGACAAAGTATTTTTCCCATACTGAAGGTAGACGATTTTGAAGACGTCAGTTATGAGGAAGAAGATGAGGACGGTTTACCGTGATTTCTACATGTACGGTATATATTTTTTAACAGACCCATTTACTGTGTTGCAAGCGTGTTACTAGTAGCGTTTTGCTACCCTTCACAGGCACGGTTTGGGATGAAAGTTATAAAATTATTATTAAAGCTTTGAAAACTCTCTCGGTGTACCGTCTTTCTTTGGAAATATGTGTAACCATGTATAATATGTATTTGCAACTGTATATTTTTGTAATGTATTTATTTTAGAGACTTATTCTGATATATTTTCCAAGGGCGAATGAGAAAGAAGCAAACGGGGGCTGACGGGAAGTGGAGTAAAGGTGAGACGTGTTTGTGGACGCAGCGGGCAATAGTGGATATATATATTTTCCCACCCTTACCTTTGGAAATATACACTTTTTTTTCCTTTGATTATTTTCAACGGGACCCGGACTCTGCAGGTCTGCATCAAACCTTAAGTACCAGTATCATTTTCCGTTCATTATGGCGGCTATGGTTTTTGGACTGTGTACTTTATATTCAGTTACAATCACGGGACTCAAAGTCGGGTTTGGATTAGTTTTGTGATTGTGTTACATGTTTTAATGTGGGCGTATGCGGCTTATATACAGGTGCGGCTTGTGTAAGTACAAAAGCGGTTAACCTCTTAAAATGTGGTGGGTGCGGCTTATAAACAGGTGCGCTCTATCGTCCGGAATTTACGGTAAATACTGTACACGGTTGGATTGTACTGATTTGTGCTTGATGTAACGAAGCCATTTTTGCGGACATTCAAACAAGTTAAAGATGGCAAGCGGACGTAATAGTGTGTTACCTCGGCTTTATAGTTTTCAGGTATCCTGTTTCAGACAGATCGTGAGGTTTCTCTGATGAGTATATTTTGAAATGCTCATCATATCTTGAATCCCAAGAGTTTAAGCTTTCCAATGATGCAGCATGACATCGTACAGACATGTATTTGTTGGCAAAAGGAACGTTAAGGGGTTAAGGAACTGTACATTATTAAAAATCTTCCTGTGTAACGTCTTTCTTTGTAAATATCTAATGTTTCAATGTAGGCACATTCAGCTTATGTTTTCTTTCCTTAAAAAAATATACTGTGTGCGGCTTATAATCAGGTGCGCCTTATAGTCCGAATTTTATGGTATTATGTGGTCTTGTTCTGTCTCTCTTTTTTAAATTGGACTTTAGCTGGTCGTACATTTAATTAGTTAAAGTTGGGTCTAACATTTCAGAACTTTTTATGGCTAATAGGATTTGATGAAAAATGGTATTACATTTTTTTGGACCTTTGGAGGCCAATCCAAGTTTCCAACCGCAAGAAAGGTGCCTGTTTAAAGTCCAATTACAGTCTTTGCACGGAGAACGAAAACCATAAATGTGAGCCGCTGGGGTACATTATCACGGTGAGAGGAAAGCTTGGCCCTAACACCTCTCATCGGATCTGAACATTTTCCAATATGACTTCCTTTTAGGGCTGAATGCTAACTGCTTTAGTTCCAATCTGTGAAGCAATTTAGACTCTGAAATTACCAATACGGAATGAGATACCTTTTTTGCAAAGGTCCGCTCACTCTGCCCACGGGTGATTATCCGGAACAGCTAAACGAAGGACATGCAATCCGAAGAAATGTGCCTCAAAAGATGTATTTGTAGCCGTCACAATTGTGTTCCACTGCGAGTGAAGAATGCGGCCGACAGGAGTAAAAGATGATAACGACGGTTCTTGATGATAGGGTGAAAGCCAGATAAATGAATAAGCTGTCATGTCGCCCGATGCACTGATATGAGTCGGCGTTTTGAGGCCATTTACATTCACACGCAGCGGCTAAGGCAGTCGTCATTAGAATGACAGATGGTCTCAGGACATCCCAAATTCCTGTTCACTTTATTTTATCTTATCAGTGACAAGGCTGGCAAACATTTGCACGCTTTGCTCTCCCTATTTCAAAAATTGCAATCTGTCACATCACACTGGTAAAACAAAGAGCTACAATAACTTCTAATCCCCCAAAAATCCAATCCATGCAATCTAAAATACTTTATGAATTACAATTTGTGTGTGTGTGTGTGATTGTATGTGACCTATAGGCTCTGAAAAGGCTGAACAGCTTTTCATGAAAATGTAGACAGACTGTAGACAGAATGTAGCCTGCAGCTCCCGACCAACGACCACTCCAAGCAGCCGAAACCAATCTTCTATTGGCCCTGCAATGCCATGCCGTATTTTCTTGTAATATACATAAATATACATATATATATATATATATATATATTATATATATATACAGTAATCCCTCGATTATGGCGGTTAATGGGGACCAAAACCACCTGTGAAAGGTGAAAATCCCCAAAGTAGCGACGCCCCTTTTAAAAATGCTTAAAAAAAACATATTTAAAAAAAAAAAATTTTATTTTATTATTATTATTATTTTTTGACCCGGTTAATGGGGACAGAAACCACCCGTGAAAAGTGAAAATCCGCGAAGTAGTGACGCCCCCTTCAAAAATGCTTAAAACCTGAAAATGCTTAAAATATATATATATATATATATATATATATATTTCATAGTATTACTATTATTTTTTAGACCCGCGAAGCTCTGAATCCGCGAACGTGGAACTGATATATATATATATATATATATATATATATATATATATATATATAGCTATCATAAAGAACATGCTTATTAAACTGTTATTAATCAGTTTAACTCCATATCACTAATTACAAAGAGCTTTTCATCCTGTGTCATGGTAGAAAATGCGCCGCTTCCTCCTTCCACCTCTACGTGGCCTACGTCAGACGTCATTTCTGCTTACAAGCTTTACAAACTGCATACTTCACTATTTGCCAACTTGTAATCTGCAGAATACAAGTTTCTTTACGAAGCCATTTCTTTCAGTTTCACTTGGCTCTACTTCGCCGAAATGCACACTTCGGCCAAGGTGTTCGCTTCGGCGTTGGACTTCGAAATGCACACTTATTTTGACGGACTCGGACCAAAGTAAACCCGAAGATGCTTTCTTTAACCTAAGTACGCACTTTGCCGCCAAAATCCCTCAAATTTAGTTGATTAGTCGGGTTTCGGGTCGGGTCGGGCTTCAATACTTGCGGGCCTGGCTGATCTTACCTCTATTCCTGATTGATTTTTTTCTTATTAATCTTTCATAACTTTATTTTTTTTCATCCTATTTTGTGTCGAAAAATAAAGATATTTGAGAACATTGGAATGATTTTACCCTGATGCAGCAAAGCCTCGCCCAGACTCCGTTTCTAGTGGCCCCTAGGTAAATTAAGTTGGAGACCTTTGTTTGAATCCATACTACCATCTTACCAATAGGTTTCTTTCTTACTCACACCTCTCATGACTTAGTCAGTACCTTGTGCAACAATACAGACCTTTGGTACTGCATTAGAAAAGCCCCCTCAAGGTTAGGGGAACAAAAGAAACTGTTGTGCACATCAAAACGTCAAAGAAGTCAGCATCCAAATGTTTGTCCAAATGTTTCACAAAGCCTCCAGCAGGTGACTGGCGAGCCTGCTGAGCTTTTGGCATTTGCAGTTGGCGGTGAGCTGCAACTCTCCGCGACTTTAACCTTTCGTGCAGATGGACACATGGATAAACCCGTTCCAACCAATGCTGGGGTACCAAATGTAGCCTTATTTCGAAGGCTCATGGCGTATTTTTCTCGGTAACGAGTACGTAATTCATAACATTTTTTAACTCAGCTTATTAAAAGCAGGTCATTAACTATAACATCCGATTATTGACAACCATTCATTTTCTCAGGTGTTCAAATACTTATTTGCAGCTGTATCACACAAATAAATCGTTAAAAAAATCATGCATAGTGATTTCTGGATTTTTCTTTTTAGTTTATCTCTCTCACAGTGGACATGCACCTACGGTGAAAATTTCAGACCCCTCCATGCCTTCAAAGTTGGAGAAATAGCAGAATACCAGGGTGTTTAAATGCTTATTTTCTTCACTGTACAGTGGAACCTCGGTTTTCGAAAGCCTCTCAGTCAGAACAAATCGGAGTACGACCAAAAATTTCGAGAAATTCTTGCTTTGCTGTTCGGTCAAAAAAAATCTGAACGGCGGTAATGCGTGAGTGCGTACGCTAGGGTGCGATGCTGAGCGGCGTACGGGTGTAGATCGCTCTTTTCGTGACCGACTGTTATCGCGTGCAGACGTGCTTCGTTTTGCTTTCGCTTTTAATATAGGTGTACCAAGTGTTTTAGCCCCTAATTATGCCTCCGAAGAAAGTCTGTGCAAGCAGCAAAGTTGCTACAGGTGAAAAAAGAAACTGGTAGTGCGTACAACTGTTGCATTTAAGAAAGAAATAATAGCAAAACATGAAGGAGCTGTGCGAGCACCTTCTGCTGACCTCCACAAAGGTAAGAAATCTTATAATTCTTTTCTTTATCCTTTTATTTTTACGCGTTCATGTTAGCGTAATCTTTCGTACGGAAGATTACGATAACGCAAACGTACGATTACCCTGGGTTAGCTTTATGTTTACGTTAAACATTCAAGGTAAACGTACAGGGTGTTGGAACGGAGCCCAACATTGAGGGTGTTGGAACGGAGCCCCCTTTCCAATGAACCGCTCACCACTTGTTGTGGAGACCCGGGTGCTAAATGACTTGTAAACGACCTGATTTTTTTATTTTTACACGTTCATGTTAGCGTAATCTTTCGTACGGATAACGCAAACGTACGATTAGCCAGGGTTAGCTTGATCTTTACATTAAACATTCAAGGTAAACGTTCAGGGTGTTGGAACGGATTAAAACGATTTACATGATTTTTAATGGGAAAAATGATTTCGGTAATCGAACAAAACGGTTTTCGAACAGGGTTCTGGAACGGATTATGGTCGAGAACCGAGGTTCTACTGTATATGAATAAATACGGTAGATAGGAACCAAACAAGTGACGCCAGTTTATTACATTACAATACATCGATACATAATTTCAGTGGTTAACGGAAATAAACAGGCACAGAAGGTAAGCTCTTACCCGTCGATACTGGCCATGCTGTCCCTTTGGCTTTGCAGCAGCACGGCGCAGATGTTGTATTGGCTCTCCAGCAGCAGACAGGAGTCCAGATTAGAGCACAGCACATTGAGCAGTCTGCAACCACATCAATACACAATAACGAGATTTGACTTTCCAGACCAAATACAGACATATATTCTTTATCCTCTAGAAAAAACAACAAATTTAGCTAAAGTTTACTGAATCACTTTAAGTTTAGTTTTACTTTTTGGGTTTCTTAATGAATGCATATTACTGTGCTAAACAGAGTTGCGATGAATTATTTAAATTGTGCAAACTGTTCACTTATTTATATCCCATATAAATGTGATTAATGCTGAATTTCATGCCGATTGAGGAAAAACAAAATCACACTTTCCTATGAAACGGTCAACACTGTTTGGTGAGTATAAAGTTAACAAAAGTGTGAGTAACTGTATTCTTTATTATCGTGACTATGAATTAGAATATTCATTTTTAATCTGATAAAGAAGGGGTAGGAGAGGTTTTTGAGTTGTCGGATGCATTAGGTTGTAAAATATTGGCCAAAAGGCCAGGAGGAGAAAAATTACGGGTTTTATTTTGTGTATCTACCGATACAGTGTCGAATCGAGAGGAAAAAAATGAAATAGGCCAGGGATGTCAAACTCAGTTGGGCTCTGGGGCCGGATCCGGACTTTCTGTTCTCAGGTGAGCTTGATTGGTAAAAGAATGTCTATTCAAAATGTTTCACTTTGTTTTTCACTATTAGCCTACATTAGTAACCTACCCTACATATTATAATCACGGAGGACTAGGGATCTTTTCCAAACACAACATATTTATTCACAAACAAAAGGAAAACTGTTTTTATGTTTGGCATTGAATATGATGAGTAGTTTGAAGTTTTACACATGATGCAACTCACCACGCTATACAAACTCAACACTGACCTCTAGCGGCCAGAAAGAGCATTTGGTTTGCTTTTTTTTTTCAAATATCATAACTTTGGATGACCTAAAAACTTACTTCTTATTTGACATACAGGACTCAGAAATTTACGTTACAGGGTTCCTACAGCGGAAAGCAAGTTAAATTCAAGGCTTTTCAAGACTTTTTTTTTTAAAAAAGTGTAGTAGGATGGTAAAGACACAACAAAATGTCCTCAAACTGTTGAGCAGTAAAAATATTATTTAAAAATTATTCAAGTTGCTCTCAAATTTTCATCTCCAGTATATATGTATCCATCCATCCATTATCTGCACCGCTTATCCTCAGTAGGGTCGCAGGGGTGGAAGCCCATCCCAGCTATCTTCGGGCAGTGGGCAGGGGACACCCTGAACTGGTTGCCAGCCAGTCGCAGGGCACACAGAGACAGAGCACTCACTCGCTCATTCACACCCAGGGACAAGCACGGGAGAGAACATGCAAACTCCACACAGGAAGGTTCGGTGTATCTATATATACTTACCATCTTTATATTTTAAACATTTTCGTTTAGCGGTTTGATGGGTCACATTTGGCCTGCAGGCCAAAATTTGTCCAACCCTTTAATAGAGTGCTAGTTTACTCAATTTATTGCGGTCTTTCTATTGAGATTCAATTTATTTTAGAAACATGAGACTACAAGTGTGGTAAAACAAATCCCGGCTATAAAACGACGTCGTGCTGACATGTCCTAAAATCACATTAGATACGGTCCCGGCTCAAAGAACAGTAAAGTTGCATAGTCAAATCACTCAAATTGTGCTTAAGTGTCAAACCGGGTACCATTCACGAAGAAAATCCCCGTCGATTTCTGGCGAGTCTTGAATGTGTAAGAGAAGCGGATTAGTGTGAAGCCAATTTTCCCCTGCAGCTTCACTTGCGAGCTTTGAATAGAAAAGGGAAATAAAGTGGGGGGAATCCCCGCGAGAAACCTTCATGGTTCATTTTCAAATGCTGGTAATGATGCTCGGCTTAAGCATTCTGCGGAGACTCCGTACCGGCTGCGGAATAACGACCGCGTTCGGGCTTTGTACTTTACAAACCTCAACACCGAAAATACAAGGGGGCCTATCAAAATTCTAAGCAGTAAAAGTCCTTCACCTGACCCGCTCATATTGGCTACCCCGGCACAGTAATAACCTATTCGTTCTGCATTTCCAGTAAAACACAGTACTATTCTTCTATTGGATTTGAATAATCCGTGTTCCTGATGAAGTAGGCATTGTTGGGACTATCGCGTTTTAACTCTACAATTTTTACTTTTTCGTACATTACTCCACTAATTTATGAATTGATTTTCAACTTTATAAATCTGATCGTTGCCTACTCATGCTTCACTTACATTGTCACATAAATCCCTTGATCCGATTGGGAAAATCTCTTTGTTTATAGTTTCCTACAAAATAAGACTGAATACAGTTATGGTGGCACCCTCTCAAGCACAAGGCCGCTGAATTTCTCATCATGGAGATATTCTCCCTACCTTATATCCCTACCTTATATGCTTACATCTGAGTCGAATTTACAACTCTAATATAAAATACTGAAACCTGGGGGTCAGTTTATACGTGCGTATTCAATTGTCTGTCACCAGTGCAGTGTTTAGGGGCTGGGGGGTTGTTTGATACAGGAACAACAAAGGGGAAATCAATGGGGGAACCCTAAGCACAGAAGGGAAATTATAGTTTGAATGCGCGTTTGTATAATGTTATCCTCAAAAGTGGCTTAACGAAGCCAAAGATTATATCCAGGTTCTGTTTGTATTCTTGCAGGAATTGTATCCTCTTGGGGACTGCTCACTATTAATCAAGATGGCCTTAGTTTGTAGTGCCGGGAAGCCTACTCAAGAGCTTTGCTCCCCATATTCCAAGGCCGCTCCGGAGCTTGCCTCCCTACATTTATAGACACGCATTGTGTTACAAAGTTTCACTATCCTTATCGCTCATTTATTATACTCATACACCATCTAGGGACCGACATTATACACTGCGTTTAAACATGTGATTCCTGTATAAACCAATGAGATCCGTTTACTGAGTTCATATAATCTCGTTTAAACCAATCAGATGTGTTTTTTCATTTTTGTGTTTTCCAATAAATGAGCCTCTAGCCATGTTTTCTTCCTGACCCGATCCTGGAAGCACACGCCTTTGATGGAAGGGCTATCAAAAACCTAAATCTCAGACTCAAGAGTGTGTTCTTTTCTTCTTTCTAATAAAATCTCAAATTTTAACCTTGACAAAAGTGTGCTGAATTTTTGCCATTTTTTGGGGTGATATTTTTTTTGCTATACACAATGCCTTGAGGAATAAAGAAAACGTCTGTCAGTACACAGAAATGGAGGAAATTTGTGTGGTTTTAACCCAAGAGACAAAATGGATATGAAGTACTTGAGATTGAACAAGGGTTCACTGCTTTCACAGGTTGGTGTACACATTTTCTTCTATTTATTATCACCCAAGAGCAAAGCGAGGGTCGTGATGTTTGGGATCTAATAATGTATATATATATTTATATATATATATATATATATATATAATGTTTATCTGTCTGTTTGTGTCTGTCCGCCCAAGGAAAGGGGGAAGAAGTTTGGATACAAGGAAAATCTTTCACAGGCAGTTAAATAGATTACTCTAGATGTGTAAAATGCCAAAAAAAAGCTGACTCAGCACTTTTCGTTTGGTTGCCTCAGCATTGTTCCTACAGAAGTCCCACATTACTCTTTTTCAGGCCAGAACAATGTTCTATTTCATATCTTGCAGACAGAGTGGTTGACCTATGTGAGAGAAATTCCCTCCAAAAAAAGCTGACACAGCACGTGTGTTTTTGCTGAATCAGATTTTTTTTTGGTAGAGACATTCAACTCTCCCAGGCCAGAACGGTATTGAATATTAATGTGTCCCTTTTATGAGCAGTCGCATTTGTTACCACAGATGAGAAAACTGCTGAATTTGCATTTTTGATTTTTCGGCATTTCCAGAAAAACATCCTACTCTCTCAGGCCAGAAGAAGTTTGGCCAGGATCACAGTATTTCACAACCAATCAGGTAGGACACTCCAGCAAATGCTCAAAGAAACTGACTGACGCAGGCAGTTGGAAAGACTTATATAGGAAAAAAAATCTCCCCAAAAAGCCTATTCAGCACTTTCTATTTTGCGGACTTCAGAAAGACATTATACTCTCTCAGGGCAAAACAACATTGAATATCAACATCTTTTGCAGGCAGTCAGGTAGGTTATCCCGAATGAAAACTGCCTTTAAAAAGATGACTCAGCACTTTTGATTTTGCTGACTCGGAAGCTTTCCCAGAAAGACATTCTACTCTCTTAAGCCAGAACAAGTTTGGCCATGATTACAAATTTTAACAAGCAATCGGGTAAGTCACACTGGAGGCAAATGACCCTGCCCAAAAATAAATGCCACCCAGAAATGGTTTTGAGTCTCAACGCAGATGATGCTCTAATGGCACACAGTTTAACGGGGTCAGCTTCTATGCTTGGTCATTTGTATCTCGATACTAACTTTCAGAGTAACGAACCACTTTTCAGTGTCAGTAATCTGGGGGTAACAGAATTACTTTACTGTAACCAATTATTTGTTCTCAGAATTACACCCAAATGGATCTTGTGGTTGCCAGAGTGCAGGACTCGGGTCTGACTGACAAGCACTCTCAGTTCCTGCGACAGAAGCCAGACGCCTTGTCGGGCAGGGTGACCGCTCCCCTTACCACCCCACCCCATTTGAAAGCGATGCTTTGTAATGTCAGGCTGTTAGCGCTATGTCTGATAAGTTTTAACCCTGACGTGTTCCCATTAGTCTACTGAAAATCTTCAAAGTTTCTCCTTTTTTTTAAACATCGTGGCGCCTTTTGAAACAATATGGTGTTCCTGTTGAAGGGGAATTATTTAGTGATGTAATAACATGTTTATAAAGACCATGAAGGAAACCCTCCTTGATGTTATTTCAATTAAAAGTCAAAGACGCGCTGTTAAAGGCGATTCAAAAAGTGCAAGTTTATAAGAGCAGCACTTGGATATCTTTGCAGAAGATATAAGAAACTTAACAGCAAAGTTCCCACTTATTGTTGATGCTTCACAAATAATTTTTCAAGACACTGTAAATATAGTGGAAACTAGAGCACTGATGCGGCAGGGGTAAACCAGCGAAAGCTGTCGGGCCCTGCTGTTGAACAGAAGAGTGTGTTGTGTCACCCTGACCCGAGTGACATGGCCGCTTTCTCGTGTCCCGTTTCATCTGGAGGGACGAAAGCATGACCGACTTGGGTGACGAGGTGCTTTACTTGTTTGGGCATTTGGGTTGGCCATGGTCTCCTAAAAATGTTTGAGAGTATTTTTTGCTATTTTTTCCCTTTTTCATTTTCATCGTTTTTGTATGTGTTTGTCTTGCTGTCGGTCACCCCTCTCGAGGGATATGACCAAGGTAGATAGTAGATAGATAATGTATGCTTTTTCTTTCTAGTCTGCATTAGTTTCCCCGAGTTAAATAAATTGCCGTGGAAATTAATTATATTGATATCTTGCTTTTTTTCCCTTTACAAATGAATAGTTGATCAACACTACAAGAGGCAACTGTTTTCTACTCAAATCTTACATCCATGAATCATATTTTAAGTGTGAGCCTCCAAAAAGACCCCAAGCACCCCAGCTGATAATGAAGGTGCTGTATCTGAGTCGAATCACAAGGCTTCTCCTGCTACTGGTAAACATGGAAACTAGGACTATCTGTTTCTGGTGGGGGGAGCAAACCCTTATATATATGTACTTGCCCAAGACACACCACAGGAAGTGGTGAGGGATCGGTGAATCGGGAATTATAACCAGGGTTGGGTAGGGTTACTTTAACTGGATTACTTTCAATTACTTTTGGATTACTCCAATACCAAATATGCTAATAAAAGACAAAAGAAACTAAATATGAATACAATTATGACTCACAACATGTGGTAAGCTTTCTCTCCTGGCTTTGATCTCTTTGATCTCCGGCAAAACTAACATAAAATGCGACAGAAACAAAATAAAAATAAATCCAAACAGCTTGCTAACATCATTTTTGCCGTTCCATGTGTTCTGTTACTCCCCAAGCCTGCACAAAATGTAGTCATTTTATTCATATTTAGTTTCTTTTGTCTTTTATTAGCATATTTGGTATTGGAGTAATCCAAAAGTAATTGAAAGTAATCAAGTTAAAGTAACCCTACCCAACCCTGCATGAGAATACATTTTCTACCATGTGACCTCTGAGCCAAAATGAGTTTGACACCCCTGCTTTGGATCCTTTAAAAATGGTCCGCTCTCTTTTAATGTTTTCTAAGCTGTTCCCTTGGGACTGGGGATCATTTTTGAATTTTAGACTCTTTGTGATTAAGGGCTATACAAATAAACATGACTTGACTTGTAGTGTGGGCGTCCTGTCTAGTGTCCGAAGACCGTTTAAGCCCCTCTGGACCACGACTGCTTTTAAAATCACATATCTCAGTTTCTGTAAGAATATGTGCAGAGCGAAATAGTGTCGTAAAAAAAAAGTTTGGAAATTCACACTCTGCGCTAGCACGCTCGTGCTGTGCATTAATCCGTCAGCAGCAGGGAGGGCGTAGCGATCGATGCTAGCCCGGGCGAGCGCGGGTTGCCATGGCAGCAACCCAAGAAGACATTCGGGCTCTTCATCTCCGTCTAGAGGCTTACTTTTATAAGATGTTTCAACACAACAGCAGCATATTAAAAAGACAGCCAGCCTCGAGTCGGGCAAAGAAAAAAAAAAACAATCGACAAAAAAGTCAAACCTGAGGAAGGCGGAAATCGCGCCGGGAGCTAGCGGGACGTTCGTAAATTTGGTAAGACTTCGGGGAAGGTTTGACATTAACGACCATCATTGAATTGCACACGAATGGGCGCGGATGTCAGAGGCAGAAAAAATATCTATGTGCTATTCTCTTTGAGAAAAACTCGGATGGAACTTTAGAGCAGGGGGTTACCAATCTTTTTTAAGAACTACTTTTTGGTACTGATTGGCGTGAAAGGATACTAGTTTGATAAGCATTTTATGCATGTTATAACACTTAAACTTAAATACTAATACCAGTAGAAAAGAAGAAGCAAAAGAAATTTGAAAATGCAAAGAGAAAAAACTAAATACAAACATTTTTAAAGCTCTATACTCAGCTCACAAAAAGTCGGTGAGCAGCGCTTGAAACAACAGTGAGCAACCGTAATCCCAAGTGTGGCAAGATAGTTGATAGATAACATGTCCAAAACTTGACATCAAGTTACATTTTGCTGAGTTTCCGGCAATGCAAAATCATTCTTCTCTTTTGAATGAATTGACTCGTGTAATATTGCAAAGGTTGTATGGCCTACGTCGTTTGTTCTTACAATTCTTTCACAAGAATTTCTTTTTATTTCCTGATATATTTTGTCGTATAATATTAACATCTGGGGGGGCTTATTTAGTCGGTTGTAAGATACAGAACTGTACTTAATCACATTTTTTGTGGAAGTACAATGTTGGCAACAAGATTCACTTGATATAATTGGAAATTATTTGAATGCAACACAAACTTTTTCTTCTTTTTTCCGTGTTTTTTTGTACTTTTTTTTTTTAATTCCTTTAAAAAAAATCTCATTGTTTTTATTTTTCGAGCTGTTAATTTTTTCTTTTCGTTCTCTATTTACTTTTTTCCTACATTTATTTCTTTTCTTTTTTCTGGCTCTTTTCTAAATTTTTCCTTCTTTTTTTCTCCTCCTTTTGTTTCTTTTTTCTCAGCTTTTCACTACTTTTTCATTTTGGTATTATTTTCGTTTTTGTTCTATTCTCACCTTACTTTAAGTCATTTTGTGCATAATTTTACATATATTTGGTCATGTTGGGATTAAAGAAGCAAAAACAAACCGAAAAGCCGTTTAGGACCCGAAAGAGCCGGTTTCTTTTAGTGAGCCGAGCCGAAGAAGCCGGTTCCCCGACAAACTTTGTTGAGTAAACTACTAACTTTACTCAACAAAGTTCTCCTTCGACTCGACTTCAAATTACCGCATTTAGGACACAACGTCGGGGGAACCCGTGTATTTTTACCTTCATGCACTGTAACTTTGACGTGAGTCGCTTCTTATTTAGTAATTTTGAGCCCTCATTTTTGTGTGCTGGCTAGATTTTCTTGTGCCCCGAGAATGCGCGAGCAGTGCGCAATCGCGCAGCTTAGAGGGAACACTGTTCACAGGGTAGGATATCGTGATCATACTAATATTTTATTCCTGCAGTCCAAATTATTTAAATTGGATGATTTAGTACATTTTTTAACTTTACAACTGCTATTGAAGGTCAACAAAAACATAGTGCCAGAAAACATCCAAAAATGATTCATTCGGAAAGAGGGAAATTATAACATAAGGGGCTGTAGTAATTTCAAAATCCCAAAGGTGAGAACTACCAGGAAAAGTATGTGTGTGTCTGTGTGCAGAGTCAAACTTTGGAACAATTTACAAGACGAGATCAAACAATGTCCGACTATTCACGTGTTTAAATTTAAATACAAAAAAACATTACTGGCGGAATACAGAGATGAAGAAAATGGGGTATGAGTGATACGGGAGATTGGAAATACTGAGTTTACAACTATGGTTAACTTGTTATTGTTATATCATAACTGTTATGATTATTATTATTGCTATTGTTGTTATTATCATTGGTGTCGCAGTGATGTTTGGTGACTAGTGGCATTATGACGTTGAGGGACGGGTGCTACGATGATTAGTGTATAAAATATGTGACTATTGTTATTATTAGTTATTATTATTGATATCTGACCGATGTAATGTGTGTATCCTTGAGATTGTGTTATATTTAGACACAAAAGAGGAGCTATCTATTTAATGTAATTAATAGGGAAGATGAAAAGGTTGGGAAAATAAGCGACTGCTTCTGACTACCCCTTTTTGAACATGTTATGATAACATTATTTTGTTGTTGAATTATTGTTTTTGTCCTGTTTTTATTTTAATGTTTAACTTTTCATTCATTCATTCAAATATATATTTGTATAACCCGAAATCACAAAAAGTCTTGAAATGCTAACAGATACTTTAAGAAAAACCTACCTAAGCAGTGCTCATTTTACCTCTGAAAAGTGATGAGTCCCGGGGACTCGCATGCTCAAAAATCTATGGGTCCCAACAGAGATCTATGGGTCCCCAAAATTTAGTGTTATCGAGGTTGAAATTGTAAATCGGCGACAAATATATAATATAAATCGATATATTCATTCAGTTTTAATCATCAAATTATTAATTCATTTTCTGCATCAATTTATTGTTGGTAATATACCGATTCAAGGGATAACCACAAACCTGTCTTTTTTTTCATTTTCTCCTTTTATACTTCCTTTTTTTCTTAACTTCTTGATACAACATCATAATTCGTAATATAATGCATCAAAGCAAGTGAGCCGTTTGAGTGCCGGCTCTCTTGAATGAGTTGAGCCGAAAAAGCCGGTTCTCCAAAAAGAGACGGACTTTTCACCACACAACTCGAGATCGGCGTTCAGACAAAAACTCGAACCGCGAGACCAAAACAACATCTGCCGGTTTTGCCTGACGAAAAGTTAGGTGTGCGGTAAATCTTTGTTTAAAAAAAATGTAATCGGGTAATAATGACAATTTTGTGTCAAAAAAGTTGATTTGAGACTATGTGTCCCCAGCAAAAATGATGCGTCTAGGACGCTGGGATGCGGGCAAACGAGAACACTGCCTAAGTAGAGTCGGTTTGTGTCATCCCAAATATCAACATTACATAAACATAAACTCTAAAATTGAATCTGCTACCAGTCATTAATTTATGATGTGATGGATAACTTGTGATGAACTATAAGCCGCAACTTTTTTCCCAAATTTTCAACCCTGCGGCTTATTCAGTGACGCGGCCAAATTATGTAATTTTTCCAACAGCGGCTCTCGAGTACAAAAGGTAAGATTTGTGTACAGTAATGCTAATTGTAATTCACCCTGTTCAATCCTGGAAGGGGGATTGCCACATGTGAGGTCCTTTCTCAAGGTTTCTCTTTTCTCCTCACACTGAGGTTTTTGAGTTTTTCCTTGCCCGCATGCTGGTTTGCTAGTTTAAGATCAGGTAATTGTGTAATTTTGTAACTGTAATCCTGTGCAGTCCTTTGAGACATTTTTGTGATTAAGGGCTATATAAATAAATTTGACTTGACTTGATTTAAACCGGTGGAATATATGCGAGTGTATTGCTAGTGTGTTTTTGAATAAGGGAAGACGGCATTAATGACGTCAGTAATAAGGAGGTAAACTAGGATGGTTAACCGTGGTCTCTACAAGTACCGTATTTTTTTTGACATACCCAATAATTGTGTTGCGAGCCTGTTCCTAGTAGCGTTCTGCTACCCTTCACAGGCACGGTTTGGGATGAGTTATATTATTATTAAAGCTTTGAAAACTCTCTCAGTGTACCGTCTTTCTTTGCAAATATGTGTAACCATGTATAATATGGATTTGCAACTGTATATTTTTGTAATGTATTTATTTTCTCAGGGATGCTGCTGGAAATGTGAATTTCCCTTCGGGGATGAATAAAGTATCTATCTATCCATCTATCTATTTTAGAGACTTATTCTGATATGTTTTCCACGGGCGAATCAAAAAGAAGGGGCGAATACAACGGGGGCTGATGGGAATTGGAGTAAAGGTGAGACGTGTTTGTGGACGCAGCGGACCCACCCCTACCTTTGGAAATATACTTTTTTTTTTTCCCCTTGGATTATTTTCAACGGTACACGGACTCTCCAGGTCTGCATCAAACGTTAAGTACCGGTATCATTTTACGTTCATCTTGCCGGCTATGGTTTTTGGACTGTAAATCATACTCAGTTACAATCGCGGGACTCAAAGTCAGGTTTGGGTTGACTTTGTGAATGTGTTACATGTTTTAATGTGGGTGCATGCGGCTTGTGTACAGGTGCGGCTTGTGTAAGTACAAAAGCGGTTATCCTCTTAAAATGTGGTGGGTGCGGCTTATAATCAGGTGCGCTCTATAGTCCGGAATTTACGGTAGTCAAAAGATAGTAATTTCTGTATTAAGTAACACTGCGCAATGAAATAGGTGCTGTGCTTCTTTAATGATGCACTTATTGAATTACTGTAAGAAAAAAAAATATTTTTATGCTTTATGCTTTTGTTGTGGTGTTGTGCTCTCACCTGAGTCCAAACGTGTGCGACTGCTCGTAGTGGAACAGTGAACAGATCTTTGCTGCAGAATTCACAGCAATCAGCCTGTCAATCAAGTCCTGTGAAGCACAACAGGAGGTCTGTGAATGTCTATTCTTTACAACTTCTAAAGTGGAATGTTTGCATTAAGGCGTGTGTGTAAGAGAAAACGGAGGAGTCCATCCAAATTCCAATCATTGTGATTGTGAAAAGTGCAAACACGCCCTCAAACGGGCGAAAGCGGAACTGTAGACAATTTTAAATGGGGTGAGTGAGAGACTGGAGGACCATATGAAGAAATGAGTGTTTCAAGAATAAATTCTTACAAATATATGCCATATAAATACATGATCACATGGCTATACCATTAAATATATGACATCAATTCAATTTACTAATCTTTTAATAAATTTTGGGATTCATTTAGTCATTTACCGTAAATTCCCAACTTTTGACACGTGCTTTCAACCCTGCAATTTATGATGATGCGGATTATTTATGCATTTTTTATATCGGCCACCAAGGGGCGCCCAAACAGTATAAGGTAAGAGTGAGACAGGTGGAATATATGTAGATAGATAGATAGATAGATAGATAGATAGATAGATAGATAGATAGATAGATAGATAGATAGATAGATAGATAGATAGATAGATAGATAGATAGATAGATAGATAGATAGATAGATAGATAGATAGATAGATAGATAGATAGATAGATAGATAGATAGATAGATAGATAGATAGATAGATAGATACTTTGTTCATCCCCGAAGGGAAATTCACATTTCCAGCAGCATCCCTGAGCTGAGAACAATCGAGAACAATCGAAAATAACACGGGAGCTGCTGGAGTGGCTGCCGGGAAGACGCAAATTTAATGTAACTTTGTTTTTGTGCATGAATAAAACTAGCATGAACAGATCCTCATCAAGGAAAAGGTGTCAATAAGTCAGGTATATATTTTGGTATTTATTTTGTGGTGTATTTTGTCACAACAAAAGGTTATTCAAATAATAATAATAATAATAATAATAATAATTTCCTTGTATTGTCATTCTGTGTAACAATGTACACAGAACGAAATGTCGATTACACCTGACCCGTTGTAGCGAGCCGATGCAGCCGCAGCCAACAGAGGGCGCCGCCAACCCTTTTTTAAGTCTTAGGTATGACTCGGCCGAGGCGCGAACCACCAGGGGGTTTGCAAAACTAGCTGAGCTTTTCAATTAATCCTAGTTTGAATAAGACTTGGCTGAGACCAAATACATGGCAAAATAAATGAAAAGATACAAAACAAAACGCGCAACAACATACTCGACAAAATATGCGACAATATAGGACAAAATATGAGACAAAAAACACAATGAAGGACCTGACAAAATACACGACAAAAAAAAACATGACAGAACACACAACAAAATATAGGACAAATGTCAAGATTACCGATGTGAATCACCTGTGCCCGCTCATTTGGCGCCAACCGCTGCGGGCTCTGATTGGCACCCTGTCCTTACTTAAACCCAGTCCTCTAATCCCCTGTTGTCAGCCCGCCTGATATATATCCCCGTGACCCTAATGAGGATAAGCGGTACGGCTAATGGGATGATTATATATATATATATATATATATATAAAAATATATATACACACACACACACAAGCCTTTTTCGACCCGGACTCCCATCTGTCCTGTTTTTGCTCCCGTCTGTCTCCGGCTACCACCTGTTTTGATCCTGACCACGTCTGCTCTCCCGTCCTGGCTTATGACCTCTTTTTGTACCAGACTACGTCTACTCTCTCATTCTGTCTTACGACTCGATGTCAAAAAATATCCGGACATTGCTGTAAGTTAGATTTTATTTTCTGTGCACCTTTTTCTGAATACAGGACATTACTCTAGTGGTTATTTTCACAACAAGCGGCATGTGGTGCTGTGAGAGGTCACCCAGCATCCATCTCGAAGAAGAAATCAGACTACATCTTGCTAGTTCATGTGTGAACATACTATACTTTATCTACAGCGCGCTAAAAACTTTGATATTTTTATTGTTCAATATCTGGTGCATCCATTCGATATGGTCAGTGTAAAGTGTAAAGAAGAGGCGTGACATTTCTTTTGAAAGTGGAGTAAGAAAGCTTGAGGCGGTTGAAAAAATGTTTTTTTTTTTTTTGGCCACTCTTTCCCGTACACGGCGAGCCTATTTTCAGTTCACCCCACACCGCTCAACCGCCATTGACGTGTACTGCTTTGGGCTCTGCAAAAACAGCCTCCTCCCCCCACCACAGCAGAAGCCATTTTGCAGGAACTTTTTTAGAATTAGAATTAGAATATACCTTCATTGTCATTGTTACAAAATGGGTTAACAGATTGTGACAACGAAATTGGGCATGACACTCCAGTTCACACATGCACAGTGAGGTAACGAACCCAAGAAGATAAAGGAACAGAGAAGATAAGGTTACAAAACAAGGCGGATAAGGTTATAGTTATAATTTACACAAAATTTACGCAAGAAATGTCGGCATATAGGATGTTATTACATACAGTTAGGTATCGTAGGGTTGTGCAATATTTGTGTTTACACTATGGTTTGCAGACGGACCGACAACAGGGAATTGACAGGACTGGGTTTAAATAGGGACAGGAAGGCAGGTGAACCTCTTGAAGCTTATCTTCCAAAAGTAAGTTACACTTGACTTCATTTATCTTTATAGAGCATATTATTTTATGAAATGTTTATTTTTTAGAGCAAAACAATACAGGTTACTTATACAAACCTGAAACAAGCAAAATATAGCACTAAAGCAACTCACGAACTAATTCAACTTAGGAAACGTTCGTAAGTAGGGCAGCGTCTGTACCTCAAATTACCGTAAATCCCGGACTACAGTATAAGCCGCTACTTTTTTCCCAAACGTTCAACCCTGCGGCTTATTCAGTGATGCGGCCAATTTACCAACTCTCTCGGTGTCTTTCTTTGTAAACATGTGTAACCATGTATAATATGTTTTTGCAACTGTATATTTTTGTAATGTATTTATTTTAGAGACTTATTCTGATATGTTTTCCACGGGCGAATCAAAAAGAAGGGGCGAATACAACGACGGGAAGTGGAGTAAAGGTGAGCCATGTTTGTGGACGCAGCAGACAATAGTGGATATATATTTTTACCACCCTTACCTATGGAAATATACATTTTTTTCCCTTGGATTATTGTCAACGGGACCCGGACTCTGCAGGTCCGCATCAAACCTTAAGTACCGGTATCATTTTCCATTCATTTTACCGGCTTTGGTTTTTGGACTGTGTACTTTATATTCAGTTACAATCGCGGGACTCAAAGTCGGGTTTGGGTTCATTTTGTGATTGTGTTACTTGTTTTAATGTGGACGCATGCGGCTTATACACAGGTGCAGCTTGTGTAAGTACAAAATCGGTTATCCTCTTACAATGTGGTGGTTGCGTCTTATAATCAGGTGCGCTCTATAGTCCGGAATTTACGGTACTTGCACAAACTTGATTGTTCTACTAATGTCGGTAAACGGCGTCGCAATCTTGACTTTTCGAGTGCGTGCATGTGAAATGTAGAAGCGTGTTGGCCCACTCACAGGCAGAGAGTTTGGCACTTCCCGCAGCGTGTATTCGCTCTTGTTGGCCAACGGTTGTCCGGCCAGCAGCTGCCACACGGACTGGGAAGATGACAGCAAGTTGACCAGAGACAGGAAAGGCTTCAAAGACACACAAAGACGCACAAGATTACACAAACGCAACAAAGCCAGTCACAACAAGAGGGATGAACGCCACAGCGAAGAACCGATTTTTGCCTAACTTTGATAAAAGGAATGGTTTAAGTCATTTAGTGACATGGATGGCTATTAACGGAGGGTTTGCGGATCTATCCAAATCTCCTTATTATCGATTCTGAGCGAGTACTCGGATTGAATCGATACTACTGCCCTGGGATTGATATGGTCTTCACATTTTAACAGTAACTATATATTTTTTTTTTCGTCGGTCGTAAGATTATACATACAGTACAACTTTCAAATCTAATTCAATTTTACTTGCACTTTATCTGCACTAATGACTTTGTTTTCAATATAGCATACTATGAAAAGTATTTTAGTGGTCTTGTTGACATCGTTACACAGTCTTATTGCGGCTTTTTCTGTTAGACCCTCCAAGATAGTGTTTTCCAACCAGTGTGCCGGGGCACACTAGTGTGCCGTGAGACCTTGTCTATTGTGCCGCTGGAATTTGCCCAATTCTATCTTTCCAAAAAATCAGGCCATTATTCACTATTTTTGCTATCTTCAGATGAGGAACTGTAATAGTCATCCATATCAGTAGGTGGCAGTAGATTTTTATATACTTTTTATATCCTAATTAGCTGCTCATGAGGTAGAACAGTTCATTTAATAACTTAATTTGTGTCACAAAGCGGTTCGGAGATTGCACTGTGAAAAATCAAAACATAAAAAAGCACATCTTTTCTTTTTATTTTAAGTATTATTTTCTTCTTTTTATATACTAATAACCTGCTTATGAGGTATTACAGTGAAATATTTGACATAACTTCATTTTCAAACATTCGATGGACGGTGTGCCTCGGAACTTTTTTAAAAATAAAAGTGTACCTTGGTTCAAAAAGGGTTGAAAAACACTGCTCTAGGGAAGGGGTGTCAAACTCAGTTGAACAGAGAGCCGAATATCAAACCACACCTTTGGTCGCGGGCCAAACAAGGTAAACGTTTATTGAATACACTAGAGCTTGACGTTTTTGGGGTTTTTTTTTAAACATGAATTAAAAACAGACAGGAATATTATTGCTGAAGAAACAAAATTCAACATTGAATAACACAATAGCTAACAATAAAAAAAGGTGAGCTATTTTTGGAACTGGTTTGCATGCTACCCATGTAGTGTTTTAGAGACTACCGCTCCCACCGCATAGATGAACCCTGTTTAAAGAGGTTAGTTTTCAGTACTTTTAAGCAGCTCCTGTCGATGGGTTCCATGGCTTCGGCTTTGGGTCGGACCGGCCTGGCATCCTCGCTGCCACACTCCAGCGCCGACCACACTTTCTGAATCAGGACCTGCACAAAGCCTGGCAGACGAGTCATTATAATTATATTTCCGCTTTGGTAAAAGTTTGCCACTTCCGATTTGTTTTTTTAAATATCCTAGGAAGGGTAGTGTTTTGCACGTAACAATAGAATGCGCGATAAAATCCGCTACTTTGTCAAAAGTTTGACATATATGTCTAAAAATGTGTGCTGACCAACCTGAGCGCTGCAAAGCCAATGCGCCAGCTGCAGTGGCCGCCACCTGCGTTACCAAGACGCCGTAACCAAACTTCTCACAACGGCTAACCTAAGAAAAATAAGGCGAAATTAAAACAGTTTTCAACTAAATTAAAAAAAAAAAACTTGAAAGAAAATTTCTCAGCATAGAGTTTGGAAATCGAATTACACAGCGGATATTGATTACAGGGGTAAAAAAAAAAACAAGCTCCTTAGTTAAAGAGCGAAGCAAACAGGGAAAGCAATTACAAGCGTGAGTAAACAAAGGCACTAAATTAGGTGCAAGCGGTGGTTAGGGGTGGTGGTGTGCCAGGAAAGGTGTGCTTTCAATTAGCATTGCGGTCAAGAAACTGCGAAAGTAATAGGGACTCCAGATCCCTTACCCAAAAATAAGAGAAAAAAGAAAAGAAAAAAGAAATTTAACTTTGATTTGAACAAGTGTGATATTAGAAACTGTAAAAGTCTGCAAAATTTGCAGAACACTGTAGATTTAAAACTGCTACTTCAAAAGTCTTTAAAGGGACAGTGTGTATTATTTGAATTTTAATCAAAAGCCTTATAACCAATGTTACCTCTAAGCTGCGGGCGTGCGCAATCGCGCACTGCCCGCACAAGCGCACAAGAAAATCTATCCAGCGCAGTGTTCCATCTAAACTGCGTGTGTGCGCAATTGCGCACTACCCAGAGCTTTTCCATGCACAAGAAAATCTAGCCAGCTCACAAAAATCAGGGCTCGAAATTGCTAATTAAGAAGCAAATTAAGTCAAAGCTATGTGCATGTAAAAATACACGGGTTCCCCCGACGCTGTGTTCTAAATGCAGTATTTTGAGGTCAATGTCGAAGTAGAACGAAGTTGAGTAAAGTCAGTAAAGTTTTTCGAGAACCGGCTTCTTCGGCTCGGCTCACTAAAAAGAACCGGCTCTTTAGGGTCCCAAATGGCTCTTTTGCTTCTTTAATCCCTACACGACCAAATATTATGTAAAATTGTGCACAAAATGACTTCAAGGAAGGGGGGGAATAGAACAAAAAAGAAAACAATACCAAAATAAAAAAGTAGTGAAAAGCTGAGAAAAAAAGAAACAAAAGAGAAAAAAAGAAAGAAAAATTCAGAAAAAGACAGAAAAAAAGAAAAGAAAGAAACAAAGGAAAAAAAGTAAATAGAGATCAAAAAGAAAAAAGTACCAGCTATGAAAAAATAAACACAATCAGATTTATTTTAAAGGAATTAAAAAAATAGAAAAAAAAACAGGGAAAAAGAAGAAAAAGTTTGTGTTGCATTCAAATAATTTCCAATTATACCAAGTCAATCTTGTTGCCAACATTGTACTTCCACTAAAAAATGTGATAAAATACAGTTGTGTATCGTGCAACCGACTAAATAAGCACCCAAAAATGTTAGTATTATGCGACAAAATATATCAGAAAATTAAAAAAAAAATGGAAATCTTGTGAAAGAATTGTTGTTAAAAGAAATGACGTTTGTAGGCCGTACAACCTTTGCAAGAATAAAATAGTCAATTCATTCAAAAGTGAAAAATAATTTTGCATTGCCGGAAACTCAATGTAACGTGATGTCAAGTTTTGGACATGTTTGATAATTAATTATCTTGCCACACTTGGGATTGTGGTTGCTCACTGTTGTTTCAAGCGTTGCTCAACAACTTTGTGTGAACGCTCAGGCCCGTGGAAAATTAGAGGGAACATTGCTTATAACCGGCTCTTTTTGTATCATGGAAATCATATATAAGGTGCCCCTTTATGTTTAAATTAACCTACCCAAACAATGTCAATTTATTTTAAAAGAAACCCCCTCAAATTCTCAATCAATTTTGAATAACCCCCTGGAAAAAGGTATTTTATTTGTATTAAAGCAAATCTGAAGAAATGTATTTTTCTATTTAAAATACCCGCCAAAATCGTGTACATTTTTAAAAACTCTCAAAAAACCCTGTAAAATCTCCAACAGCCTCCCAAAAAGATTTTTTTAACCATTATTAGGTGCTCAAAATACAACCTATCACTGTAAACTACATTATGTTTGGAATTACTGATAGTTTGAGCACTTTTGGAATAACTACATGCTATTTTGCCATTTATTAATTAAATGAATGAATAAAATGTTAAGTATTTCAAAGTAGGATGTGATAATTATTTATCATTAGTTAGTATACAGTCATAATTAATTTCACATTGCTGTTTTAGTTTGCTACTGTCACCTATAAATGTATTATATGGGCAGACAATTTATTTTGCTAGTTTTCAATGCGTTATTTTTAACGAAATTTTCTTTGCAATTTTAGGGAGAAATACTTGTGCAACAATACGTGGAATCACAACGTTCAACTATTATGGCAACAGTATTTCTATATACAAAAAAGTGAGTATTTCTGCTACCATTACTAGTGTCTGAAATAACGTCTGCCCGGACGCCGGGGGCGTGCATCGTTTACGTCGGGCGTACAACTTACACATCGTCTCTGCCCGGGTGGCCGACAACTTTTTCAAGAAATTTTTTTTTTTTTTTTTTTTTTTAATTTTATTTTTTTCAAATCAAACGTTTGCTTTATTCCGATTTCAAAATCTTCATTTGGTTTGGAAATTTCGGAATTTCAGTTCGTTTAGCAATTTGCATGCTCAGAAGCCGATCAGAAGACTGCATCGAATAACTTCCTGCTTCCGGGATTTCCCAAGCGTTATAAGGTCTCCCATTTGCATATCATTTTCCAAAGTAGACGCACAGAGATCTCAAGAAAAATGGAGAAGTGGTTAGGAATCAAGCCAAAACCTCAGCCCCAGAAGAACGATTCGAAAGAAGCTAACAAGTTTTATGACGCTAAAAAACGTAAACATACATTGAAAAAAATCGCAGAATGAGGAGTTTGCGTGGCTTGTAGCAGACGACGCAGCGCAAAGATTGCATGAATGAAGATGAGTAAATACATGCACATACTGATGGCAGATGGAAAACAGTGATGTCATATACATGCAATGAATGTTATAAGTAGATTTATCCATCCATCCATCCATTATCTGCACCGCTTATCCTCAGTAGGGTCGCGGCGATGCTGGAGCCCATCCCAGCTATCTTCGGGCAGTGGGCAGGGGACACCCTGAACTGGTTGCCAGCCAGTCGCAGGGCACACAGGGACAGACAATTCGCTCGCTCATTCACACCTAAGGACGATTTGGACCAGCCAATTAACCTGACATGCATGTTTTTGGAATGTGGGAGGAAACCCACGCAAGCACGGGGAGAACATGCAAACTCCACACAGGAAGTTTGATCTCATGACCTCAGAACTGTGCCGCACACGCGCTAACCACTGCGCCGCCGTGCTGCCCATAAGTAGATTCATAACAAACTTAATTTTAAAGTGTTGTTCTGTCATATATTCTGATTATCAACCCTTAATACTTGCAACAATGTTTTTTTTTTTTTGCGATGAGTCGTCTTATTGTGTTTCAAGTTGTGAAAAATGGGGCAGGCAACTTTATGGCTGGGCAGGCAACTTTTCAGAGTTGTCTGCCCTGGTGTCCGGTAACGTTTTGTCATGAATTTCAGACACTGCCATTACTATTGAAGTGTATCTTCTAATTGACCTATGGCTAAGCCCCGCCCTCAAAAGCGATGAGCGAATAACAGTGCGCATAGAAAAAACAATCCAGTCAGACATTCTCATCTCCCGCGTCCATTGAAATGCATTCCGGTTTGTCCGTTATTATTTTTTGTGTTTCTCCCTACATTTTAAACTTTAAAGATGGTTAAACGGTATGCATGGGGTGTATTGCAAACAGGGTATCCTGAGGGGCTGGCGATGAGGTGTATTTATTTCCCGAGACAACTTAACGTGGATGTTAATAAAGATGTCTACATCTGCGCCAAGGTCAGACAACATAGTTTCTGAGGCAACATATTGTCACTTTGCTGGAGAGAAGTATAAAGTTATTTATATTGTTAACATCTCTGACTTTAGGTTGACATTAGCTTATGGTAGCCCTTAACTACGTTGTACATCACTTTGTTTAATGGGAGTTCAGTGGCCTGGGCAAAGGGCTCTAGTCATAGTAACGTTAACTTTTGGAGGTTAGGTGGCTCCCCCTGCAGCTGATCTGAATTTATTTTTTATACATCTACTAAATTCTAAATCTAAATTGTGTTTATTTTGTTCGTCCGAGTTCTTAGTCTAAATTTTTGGCCAGCCTTTCAGCTAAGATTTTGTTTGCCATCCCAGATGGATACAATCTCATATTTCAATAACCATATTGGTTTACCTGCAATTTTTTGCTAAATCGGGAGAACACGTGTGAGACACACTCCTGGATGGCACCGGTCTGCTGAAGCAGCATGACGCCCTTAGGCGTGGCCGCAAAGTTCAGCAGGCTGTCCAGCAATGTATCCTCCCATATGAGCCTAAAAAGTGTGAAAAAAAAGACAGAAAAATGTGTGCACAGCTTGGGTCTGGTTGACAATGTTAATAAAAGTAATAAAATTCCATAAGTGCCAAGCCATGTCACAGTTCACTTGTTAACCTGTCAGCGTGGAGATATTAGGTGAATTTATTGCCATTCAGCTGGCGTAAATCATCGACAAGATTGTCTTTAAATGTCAACGTAAGCGGACCCCGCAGGTCACAACATAAGGTTTAGCAAATGCAATTAAGTAGCTGTAATAAAAAATAAATCATGCCAATATGCAGTAAAACCTCATTTTAAGACCAACACTTTCATGAATGGTGATACATTAAAATAAAAACAATGGATAAAAGTCAAGCAAGTGGATTCATCATGGATGTATTATGATGATATATATATGAATATACCGTAAATTCCGGACTATAGAGCGCACCTGATTATAAGCCGCACCCACCACATTTCGGGGGGAAAACAGATTTTGTCCATAAACAAGCCGCACCTGTATATTAGCCTTATGCGCCCACATTGAAAAAGGCAATTCAAACACGAAATTAACCTATACCCGATACAGTCCAAAAAACACAGCCGTCATAACGAACAGAAAAAGATACCGGTACTTAAGATTTAATGCAGACCTGCAGAGTCCGGGTGCCCGTTGAAAGTAATCCAAGGAAAAAAGTGTATATTTCCAAAGGTAAGGGTGGGAAAAATATATATCCACTATTGTCGGCCGCGTCCACAAACACGTCTCACCTTTACTCCGCTTCCCGTCAGCCTGCGTTTGCCCCGCCCCTTCTTTCTCATTTGCTCGTACAAAACATATCAGAATAAGTTTCCAAAATAAATACATTACAAAAATATACAGTTGCAAATACATATTATAGTTACACATATTTACCACATATTTACCGAGAGAGTTTTCAAAGCTTTAATAATAACATTATAACTTTCATCCCAAACCGTGCCGGTGAAGGGTAGCAAAACGCTACTAGCATCACGCTCGCAACACAGTAAACAGCTCTATTAAAAAAACAAAAGCAATTGTAATAGGCACGGTGAACCGTCCTTATCATCCTCCTTATAACTGACTGCATCAAAGTCGTCTTCTTACAGTATGGGAAAGAGACCTTATCATAAAGACGTCGTCCCACGCTCCCTTATTCAAGAACACGCTAGCATCACGCTTGCAAAGTAAAGTTTACGTGGGGTAGCTCTGTTTCCTTCGTTATCGGACTGCTCGATTGCATTTAGCTTGAAAGTTGCGTCATGTGCCTTTCCTTTTGCAATTTGCATGATGAGGATATGTCCACGCTAATTTAACTTGTGCACAAGATAAGAAGTTGCAGTCTAAATCTTACCTTTTGTACTTGAGCGCCGCTGGCGGCCGTTAGAAAAATTACGGTACATAAATTGGCCGCATCACTGAATAAGCCGCAGGGTTGAAAGTTTGGGAAAAAAGTAGCAGCTTATAGTCCGGAATTTACGGTACATGAATCTATATGAATATATATGAACATATACTAATATAGGTCTTACACGTGCTGCAGTTCAGGGGTAGAAGCAGCATCATTTCCAGACACTGGGGTTTGAATCCTTTTGGACAAAGAACTGGCCTAGAAAAACAAAGAGATCCCGTCACATTTATTGATCACGCTGCTTAAAGCATGGGTGTCCCAAAAAATCAGCTGAACAATACACTATTATCATAAACATGTGCCCAAAGGGAGTAGGCCTTAGCGGTGTTTAATTGTGCATGTTAAAAAACCTCAACTTGCACAACTTTCTTGTTAATAAGTTTAAGATTAAGCATCAAGTTTTACTTTGCTGGCAAAGTCTGAGTGATTATTGTGTCCTTGTACCCTTAATGATACTCATACTATACGTTCTCATCTCAATAGTCAAGTCATGTATATTTGTATAGGCTTTAATCACAAGGAGTCTCAAAGGGCTGCACAGATCACATATTAT